>NC_140595.1:810304290-810809290 GCF_964204655.1 Triturus cristatus
GTATGCAATAACCTGAACTGTAATACACATCCATACATCTATCATTACCTTCAGAGAGTTAGAAGTCAACAGCCTGATTTAGAATTCAGCAGATGGGTTACTTCGTCACACACGTGAAGGATGCCCCATCTGCTATATTACAAGTGCCTTATATCCAATGGCACTCGTAATAGGGTGGGCGGGATATCCGTCACATTTGTGACAGCGCGACCTGTGCACTGAAATCTAAATCAGGCCCCGAGACTGTAATCCGAATGATTCATAAAACAAATAGCTCATCAGCTATCACATAATGAATACTCCTCGGTATTCTGCTTTCACCTCCCCACCACTGGCAATACCTCAAGACCATACATGATTCAAGTGATAGGTTAGTACTATACAGAGGATTAACGAGCTCCTCCTGTGAATAGGTGTAAAAGAGTTGGTAAGGATGATTCCAGTGTATTGAGTCCATAATCTTTGAAAGGATGGCTCAAATACTTAGGTCCGGATTTAGATCTTGGCGGACAGGTTACTCCGTCACAACGGTGACAGATATCCCGTCCGCTGAATTACAAATACCAATATATCCTAAGGAATTTATATTTCAACCCAGCCACCAAGATCTAAAACACACCCTAAATTGCAACTCAAAGTCTAAATCCTTGGTCTCTAATGTTTATCCAGAATACTTCTCCGAGAACAAGGTCCTGAAAACTCTTGATAATAGCACAATGATTTCCAATCTCCTGGCAACAAAATCCCAGCTGCAGCAACTAAGTACCACAATTCCCTAGCAAGGAATGCTCTGAACCATGGGAAAAAAAAGTGGAGCTAAGATGGCCGCCACCATTGCAAGTGTCAAGAGAGCTCTGTGGTGCTCTGGGAAATGTAGTTTACCTTAATTCCTCTTGCATGCAACATGTAGTGTATGCATTGCAGCCGTGAAGCCTCATGCCAAGGGCACCAACACTCTGGGTGTATCTCTGACCTTCTCTGCAGTGGAAGACTTGTGCACCATTGAAGTTCAAAGGAAAGTGTCTGTGTGCACACTCAGCAGATATTAGTAAGTGGGGGCATGAATCATGACAATAAGCTGTTGAGGGGCTATGGCTGGAATGAGAAGAAGGCCATGTGTTGGCTTTTTTGAATGGGGGCATCAATTCAAATTGGCATCAATAACTTGTAAGGAGTGAATATTTGAAGTCTAATAAACTGTGTCAAATGAAGAACATTGTCTGTGCAAGAAACATCCTCTCAAAATTAAATATTTCAGGTTTGCAAATTGAGAATGCACTGATTAAAATGAGATCCCAAATAGGTATGTGGCAAGCAGTTTTCTATAGTGCCCTAGATTTCCCAAACACTGATTCGCTGCCTCTGAGCCCACAGAGAAGAAGATGCAAATTCATAGGGCAAGTATAGCAGGGAGCGGTATAGTGCCAGCTCAGACTGTAGCTACTGAAACAAGTCTGGAAAGGTAGGATGGTAGTGCTTTGCCAAAGCAGCAATGGGCTTAGTTTTCTTGGATGATGATGGTAATAATAAAACAAATGTTTCGGCCTAGTGACCCCCTTAGAATAAGCAACAGCTTGAAAAAAGGAAAACTCTCCCCAAGGATACAACAAGTGGGTGGGGCTGAAACACAACAGCACCCGTCCCTTAGACTCAATCACTATTCCATTGGGCTTACAACATTTTCTGGCAATGAAACTGGATCATCAGTCACATTTAATTCAGCAAAGCAAGCAAAGTGTGGTATCTCTATGCAAAGCAGCAGTATTTCCCGCCCGTTAAGCAGTGAGCATCCAATGCCAACCCCTCTCCGATATACATGACTTTTTAGGTCTCGCCTATGCAGCGTGCATGCGCTGCATAGGAGGGCCATTAGCAGTTGTTCTGCTCATTTCCAAGCACACACTCGTGCTTGTGGCGGCATCCACCTTGCGGAAGCGAGCAGCGGCGCGCATGCTAATTGGCTGTTGCTCGCTCCTGCAAGGCGGATGGTGCCCCAAGCACGAGTGTGTTTGAAAACAGCTGCATTAGTCATTCCACGTTGCGCCAGCGTGCACGCACCACTTGACTCGCGGGAGGCTGCAGCTGCAGTCACGGCCGCACTTGTTAAACAAACATTTGGAGGTATTTTCCCTACCCTGCATCTGTGACTTCAGTATAGGCACGATGAGCTCTGTTAAGTGACCTGCCATCCTAAACTCTCTACAGGATGCCTGTTAGTTAGTTTGACTCGATGTTAAAGGTTGTGTATCTCAAGAAGGAACACGTACTGTTTTATTGCATCGGGTAAGCGTAACTTTGATCTTCTTGCATGTCAGTCACCCTGTAAGAGAATTGTTTATTTCTGTGACATTTTGTTGCAGTTATCACGTAAAACAACTTCCGTTCTGTTACTATTGCACGAATAGAAGGAGCACATCTTTGAGGGCGTGGAGTAATAGTCACTGCGTTACGAGCACCATATGAGAATCTTCATTTCTGTGACATTTGGTCGCAGTTGCCACGTTAAATATTTTCCATGAATACACGGAGCACAGCTTGTTTTGAGTGCATGGAGTAAGAGCACTTGGGGCTTTCGTTTTAGACTACAGAACGAGGTATGAATTCCAACACGTTTGTGACGTGTAATCACTGGTACACTGAACGATGGTCACAAGCTGTTTGGATCGGCAGGTTGCATTAGCAAACAAGCATTAAAAACGCAATAGGTCTCGCCTTTGATTAAGTTAAAGCCATTTGCATTGCTATACAATGTCACAAGCAAAGCAAATGGCTTTAACTTAATCGAAGGTGAGACCTATTGCATTTTCAATGCTTGTTTTTTTCCAAAACACACAAAATTTAAATTCCTGTAAATAAACTTGAAACATTATTCAAAATATATGAGTAGTTGGGTAAGCATAAATGAAGCCCTTTTTTGTAAATCGGAAGTATGATGGAAACATGGATTATAATACGATCAAAACAAATCAAGGCACTTGAATTGGTAATTACACAAATGAAAAATATTGGTGAAACCTGATTCCCACACATCATTGTTTGTGTACCATGTAGTTTCTCATCCCTGTCCACGCGACATAATTCCGCGTAATGCCACTGCATATAATTTAGCCCAACTCATACCACATAATTACATTTCATATAATTAAACTCCACATAATTCATCACAACACCCAATTTTATGCCACGCAGTTCAACAATACACAAACCCACACCGCATAATTCATATCATAGATGATTTAGCACAACTGTGATGTCTTTAATAGCTAATATAATATGATGGATAATATGACGCATGGCTAAACACTTATAAGGTCCCAAAGGCGAGACCTATTGGCTGTGCCAATGCTTGCTATGGCTTCTCTTCATGCATACTTCACGAAAGAGTACATGCAACAGAAATTGAAACTCAGTAATCAGGGGCTCATCCTTCTCCTGAGAAGAATGAATAAGGACCTTGAAAAAGATTCAAGAAATAAAAACTTCCAGAGGCTGAGTTAGTTGCTTATGGCTCCTTGCTTAGCAATGAGGTTTAATGCGTCAGATGCGAGAAAGCAGTAAAGTCTACACGCAACATGGGCAAACGAAACAGCAGCAAATCAATCAACATGGCATCAGCTGTGGAGAACATGGCAGCCGGCGAGTAGCGGGTCGCGGAGGCTCCCGCGAGTCAGTAGCAAGAGCGGATTATACACACCCTGGGATGAAGCTACACACATTGAGAATGCAATCACAAGCATAATTTTGCACAATTACGCAGTTTAGGTATATCTTAATGCTTGTTTGACGGACATTGGAGGACATTGAAATCAATTTTCATACCCGGATAGGCACCTGCCGGCCCTGTGGACGTCGCCCTGTTTGCACCTTCGCGTCTGGAGCCTCGGCGTGGGGTGTCGAGTTTGGAGTTGATGGGGCGGAGTGGTCCGGGGAAACCTAAGAGGGGCGGGAGTTGCTCTGGTCCCGTACGGCCCGCGAGCGGGGTTGCGGGCGAAAGGCTGTCGCAAGGTTCCCCTTCCAGGGCGGGAGAGGCAGGGGCAGCACAGTTGCTGCTCCTGCGTTGGAACGACTGCAGGAGCCTGCAGGAAATTCGTTGGAGGAGCCAGAGACAAGGAGGACCAGCGCAAGATCTTGGGCGAGAGATGGAGGCGAACTAAGTTTACGGGAGGCGAAAGAAAAGCCTGTCTGCATGTCAGAGGAACCCCGGTTGGTTTCGGGGGGTAAACTAGACAAGTCAGAAAAAAGCACCTCAGGGGTGAAGCCGGGAGCGCAATCTAGAAACACTCTGAGAAGCGCAAAGTTGAACTTGTCTATGGTGGACTCACAAATTAGTAAATGCACACAAAGGCAAGAGGTGCACGGAGTTAAAAGACATAATAAAAAATTACCCCCTCAAAACAAATTAGCTAATCGGGACAGGGTAACATGTACAAATAGAAATTCATGTAAGAAAAAAAATTCACCCTTGAATCGACCAAATCCTAAACTAACCCTATCATTAAGAAGTTATTATAAGGTGGCCCCCAGCACGTTAACACTAAAACCAACAGAAGTAAAGTCCGTTGGCAACCCCAGTGAGAAATTTGACTCTTTGGAAGGTATTCCAACCTCAAACAGGTTCCAATTACTCATGGAAAAGGCAGGCTCGCAAAAAGGAAAGGACGCAAAGAGTCCGGTAATGGCTGATGAAGTAGACAAAGTCGTAGAAATAGCAGAGCAGAGAGACTTGTGTACTCTCAGAGGGGCATCGATGGTTCATTTCCAAATAACTGCATTCCAAGTATCTGTGGGTAAAAACGAGGCGGGTTTTTCTGGGGGCACTTCTGCAGAGTCTGAGTCAGAGGAAGCACATAAAGGGGACACTGTAGATAATTCCCCACCACGATTAGTGTGTGACTTACTGCAATCTCTAGCTAAAGAAGTGAGAGACAGATTTTCGGAAGGTAATCAAGAAGATATTAAGGTATCATGCAAAAAATTAGAAGCCAAATTGGATTCACTTGCAGTTAGGACTACGGCATTGGAGCTCACTGTGGCGGAACTAGCTTCTCAGTCAGAAGATAACGCCAAAAACATAGCGGCATTAAAAGAGAAAGAAATGGGCTTTCCAGATAAACTAGAGTCTGTTGAGAATTCCCAAAGGAGGAATAACATTTGCCTGCTTAAAATACCGGAAGGGGCTGAGGGAAGCAACCTAAAGGAATATGTAGTAAAACTATTCAAACAAACTACCTATGTGGAGTGCTCAGAGGAGGCTCTCATGGCTGTCATACAAAGAGTGCAAAGGGACCCCTTTAGGCTGAATCCTAACAAATCTAGACCTAGAAAAATCTTAGTTCATTTTTTACCGTATAATTTAAAAGAAGAAATCCTCAACAAGGCCCTCAAGTTAAATTCTTTATCTACAGAAGGTGTAACATTTCAAATACGTTCAGATGTCTCTGCAATCACAGCGTCTAGGCAGTGGGAGTTGGGAAAGTTACTTGAGCCCCTGAGAAAGCTAGGTGCAACAGCGCAGCTTAAATTCCCAGCTATACTCAAAGTTATGCATAAAGTTAAGAATTCTCAATTTAGTATTTAAGCTCCTGACTCAAGGGGGGAGCCCCAAAGGCCAGGGTAGAGGCCATGGAAGAGGAAAACGGGGGTTCTCCGGGGCAGGGTTCACGAGGGAGGGAAGAGAGAGTGGGGAGCAGTGGGAAAAAAACAAAAAATATGTTCAATTCGCCTGTGTTTTTAAATCAGAAAAGACGTTAGAGAGATGGCCCATTAGAAGATCAAAATTTCTGTTTAAAGGTTCTGTTTCAGAACCTGAATGGCTTAAAAACGAAGTACAGGATGGAGAAAAATGTTCAATATTTGAGAGATGCTCCGGAACAGATCCTCATATTGCAAGAGACTCATTTAACAGAAAACGAGTTAAAATCCTTATGTAAACCTAGAAAGTGGATTCAAGAAGTGGTTTGCACCACTCAACAATTTTCAACGAAGGGAGTTGCTATTGTTATTAAGAAGAATTCAACTATCGCTCTAAAGTCCAGCACTGTGGACAAGATGGGGAGATGGGCCATAGCTAAAATAAAATGTCATGCATACAAGTTTACAATAGCAGGGTACTATGGCCCGAACACAGACGATCCTGCTCCTTTTAGGAACCTACTTTCTGAACTGTTAAATTATGCAGACCCACTAATATTGGCTGGAGATTTTAACGTGGACCCGGTGCTGGATAGATCACAGAAAAATAGAGCAATCCAAAATCTTAAAATGAGTGCATTGATCGAAAATGCAATGAAGCAGTTAGCATGGTATGATGTTTGGAGAAGTAAAATGGGGAACAGGAGCGGCTATACTTTCCACAATAAAAAATATTGTCACAAGTCCAGGCTAGACTTTTTTCTGTTGAGTATGGATTTTAAAGAATGGGTGCAGGATATTAAGCACTTGGGGGAACACCTCTCTGATCACTCAGCAGTAACACTATCTCTCAAGGTACCAATAAAATCGATCCTCAGGAGATGGACACTTGATCGTGCCATGCCTTTGGAGGAGGGCATAATTGACAAGCTAACCCTTGAGACAAAAGCCTTCTTTCTAACAAACATAGTCACTGCTCTGATACATATAAAGCCTTCTTAAGAGGACTTATAACATCCTTACAAATTGCCAGACAGAAGAAGTATAGAGCTGAATTGGAGGGGATAGAGAAGGAAATACAAGAGGCAGAGCATTAACTCACCACACATGGGAGTAATGTCTTTGATGAAGATATTTTATCAAATCTCCAGTCTCTTAAGTCAGATCTAGTCGGGGTGCTTGATTCAAGGTTGAAAAAGAGGTGGCAAGCCAGCAAATTAGCTCACTTCGAGTATGGAGAGGGCTGTGGAAAGCTCTTGGCATGGAAGACCAAACAAGATCTTGCCAGAGGAACTATCAATGAGCTAAACTCTGACGTCCCGGGGTGCTCACTCAAGACCCCAGCTGAAATTGAAAAGGCTTTTCAAAAGCATTTCGAGGAAGTTTATCGCGAGGATTTAACTGTCCAGGAAGAAGAAATTAGAGACTGGTTGGGTCAGGACTTCCCGAACAGAATTGTTGAAGATCAATCTCATAATATGAATAGCCCGATATCAAGTATCGATATTAAAAAAGCTCTAGCAACTGGTAAAGCTAGAAAAGCCGCAGGTCCAGATGGGTTGCCGGCGGAACTATATAAAGCATTAAAGGAAGTACTTATCCCTGTTATGACGAAGTTATTTTCTCACATTTTTGAGGAGGAGGGGGGATATGCCGCCATCTTGGAATGAAGCAACAGTAGCATTAATTCTTAAACCCTCAAAATCACCACGCTCATGTGATTCATACCGGCCAATCTCTCTGCTAAATATTGATTATAAAATCTTCGTGAAAATATTGACAGAGAGGTTGAATGGAGTGATAGAGGGCCTACTCCATAGGGATCAAAAAGGCTTTGTTCGGGGGAGAGAAACCCCAGAACGCACTTATAATCTGATTGGGGCAATTGATATATCAACTCCCTATAAACCACCACTGGCTATAATAACTCCAGATGCCACAAAGGCTTTTGATAGAGTAAACTGGGCCTACTTAAAGTATATACTAAAATTCTCTAATTTAGGGGAAATCTTTGCAGGACAGTTTCTTTGATATATCAAGCCCCTATTGCTAGAATTTTAGTGAACGGAAATTTATCTGCCACAGTCAAAATCTGTAGAGGTACATGGCAGGGTTGCCCGTTATCTCCATTGCTTTTTAACTTATACATTGAGCCCCTAGCTGAAAAGATTAGACAACATCCAAGAATACCCCCTTTTAAATTTAAGAACTGGGAAAGGAAGGTGGCGCTGTAAGCCGATGACTTAATGATATTTACATCTGATTTAAATGTCGCAATTCCAATAATTTACAAGGAAGCACAACAGTTTGGTCTCGTTTCGGGATATGAAATAAACGCGGCAAAAACTGAATGTATGGCATGGAATCTAGACTTTAGTGCTTATCTAACGAAAAAAAGTGTTGAGGTATCTGGGCATACTGATTACCCACAATATCGATAATATTACTGATACAAACTTTCAGAAAATCAAAAAAGATATACAAAACTCTTTAACGAGCTGGGCTTATTTACCTTTGACTTTAATTGGCAGAGTTAGTTTAGTAAAAATGATGGTGCTTCCTAAAATAATCTTTTTATTACAACACATCCCTCTGGCATTTGATGAAGAAAGCCTGAAAAAACTCCAGGCAAAAATAAATACTTTTATATGGGCCTCGAAAGGTATCAGAATATCTTGGAAGAAACTACGTAGACAGAAAAACAAAGGAGGGTTATGCCTGCCAGACTTATTTTTGTATGCAAGGGTATTTTTAATAAGGGCTTGGAAAATTCTGATGGATACCCCAGACAGCTCAGATATAGGCATAATGTTAATAGAAATGTTGTAAGATCTTGAGGGAGGAAAGCAGGGCTGCTTATATAAATATAGTGACCCAAGATTCTTCAAGAAAGTTTCTTTAAAGATATTGAAGGATCTAGCCGGTACTTGGTTTAAAGTTAAAAATCTATTAAAGATCAGCTACTATAGTGCACTGGCACTCATTTGGAATGCTCCGGGCTCGCTAGAGTGGACTAATGACTCCCTGGTAACTCCTTTGATAAGAGCCGGAATCCTGCGTTGGGAACAACTTATACCGGAAGGTTCTTTGCTTACTTGGGATGCTTTGAGTACACTTACAGATAATGGTCTGTCCAAATTTAAGTATTGGCAAATTAAAAGTTGGCATCAAGCCATTGGGATAGCTGTTTTTGTGTCCAATGAACTGGAAAAGACGCTGAGGAGACAAATCTCGAAAAAGAAAGAGGTGGCGATTCTTTATTGGCTATTGCTAGATCTGGCGGAGGGCGAATTCAAACTGCCTTCGGAGCTGTGGGGAGAGAACTTGCCTGGCGTTCATCTTGAAGATTTATGGCAAGTATCTCACAACATTTTGTATACTACAGTTCAACCTGCAAATTTATGGAGAAACCATATTTTCTGTCTTCACAGGGTGTACTGGTCTCCTTTAAAGTTTTCTAAATTTACGAAAGGTCTGGCGCCAAAGTGTCCAAAATGTCTTCATATCAATGCTGATGATGTCCATATGTTTTTAACCTGTCCAATGGTGCATCATTTCTGGACGGCTGTAAGTAGAGGTATAGGTATTGAAAGTATGTTTGGCTTAAGCATCCAGGTAAGCATAAGCTTGGTGTTCTTTGGGTTGTCTCCACACTATGAGTCAATGTCTCAGTGGGAAAATAAGTTATGTTTATATCTGATTTTACTTGCACGGAGAGAAATCTGTAAATTGAATACACCTCTGACTTTTTTAGACTGGCAGACCTCCATTAAATAAACGATGAAGCTTGAAAGAGCTATAGTAGAAAAAGATAATAACAACAGAAAAGATTTTTGGGCCCCATGTGAGGAATGGTTGGGACCTTTAGGGTGTATCAGTCCAATGATTATGCCTCTACACTGATCTACTTCACCCCTCTGGTTATTCTGCGAGGTGTCTAGAGAGATACAGTACAGAACAAGCCAGTAGAGAGGCTCAGTGTAAAGTGCATCCATCCAGATACAGAGATCTCCAGTTGGAGCCATCTACGAGGGA
The DNA here is from genome assembly GCF_964204655.1 of Triturus cristatus. Taxonomy (NCBI): domain Eukaryota; kingdom Metazoa; phylum Chordata; class Amphibia; order Caudata; family Salamandridae; genus Triturus; species Triturus cristatus. The sequence goes on from NC_140595.1 coordinate 810,313,957, forward strand.
GGCCACAGGAGTTAATCGAACTGCTCTGAGTTTATCTGATGCCGAATGAGGACAACATTTTTAAAAAAACATGGCATCAGCTGTTATGGCAATTTCAAAACAATTTTGTACACTTTCTTGATCCCACCCTTTTGCACCATCTGGTGAAACACCTATATTAAATTAATCAACATCAATCTCTTTACTTCATTATTCAGCTCATCATCATGGCAACTTTTCATCTTAAATTTAGAGATGCTGTCAAGGCTATCAACAGCTCAAGTAACAGTGAGGGGAAAAGAAGGGGTAGAGGTTTTATGAATGGTGAGAATATGAATAGCATGCATACAGATTTACATAAATATAAATGATAATCAGGAGAATTAAACCAAGCAGCACAATTTCAAAAATATGCATTCCCTGCTATGCAAAACTACCTTTCATCCAGGATTAGATGCTATCGCCATCTAAATAAAAAAAATATTTATTGTCTTTCTCTTCTTCACACTGCTTCTAATATGTTCTAGGGGGCAGATTTACAAGCCCATTGCGCCACTTTTGCGTCACTTTTAACATGGGAAAAGTGACGCAAAAGTGGCGCAAGGGGCTTGTAAATCTGCCCCTAGATGTTTATGGATGATGAGGTTAGGGATATGGCAACATATAACACCATCTCCGACCAACTCGAAAAGGTAGTCATAAACACTAGAGGATTCTATGCAGAGGGAAACTGGACTGGGAGACACCCCTTTTCTCATTCAAAAAGTCTAGGAGCCTGAAAGACAGTCTCGTTTAAACCCGCCTGAAGAAGAAAAACATCCAGACAATGACCACAATCCTCAACAGTTGGGACCTACCATAGATTGTAGGCCACTTTGCCTGTGGAAATTGTAGTGTCTGCCACCTCACCAGCAATACAAGTCACTGAACTTGGAAGCAGGAAAGGTATGGACATTACAAAACACAGCAATTGTAATTCTACCAATCTGGTGTACCTAATAACCTGCCCATGCAGCCTTCAATATGTGGGAATGACTAACAGGAAGTTTCAAACGTGGATCTGTGAACACCACAGCAATATACTTTGCAAGCAAAACCCCACAAAAATGACAGATCACCTCTTGTGAGCCAGACATACAACAAATTACATGAGCTGGGTGGTGTAGGAGAGTAGGATCTGCTTCTTATGGTTACACCCACTTTTTAGGTTTCGCCTAGCGTCGCGCGCATGCGCTGTCACTCTGCGAGATCTATTGTCGTCGGGTTTGTTTCGGAAGTGGGGTGGAAGTTCCGCCTCCGCTTTTCATTTGCGCACGTCATAGTTTATGTTAAACGCTCGCATTCCATTTGGAGAGACGCTTTTTAATCCCCTCCCTGTCTCCTTTCCGGCTCGTCCACCCGGACTGGAGATTTGGCTCGTGCACGGCGTGTCTTTTGCCCGTGCACGGCATCTCTTCCGCCTTGTTTTTTTAACCGCCCGTCACTGCTTGCCGATCAGCAGGACACCGCGCTTCATGTTTGGACAGCATTTGCATTTTTCCACTACTATGCGAACAAACTTTGCCTTTTGTTTTATAAGCACAGTATACGTGGACGGCACGCTTCATGCTTCATTTGATAGCGCTTTTCCGAGTTTACTTATAGGCAACTCAGGAGTCCATGGCTACAGAAGTGCTGCAACTTTACTTTTAAAAGAATGTTTACGAGTTTGAAGATTTACCGCGGTTGTGCTGGGACGGCATCTGTTGTACACACCCATAAAAGCTCCCCCACCTAAAACGTTTTAAAGTAACATCCGTTGAAGAAAGTAACATCTCAATCTGCTACCTTCTGGCCCTACATTACAGGTCTCCACAAGCATGCTGTCCGACACGTAACACTGGTGATGCCCGCTTGGCGTCCGGTTATACAAAATCACCTCAGAAGCGAGAGCACCAAGAGAAAAAGTGTAACCAGTACTTTAGTCACCTGCCCTGGTGTCTACCCCTGTAGCCATGTTATTTAGTATGGACCGAGTGATGTAAGTTATTTAGTGTATGAAATATACCTAATACATTTGTGCTAAATAAAACACATTCTCCCTCCCGTCCCCTGAATTGTTTTTTTGCCCCATCTCCCCGCCGATCAGGAAGTTCACAACTAGCAAGAAAATAACGTGCCTTCCTCCTGACCTCTTTTAATGGCTACGTTATCTCTAATTAGTAGGTAAAAAAGAGGAAGGCGGGGCCAGCATCGGCCCCGCCGCCATTATGGTGGTCGGCCGTGCCCCCGTATCGTGCCCACTCCTTGGCCCCGACTTGGTTAGGGGCCGTGCCCCGGAAGCGATTAAATCGCTTCCGGGTCATGGGAGGCTCCCCCGTGCCCCGGAAGTGGTCGGATCACTTCCGGGGCGTGGGAGACTCTCTGGGACCTTTAAAGCCGGGGGGAGCGCGAGGGGCGATCTCTTGCTCCCCTCGGCAGCACACCCGTCGCGTGTGCCCCCTCCCTCGGGAGGACAGCTAATCCTTTTTTCTTCTTTCTCCAGGGTCGTCGGCTCCTGTTTCCCGGACTGTTCTTTTCAGTGGTGCGAGCGGGAGCGGGAGAGGACGGACCAGCGCGCAGCGCGGCGGGGATCTCGACGGCGTGTGCCCCCTCCCTCGGGAGGTCTCTGTTTATCTTGCTGTTGTTTTTGTCTTACAGCAGCTGAGAGCGCCGAGCGCCTACCACGGTGCACGCATCGCGGAGGGAGCGGGTGTGAAATCGACGAGCCCTTGAAATCGACGAGCTCTTGAAACTAAGAGGACGGAACAGCTCGCAGCGCGGCGGTGATCTCGACGGCGTGTGCCCCCTCCCTCGGGAGGTCTCTGTTTATCTTGCTGTTGCTTTTGTTTTACAGCAGCTGAGAGCGCCGAGTGCTTAACACGGTGTACGCATCGCGGAGGGAGCCGGTTTTGAAATCGACGAGCTCTTAAAATCGACGAGCTCTTGAAACTGACGAGCAAGTGCAGCGGTGACGGCCTGATTTGTTTCACGCATCGCGAGTGACCAGGGGGCTTGCAGCAACGCTCGAGAGAGGGAATACCGGACGGTTTAACACACACGGAGGCAGGCGGGTCTGCGCAGAGGGTGCCTGAGGACACGTACAGGGGTCTGCATCCCGGTGCTGCCGGGAGCCAAGCGGGTTAGAGCCTGTTGCTCACCTGCCTTGCTGGGTTAGCCAGTATTGAGGCTCCGGTAGCGTGGGTGCTGTGGCCGGTCGTGTTTCCTCCATCAAACAGCGGTAACAGTGTTGACAGGTTTTAGGGTAGTCATGCCTCCTAAGGCTAAGCGCGGCGAGCGGCGCCCTGGTATCGCGAGTGTTTTAGACGCCCTGATGAGGAAGATTGGGGAAATGGATAACACCATGGCGCAGCTGGCAGATAGGCTGGATGCGCAGGAGGGGCCATCGGGGAGGTCACGCAGGGACGCTTTACCCCCAAGAGAAGCTTTCCCCCCCTTGCCAAAAAAGAGTAGGGCAAAGAAAGTGCCGCAGGTTGTCCCTGGGAATGGTGGGGCCCCAATTTTGCCTGTAGTACCCGCGTCTCCCAACACACCGGGAGGCGAGCCTTCTCATGTAGAACCGGTGGGTGGGTCTGTTCCCTTGGTCCCTGCGACGCCCGGTATCTCACCACCAGCACCTGGGAATCCAGTGCCCGCACCGGCGGTACCAGTGGTCCCTGCGATGCCCGGTATTTCACCACCAGCACCTGCGAATCCTATCCCCGCACCGGCGGTACCAGTGCCAGGGGTGCCTAATGTTCCGTTACCTATTCTCCCCGCATCCGGGGGGGTACCAACGCTTCCTACCGATTTTGTCTCCAGCCTAGCAGCCGTGCTTCCCTGGCTCGGGGGCATGGGGTTGAATGTGAGTGCAGCGGGTGTGGTTGGGGCGGACGCATTGGAAAAAGCAAGACAGCTTATCGATCAAACCAAGCTTAAGGAAGTGCCGGCGGTCGAGGCCCCCAAGGACACCGCGGGACCTTCGCATGGTAAGCCACAGACGTTGCCATTGTTGGGCATGGGCGAGGCACGCACATCTTACGAATCTCTCTCACGCCACTTGTCGCAGGAGGTTAAGGAGAGAATTTGGAAGGGGACATACATAGACATTTTTTCTCTCTTGATAGATGAGGTGGAGAGGGAGGAGATGAGGAGGAAGAAGGATTATATGCCCGCGCATGAATGGGCGAATGAAATGTTGAAGTACAGGGTTGAAGAGAACATCAGGCATTGGATGCTGGCTTACAATATTTACATGGCTGTGATGACGGAGCGTTTTCCAGAGGAAGCGCCCGCAATGGCCTGTTATATGTCTAGGATCTGCACGGCACAGGCGACAAAGGGGGGCTCAGGGTGGTTAGATTATGATAAAAAATGTAGGCGCATCAGGGCATCTGATCCAACGCTAACATGGAATCAGGTGGAGGGGATATCCTGGTTGGATCATTTGGGCGGTCTTACAGCGGAGGCTGCAAGTGACCGGCCGAAACCACAGCCCTTTCGGTCGTTCCCCTCAGCTGCACCAGGTGGGGGGGCGGGGAAGAAAGGATGCTGTTGGGATTTCAACAGGCGCACCTGCGGTAGGGCACCAGGGACATGCAGATTTAGGCACGCGTGCAGTTTCTGTGGCAACTCAGGGCATGGGGAGGCAAAATGTCTTAAAAAACAGAGGGATAGGGGGGCCAAAAAGTTGGATTGAAGGGGTTTCCAGCAAAGCTAGGTCCCCGATTCTCCTCCACGCAATGATACCCTGGTTAAACAGATATAAGTGCACGACATCAGCAAGGACGTTATTGGGGGGTTTCAGAGAGGGGTTTAGAATCCCGGTGGCGGATTTTGTGGGTCCCTCGTTTTGCAGGAACCAATTGTCGGTCACTCAGAACGCTGGGGTGGCGGCGGCAAAAATTGAAAAAGAATGTAGATTGGGCAGAGTGGCGGGGCCCTTTGACAAGATTCCCGTGCATAACTTTGTATGTTCCCCCCTGGGGTTAGTCCCTAAGAAGGAACCAGGAGAATTTAGGCTAATTCACAATTTGTCAGCGCCAAGGGGGCAGTCGGTGAATGACTCCATTGATGAGGATTTCTGCTCGGTGCGTTATGCATCTATTGATCAGGCAATTGAGATGTTGAGGGGACTGGGACCGGGGGCAATGATGGCAAAATCTGACATAGAATCTGCTTTCAGACTGCTGCCCGTTCACCTGAGCGATTTTCACCTCCTGGGCTTCCAGTTTGAGGGCAAGTTCTTCATGGACATGTGCATGCCAATGGGGTGTTCGGTGTCGTGCGCCTATTTTGAAATGTTTAGTACGTTCTTAGAATGGTCGTTCAGACAAGTGACAGGGCATAGGCATGTGCTGCATTACCTAGATGACTTCCTCTTTCTGGGGCCACCAGGGAGCGCGGGGTGTGGGCAGGCGCTGGAGCAATTCTGTGCGTTAATGAAGAGTTTTGGGGTGCCACTAGCTCAAGGAAAAACCGTGGGACCATCCCCGGTCATAGAGTTCTTAGGGATCGAACTGGACTCAGTCTCGGGATGCTCACGGCTTCCCGCTGACAAAGTAACTAGGTTTGGGGATTCACTGAGGCAATGTCTGGAAGCTAAAAGGGTAACGTTGCACCAGCTACAACAGATGGTAGGGCAGTTAAATTTTGCTTTACGTATTATACCAATGGCCCGTCCTTTTTCAAGATCCATTGCACAGGCAATGTCAGGCCTTAAGCAGAAACACCACCACACCAGATTGAGCAGTGAGGTCAAGCAGGACATGCTTATTTGGTTGGCATTTCTGCGGGATTTCAATGGCTCTGTCCTGTGGCCCGGCCCGGTCACTTCTTGCGCGGAGTTGGGTTTATTGACAGACTCCGCGGGCAGTGAGGGGTTTGGCGCCATTCTGGGCACTCAGTGGGTGGCACAGCGTTGCCCAGCATGGTGGGCGGACAATGGACTCACCGCTAACATTGGTTTCCTGGAATTGTTCCCCATTTGGGTGGCGTGGTGCGTCTGGCCGGAGCAACTGAGGAACAAAGCAGTTGTTTTCTGGTCTGACAACATGGCAGTAGTGGAATGTATAAACAACCAGTCAGCAAAATGTAAGATGATCCTGCGTTTAATCAAGGAGATAGTTTTGAAATGCCTGCAGTTGAATCTTCAGTTGAGGGCGAAACATGTCCCGGGGGTATTAAACCACGCTGCTGACGCTCTGTCTCGTTTCAAGATGCAGGTTTTCAGAGCTCATCTCCCGGGAGCAGCACCACGCCCAACGCCTTTCCCCGAACAGCTCTGGCAGATTGGTGCCCTCACTTACCGGACTTGGTGGCAGCGAGCCTAGCGCCAGGATCAAGAAAGTCATATGACGGGGCGTTTGGGGCATACTGTAATTTCTTGAAAGACCAGGGTGGGGCGCATTGGGCTGATTCGGCCGGGGTGTGCTCTTACTTGCAAGCCTTACGGGACGAAGGGAGGTCAGTGGGGTCCGCTAGGAGACACATGGCAGCCATTTCATTTTTTGCACAGATGGGCGGCAGGCAGGATCCTACTCAGGCATTCGTAGTGCGCAAAACATTGAAGGGTTGGCAGCGCTTACAGGGGTCTGCGCCCAACACTAGGCGCCCGATAGGGTTGACTACCTTGGCATCAGTCCTGGCGGCGCTAGAACAGACTTGCGCTAATGTAATGGAATGTTTATTATTCAGGGCAGCCTTTAGCTTAGCCTTCTATGGGGCCTTCAGAATAGGGGAATTGGTGGCTAAGAATAAAAGGGACCTGGGGGGTGGCTTGCAGCTGGGTGACATATGCTTCCATAACGGTGCATTGCAGGTTACAATTCGGCGATCAAAGACAGATCAGGAGGGGAGGGGGCAGGTGGTGTTTCTCAGGCGGGCACCGGGCAACCCCTGCTGCCCGGTTTTTCATATGGAGGCTTTCCTGCCATACAGACCGAGTGATAGGGGGGGCCCATTACTAATGCACACGGGTGGGGATCCACTGACAAAGTTCCAATTTAAACGAGTCTTGGATAGGGCAATAGGCAGGGCGGGGCTGGACCCCAGTAGTTTTGGGACACATTGCTTCAGAATAGGTGCCGCCACCGAGGCAGTCGCGCGGGGTCTTGGGGAAGAGGATGTGCGGAGGATTGGGCGGTGGTCCTCCAACTGTTTTAGGCGCTATGTGCGAGTTGATATGTTATGACTTTATATAACAATGGTACTGATGGCGCTATTTTCTTGTTCTACCGCCAGTTCCCTCGGCCTGTGACGCAGGAAGAGAGACAGCGACACCCCACCAAGAGCAGGACACAGTCAAGACAACAGCGATTTCACCTGATACAAAGTTGGAAGGTCATGCGTTTGTTTTTGGTCATTCGTATGTTTCTCGGTTAGGGAGTTTTTTCAGGGCAGGAAATGGGGCAGCGCGCGCAAAGCGGTTAGGTGTCAGGGTTTCCTTTTTTGGCCATGGTGGGCTGCGTTTTGACAGGTTCAGAGAACCGATAGGTCACATGCTCAATTCCTTGGACACTCCTCCCGGTGCGGGGACAAAGGGGGTGTTACGCTTTCCATTGGCTGGTTGGCCACCCCACATGCGGGCGTAAGTAAGCTGCGCTGTCTGCATGGCCCCTTTATGGAGTAAGTCTTGAACGTATGGGGGTTGCCTGGGGGTAAGTACTTCCGATTCAGCTGGGCCCCCTGCGCATGCGCACTCCGGTTGGGGTGCGCGGGACAATCTGGTTTAAAGGGGGAGGGGCCAGCTTTTGACCTTGCCGTAGGCCCAAAGGAATACGCAGAAATGTGATCAGCAATGTGTTTAGACTAGGATAGGAACATTTATGTATTAGAGTTTTGTTAAAGCTAGGAATGAAGCAAATGTACCGAATCCTGTCTTGGCATTTCTGCGTTATTGTATATATGTATATCACCTTGTGTGTTTGTTAATAAATACGATCGGGGGTCAACGACCCCCTATTCCAAACAAAAGGTTATATTGGTTTTGTCACAGTGAGGGGAGGAGGGGGCGGCAGGCCGTACCGGACCATAGTAAACTGGTCCATTCAGTGTGATAATAGGGCACACGTGGCGTGCTATAAACACATTCCCCGTAGCACATGGTGAAACAGGATCCGCTAGCCATTTGACTTATGGCCCTAGCAATCATCTCTCAAACAGTGAACTAGTGTGCAAGTGGCGTTTTACGCACACGTGTCCTTCTACGCTTCGTGCACGGTTTAAAAAAAACTTTTTATCGAGCATCAAAGAAACGCCTATGCATTCTTTCATAAACAAACAGGCTGCGATTGTTGACACAGCCATACACCAATGAAATACAGTTTTTAATGTCACAAAGAAACCCCTGTCAATGAGAGGGTGCAGCTTAATGGTTAGGGGGGCTGATTTTAAAGCTGAGGGACCGTGTTCGAGTCTGCCAGAAGGCTCAAACATCCGGCGATTCTGGGCAAATTACTTAATTTCCCCGTGTCTAAAAAAATGATTATGTCCACTTTTAATGCAACCGGTGCTCATGTAAAGCGCCTGATAACTTCGGGTCGGGTTCCCGATAAATAAACAGCAAAATAGAAAACAAACACACCGCCTGAGCCTAGTGTTTAGATAGCAGCCAAATGCATTCTTATACTTGTGCGTAAGAACGAGGGAATATTAGTAGCATTCTTGGGGTTGTTGTCCTGCCAGAGATGGACTTGTTTGTCACGAGCCTACAGTTGGAATTTTAATTTATACTACTAAAGAAGCTGTGACATGAAATACATTATGCTGAGGATAAGGCAGAATGGTCCGAAAGGAATTCCACAAGGTATCTGGTGTGTGGACGGTTTAGCTCCTAAAAGCCTAATGTTTTGACTGCAGTTAGAGAGAAAGCTCTATATTGTGGCCGGTTTTAGACATCCTTCGTCTCAGAAAAACTTAACAAAAGCTTGTCTACCGCTACTATTTATAATCACCTGCTCGTTAATTTATTCTCACCTGCTCGTTAATTTATTATTTAAATAAACAAAAGTAGAGCAACAATGTAAGACCTGGGGTCTCCAGGCCCTATGGGACGGTAACATGACACGAGCGGTCGGGCCACCAAAGGTCTGTGTGTAAAGCAACCCTACAACACGCACCTCTCATGGGACAAGGAACACACACAATAAGTGACGCTACACGGTAGAAGTTAAGTAAATACTCAAGTTTATCCAAGCAGATCACGTTAGATGCAGTTCATGAGGTAGCAGTACATTTCATAAGCTGGTGATACCACAAATGACATTCATAACAAACCAGTACTGCCTGAGGTACAACTACCCTTCACCTAGAGGCACATGCGCGCTTCACGTTCCTGTAGCGCCTTAGGGGGGTGAGGAGGGCGCTAGGTGCGCTAACTGGTGACGACCTCAGAACGGGGCATCTAGCACAGAGAGCTACTCGGAATAGATGTCGTTTAGGATTTCATTATGAACATGAATAACAGCGTGCTACTCGTAATCGATAGCACGTAGCCCTTCAACAGGGGCGTGAATAACAGCGCGCTACTCGTAATCAATAGCACGTGGTACTTCAATATGGAACATGAATGATAAAGCGCTACTCGTAATCACTAACACGTGGCACTTCAGTATGGCACATGAATAACAGAGCGCTACTCGTAATCACCAACACGTAGCACTTCAATATGGCACATGAATAACAGAGCGCTACTCATAATCACTAGCATGTAGCACTTCAATACGGCACATGAATAACAGAGCGCTACTCGTAATTACCAACATATAGCACTTCAATATGGCACATGAATATCAGAGCGCTACTCGTAATGACTGACATTGAGCACTTCAATCCGGCACAGGAATATCAGAGCGCTACTTGTAATTATTGGCGCTGGGTACTTCAATGCGGGGTAGGACAGTCAATGCACCTCACGAAGCTTTTAGCAGGAAGCGCCCTGGACGGGAGGAGCGAGTCTCTCGGCTCCGATGCAGTTCGTAGGGCACCTCGCTTCAGAGCAGTCACGGGGGCACAAGGAGAGGATCCCTTGGCGGGGTCTCTCCGTCGCGCTGGCAGGGGGGAACTCCCACGGAGAGGGGACCCGGGCTGAGGGTGCGGTGCGGTTCCCGACCAGTAGGGGGCGCACCAGGGGCAATCCCAGCCTCCGGGCTTACCTCGTTCTCGGCGTCAGACGGCGTCCGCTCCAGCGACGATGGGGGAAACTCGGCCCCAGGCCTCGCGCACCTTCTCACACAGCTGCGACGGCAGCGGCGGGGCCCCGGGCTTCTCACGGGCCTCGCGACTCTGCAGGGCACTTCTTCCGGCCTCCGGGCCGCAGCGGTGAGCGCGCTGGCTTCCACGTCACAGGGGGGGGCTCAACTTAAGGATGGGGGTTCCGCGCTCAGCGGAGCATGCTGCCGGGGGTCCCAGGCCAGGTCAGGGAGCGCAGGGGTCACAGCGCTAATACCTGGTCGATCCCCGGTGGCTCTTCAATCGGCTTTGCATACGGCTTCAGGGGTCAGTCTGGACACGCAGTCTCAGTGCTTGACATATAAGTTTGAGAGTTCAATCTGGACACGCAGTCTCAGTGCTTGGCATATAAGGTTTAAAGTTCACTCTGGACACGCAGTCTCAGTGCTTGGCATATAAGTCTCTGTTCTCAGATGTTAGATAAAGTCTTGTTGGCGCAGATGTATCTGGCGCCCTTAAGGGGTTCTGTTACAGGGGGTTAGGAATGGAGAGGGCGACTAGATCCTTCCTAGTCAGGCTGGCAGAGAGTCTCTGGGTCCTCCTACTGCTGGGCAAGATCAGTGGGTTTCACAGGGTCCCTCACTCACTTAAGAGGCAGCACCTAAATCCTGTCACTCTCAGAGGCATAAGTCCCTGGCTAGGCCCTACCGCCTACACTCCTGGTGGATTCTTCCAGTTCTGCTTCACCCCAATGGCCAACTCACCAGAAAAGTTTCCCTCCCTCTCTTAAGTAGCCCTAGGTCAGGTGACCTCTGGCCAAGGCGGCAAAAGAAAAACCACACCTCCCTTCTAGAAGGTTCCAGCACAGTCCAGGAGCTTCCCTACTCTACCTATGGGAAAAAAAATTGGCGTGGTCAACTCCGGGCCGATGTTCCACCCGAAAGTCCATCCCCTGTAGGGAAATGGACCACCTCAACAACTTGGGGTTTTCGCCTCTCATCTGCATGAGCCAGCGAAGGGGGCGGTGGTCGGTCTGGATAAGGAAGTGAGTGCCAAAGAGGTATGGCCTCAACTTCTTCAGAGCCCAGACCACCGCGAAGGCTTCTCTCTCAATGGTGCTCCATCGCTGTTCCCGAGGGAGGAGTCTTCTGGATATGAAGGCCACAGGTTGATCTTGGCCCTCGGCATTGAGTTGTGAGAGCACCGCACCTATGCCGTGCTCTGAGGCATCTGTCTGTACAATAAATTCCTTGCTGAAATCTGGTGTTGCTAGTACTGGAGCGGACACATCGCCTGTTTCAGCGTGTCAAAGGCTTCTTGGCATGCAGCTGTCCATATGACCTTGCGAGGTTGCTTCTTTGAGGTCAATTCCGTCAAGGGGGCTACGATGGTGCCATATCCCTTGACGAACCGGCGGTAATACCCAGTGAGGCCGAGGAAAGCTCGGACCTCTGTTTGGGTCTTGGGGGGCTCCCAAGCCAAGATGGTCTCTATTTTGGCCTGGAGGGGTTGCACCTTACCTCCGCCCACCAGGTGTCCCAGGTACACGACAGATCCCTGTCCAATCTGGCACTTGCTTGCTTTAATTGTTTAGCCAGCGCGTTGCAGCGCCTGCAATACCTCCTGGAGGTGTTGCAGATGGTCCTCCCAGGTGCCACTGAAGACAGCTATGTCATCCAGGTAGGCCGCTGAGAAGGAGTCCAGGCCAGATAGTACCTGATTCACTAACCGCTGGAATGTGGCCGGAGCATTTTTGAGCCCAAAGGGCATCACTCGAAACCGGTAGTGGCCCTCGGGGGTGGAGAACGCTGTCTTCTCCCTTGCTCCATTGGCCATGGCAATCTGCCAATATCCGGATGTCAGGTCAATGGTGCTGAGGTACCGGGCTGCTCCCAGCCGGTCCACCAGCTCGTCTGCACGTGGGATGGGGTGAGCATCTGTCTTCGTGACAGAGTTCAACCCCCGGTAGTCCACACAGAACCGAAGCTCCGGTGTCGTACCCGGTGGGGCCGCTTTCGGCACCAACACCACTGGACTAGCCCACGGGCTGCTGGAAGGTTCTATCACCCCCAGCTCCAGCATCTTTGCCACCTCACGCTGGATGCTATCCTTCACTCGGTCAGAGAGCCGGTAAGACTTGTTCTTCACCGGGGGGCTGTCCCCTGTGTCCACATCACGGGTACACAGATGAGTGATTCCAGGTGTGAGGGAGAACAACGAGGCGAACTGTCCCAGGACATGGCGACAGTCCCTCTGTTGCTCTGGGGTCAAGGATGGGGAGAGGACTACACCTTCCACCGAACCATCCTTCTCTTGCACCGCTAGAAGGTCAGGAAGAGCTTCACTCTCTTCCTCTTCGCTCCCATCCGTCACCATAAGGAGAGCAAGCTCTGATCGCTCATGGTGCGGCTTCAGGCGGTTGACGTGGAGCACCCTGAGGGGCTGACGGGGGGTTTTCATATCGACTACGTACGTGGTCTGGCCTCGCCGCTCCACAATGTCGAACGGGCCAGTCCACCGGTCCTGGAGGGCACAAAGCTCCCCAGGTTCCATAACCCACACCTTCTGTCCAACGTCTAACTCGACCGTCCGAGCGTTGCGGTCATACCACTCCTTCATCACGGTCTGGCTAGCCTCCAGGTTCTCTGTGGCTGCCTTCCACAGCTTGGCCATCTGGCTGCGGAACGCCAGCATGTAGCTGACAATGTCACGGGGAAGCTTCTGTGAAGTCTTCTCCCACCCCTCCTTCACTAAACTGAGGGGCCCCCGAACGGGATGGCCATAGAGCAATTCAAACGGGCTGAACCCGACTCCCTTCTGCGGTACCTCCCGGTAGGAGAATAACAAGCAGGGGAGGAGGACGTCCCATTTACGCCTCAAGCCCTCTGGTAGGCTTCGGATCATCCCCTTCAATGTCTTATTGAAGCGCTCTACAAGTCCGTTCGTCTGGGGATGGTAAGGAGTGGAGAACCGGTAGGTCACCCCACACTCCTTCCACATGGCCTGCATGTAGGCCGACATGAAATTGGTGCCCCTGTCCGACACCACGACCTTGGGGAATCCCACTCAGGTAAAAATCCCCAACAGTGCCCGCGCCACCACCGGTGCAGTGATGGTCCTCAGAGGAATAGCCTCTGGGTACCTTGTGGCGTGGTCCACCAAAACCAAGATGAACCGGTGTCCCGCTGCGGTCGGAGGGTCCAATGGCCCAACAATATCGATACCGACCCTCTCAAAAGAGGTCCCGACCACGGGGAGCAGTTCCAACGGCACCTTCAACTTAGTCCCCGTCTTGCCACTAGCCTGACAAGACTTGCAGGTCTTGCAAAAGGTGTCTGATGCAATCCTCATCCTGGGCCAATAAAAATGGGGGACCAACCGTGCAAAGGTTTTGTCCTGACCCAGGTGTCCGGCTAAGGGTATCTCGTGCGCTAACTCCAGCAGAAAGGCCCGGTAACATTGGGGGACCACTATGGCCCTCGAAGATCCATGTACCGGCACCCTGGGCTCACTGTATAGGAGACCATCCTCCCAATACACGTGATAACCTCCCAGTTCCTGACTGGCCACTTGGGCTTCGGCCTGCCGCCGCATGCCTTCAAGCGTGGGGCATGCCCTTTGTGCCTGACAAAATTCTTCCCGGGTAGGCCCTCCTTCCACATGCCAGTCAGCAAGGGTCGGCAAGTCCTCCACAGGAACGACATCTACCTCCGCTGACTCTGGGGGCACCTCTGTGGCCTCCCCATCCATCTCACGGGGCATGTCCTCTACCACCTTCTTCTTTCCATGTTGGGCTTTGGGTTGGGCCATGATTCCAGGCTCCAACCCAGGGTGAGTTCCATGCCGGGCAGCCATGGACCGCGTGCTGACGCAAGTCCACCCTGGTAATCCCAGCATTTCGGTGTGAGCGTGAAACTCGACATCTTTCCACTTGGTGTGCTCCAGGTCGTTCTCTAGCAAACACCCCACAGGCAAGGCAGGGCTCACAGCAACTCTCAGCAGGCCTCTGACTCCTCCCCACTCAAATGCAACGCAAGCCACTGGATAGTGACTCATACTGCCGTCAGCCAATACGGCCGGATGGAATTCCTCGGGGATTACTTGGTCTGGGGACACCAGCCGCCGCACGACAGTGGTCATGCTGGCCCCTGTGTCCCTCAGAGCTTCCACCTCCTCCCCATTAATTCTCACCCTCTGCTGATATTTAGCAGTGTTCGGGGGCAGGGACACTACGGGGACCACCTCTCTATCCCCGAGTGAAACCAGCGTCAGGCCTGTCCACTCCCCTTCCCTATCTAAGGGCAGCTCCACCCCAAGCGCTATACTACTCACCCCGGGACTTTTCCCGCCCGTTGGGGCTGGTGGTCACTTGCGACACTTGGGATCTCCCCTATAGTGTCCAATCTCCCCACACTCGTAGCACCGCACAATCCTAGGCTGCTGACTCCTGTCAGGGTAAGTGGGTCTTGTGGAATTGGACGGGGGTGGGGTTCCTACTCCCTTCCCAAACTTATTTTGGGGACCTTTCAAGAACTCCACCTTTTTATCTCCCCCCTCTTTCTTCTGGGGGAAACCCTGTCCGCCTTTCGAGCCATCTCCCCCAGGGCCCTTGTGAGACACCCGGGTGCTCACCCAAATATCTGCCTCATTCCGCAAGCTTACAGGGATCAAACCACTTGCGGTCCACCAGATGTTGGCGCAGCTCCGGAAAGCTCTTATCCAAGAGGTGCTCCCTTAAAAAAAGATCGTACAACCCTTGGTAGTCCTGCACCTCGCTGCCACGCACCCAACCATCTAGTGCCTTCCTCGCATAATCAAAAAAATCTACCCAGGTCTGGGTGGACAGCTTATGGCTGCCACAAAACTTTTGCCTGTACCTCTCGGGGTTGAGACCAAACTTTTAACAAGGCCTCTTTCATGGGGGCATACCTTACCTGATCCGCCTTGGCCAAATATAACAGAGTGTCCCTAACATTGGGAGGTATATACCGGTATAAACCACCTCCCCAATTACTCTTGGGTACCCCATGGGCCGTCAAGGCTACCTCGTATGCCTCCAACCATTTCATGATGTCGTCCCCCACTGTGTAATTGGCAATTACCTCTTTAGGTAGGTAGAACTTTGATTCTTGAGGTTCCTTAGGTAGGCTGCCACCATTGTCCTTATTGGACGCGTTCAATTGGAGGGCGCATAACTCCAGCTCTTTTAGCTGAAGCTCGTGCGCAAGCTTCTTTTCCTCCATTGCCCATCTCCTATTTTCTCTTTCCTGTTCCACTCTGGCCAATTCCCTTTCTTTCTCTTGTTCTAACTTGGCCAGCTCCCACCTTAACTGCCACTCTTCCCTCCTGTCCTTGTACTCCTCTGGAGACGCGCTCCTCCTCGACCCTGTCCTACTACTGGTCCCAGAACGTCTCCCTGGGGCACATTTTCAGACACATCCACATTCAATATGTCGGTCACTTCTTGGGCGCTCTCCTCCTGAGGTGCATCTGGCGCCTCCTGTCCCTCATCCCCTCTCCCTTCTGGGTGGGCTTCTACCCATGCCCTAATGGCGGTGCGGAGTTCCGGCCCTTTGGCCTTCCGTACCCCAGGCACCCCCATCCCCTGCCCGAACTCCCTTAGTTGCGTCACTGAGTACCCCTCGAGGTCAGCTAACCGGAATTCCATTCTGGCAGGTGGGGACCTAGACACTAAGGAGAAAATTTCCTAGGGTATAGGTAACAGTTCTCAGCTAACCAGGACTCTTGCACTTTCAACCTGGACAGTGGAAATAACAATGCAGCAATCAATGGTTTCAGAGCTCTGGAACAATTAGGCGTTTAATTGTGGCGCCCTTCGCCTCACAGAAGGGTGCTGTATGGTCACAGGTCCTAAGGATCCCACCGCTCGCCACCAATGTAAGACCTGGGGTCTCCAGGCCCTATGGGGCGGTAACGTGACACGAGCGGTCGGGCCACCAAAGGTCTGTGTGTAAAGCAACCATACAACACGCACCTCTCATGGGACAAGGAACACACACAATAAGTGACGCCACACGGTAGGAGTTAAGTAAATACTCAAGTTTATCCAAGCAGATCACGTTAGATGCAGTTCATGAGGTAGCAGTACATTTCATAAGCTGGCGATACCACAAATGACATTCATAACAAACCAGTACTGCCTGAGGTACAACTACCCTTCACCTAGAGGCACATGCGCGCTTCACGTTCCTGTAGCGCCTTAGGGGGGTGAGGAGGGCGCTAGGCGCGCTAACTGGTGACGACCTCAGAACGGGGCATCTAGCACAGAGAGCTACTCGGAATAGATGTCGTTTAGGATTTCATTATGAACATGAATAACAGCGTGCTACTCGTAATCGATAGCACGTAGCCCTTCAACAGGGGCGTGAATAACAGCGCGCTACTCGTAATCAATAGCACGTGGTACTTCAATATGGAACATGAATGATAAAGCGCTACTCGTAATCACTAACACGTAGCACTTCAGTATGGCACATGAATAACAGAGCGCTACTCGTAATCACCAACACGTAGCACTTCAATATGGCACATCAATAACAGAGCGCTACTCATAATCACTAGCATGTAGCACTTCAATACGGCACATGAATAACAGAGCGCTACTCGCAATTACCAACATATAGCACTTCAATATGGCACATGAATATCAGAGCACTACTCGTAATGACTGACATTGAGCACTTCAATCCGGCACAGGAATATCAGAGCGCTACTTGTAATTATTGGCGCTGGGTACTTCAATGCGGGGTAGGACAGTCAATGCGCCTCACGAAGCTTTTAGCGGGAAGCGCCCTGGACGGGAGGAGCGAGTCTCTCGGAACCGATGCAGTTCGTAGGGCACCTCGCTTCAGAGCAGTCACAGGGGCACAAGGAGAGGATCCCTCGGCGGGGTCTCTCCGTCGCGCTGGCAGGGGGAAACTCCCACGGAGAGGGGACCCGGGCTGAGGGTGCGGTGCGGTTCCCGACCAGTAGGGGGCGCACCAGGGGCAATCCCAGCCTCCGGGCTTACCTCGTTCTCGGCGTCAGACGGCGTCCGCTCCAGCGACGATGGGGGAAACTCGGCCCCAGGCCTCGTGCACCTTCTCACACAGCTGCGACGGCAGCGGCGGGGCCCCGGGCTTCTCACGGGCCTCGCGACTCTGCAGGGCACTTCTTCCGGCCTCCGGGCCGCGGCGGTGAGCGCGCTGGCTTCCACGTCACAGGGGGGGGCTCAAGTTAAGGATGGGGGTTCTGCGCTCAGCGGAGCACGCTGCCGGGGGTCCCCGGCCAGGTCAGGGAGCGCAGGGGTCACAGCGCTAATACCTGGTCGATCCCCGGTGGATCTTCAATCGGCTTTGCATACGGCTTCAGGGGTCAGTCTGGACACGCAGTCTCAGTGCTTGACATATAAGTTTGAGAGTTCAATCTGGACACGCAGTCTCAGTGCTTGGCATATAAGGTTTAAAGTTCACTCTGGACACGCAGTCTCAGTGCTTGGCATATAAGTCTCTGTTCTCAGATGTTAGATAAAGTCTTGTTGGCGCAGATGTATCTGGCGCCCTTAAGGGGTTCTGTTACAGGGGGTTAGGAATGGAGAGGGCGACTAGATCCTTCCTAGTCAGGCTGGCAGAGAGTCTCTGGGTCCTCCTTCTGCTGGGCAAGATCAGTGGGTTTCACAGGGTCCCTCACTCACTTAAGAGGCAGCACCTAAATCCTGTCACTCTCAGAGGCATAAGTCCCTGGCTAGGCCCTACCGCCTACACTCCTGGTGGATTCTTCCAGCTCTGCTTCCCCCAATGGCCAACTCACCACAAAAGTTTCCCTCCCTCTCTTAAGTAGCCCTAGGTCAGGTGACCTCTGGCCAAACCGGCAAAAGAAAAAGCACACCTCCCTTCTAGAAGATTCCAGCACAGTCCAGGAGCTTCCCCACTCTACCTATGGGAAAAAAAAGGCGGGCTGGAGTCGCAACATTGTTGTGGGGTTCCAGCCAGCTCCTGGCAGCTAGGGTGCTACTATGAAAGACCACTCTGCAGTAGCAGGGGCCTGTGACAGCCATCTTGGGAGAAGGGGGCACCTGCACCTTAACACTGAATGGCAATGAAAAGGCGCCCGGAGACCTAGTCCAACATAAAAATGAGGGTGGAAAAAATGAGGCACAACACAAAAATAGAAGGGGAGACCACCCTAGGGCTGACAGGTCCAACAAACAACAAACCTATTCAAACAATACTTCTTATATTTCTTAATATTTGCAGATTAATCTCTCATATTTGCCACTAAATTAACTTTCTCAAATTCAGCTATTGTTGTGTAGACAAACTGGTATCTTCAAGCGACAAAATTGAAAAATAACTTGACATAACACCACTAGTTCAATTGGGTCAGCTTTGAACCCCAGTCTACAAAGACATACTAATCAGCTTTTCTGCCACTACGCTATCTCAATCACTCAGATGCCTCTAATATCACTGTGTAAAATCAAAGAAGCTCTGCATAAAAGATTATGTTACATTAATTATTATTTTTTTCCATTACAAAAGTGCTTTAAGGACACCAGTAAATGTTTAAACTGGATCATATGTCTTTGGAGACTGGGGCTTGATAGAGTTCAAGTAGCAATGGTATTTTAAGTTATTTTTAAATTTGTAGGTCAACGACTAAAGTTTTTCAAAAATATAATAGCTGGTTTTGTTGGTCTTTACAAATACGCTTATCTACTTTATAGTATAATGGAGCAAAAAAGAAAGATTCTTTAAAACTTCTTTCAGGAGTATTTGTATGCAGAAGAGCTGTGATGGAGACAATGTAGTGGCTGTGAGGCAGATTAGCATGTTTTTGTAGACTGGGTTCGAATCTGACCCAGTCTAACTAGAGGAGCCTGCCTCGCCATCACTGGAGCTGCTGTCTCTCGGTGAGGCACTCAGAAGTGTTACTCAATATGGCATTAATTAGTGACAACCTACTAAAACATAGCACGATGATCCTATGCCCTCGAATCTCATCGGATCACAACGCAATAATCTTAGCAATCACTACACCACACATCAGGGTCCCTCCCAGACCATTTTCCTTCCCCAGGTACTTACTCTCAGACGTACAATTTGTGACACAGCTTAAATCACACTTGACCGAATTCCTGTATATTAATATCGAATCTGCTTTTTGCCTCACGGTCTGGGACGCCTGCAAAGCGGGTATTAGGGGGTTCACCCAAGCTTATGTGATCAGAAAAAACACCGAACACAGAAAGCACAAGGCACAGATCATCTCAAAAATTGCATCTCAAGAAGAAACCTTGGCTTCCGCACTTCGATTAAATTCACCTGGGATTACAGAGATTAGTCTTAAACTCTGCTCACTCAAGAACGAGGCTAAAAAGAAATTCATCCAAAAGAGCAGCGCAAACATTCACAAATACAAGATTTCACAATATGATAGTGGAGACAAGATTGGCAAAACTCTCGCCTATAAGGTTGCCGAGGATAGAGCCCATACACTGATCACAAGCATCCGGGGCAGCAATGGTAACATTTTTAATCAACAGACAGAAATAGTAGAACAATTCGCGGATTATTATAGTACATTATACACTCCAGAAAGCATTCCCAATCTAGAAGCAATTCAAGACTACGTCGATAAGTTCTTAACCAACCCAGAGTCTAACACAATGCAAGAATCGATGTCAGACATTATTACAGGAGCCGAATTACATCAGGCAATAGAACTACTACCAGCAGGGAAAGCTGCAGGGGAGGACACAATCCCTTTGGAGATTTACAAAATCTGCATTGCCGAACTGGGACCTTTGCTACTGGAGGTTATACAAGCTGTTGGTCGTAACGGAAAGGCCCCAAAATCATGGAACAGGGCAAAAATAATATTCTTTCTGAAAAAGAACAAACCAAAGGAGGAGAGAGGATCATACCGACCTATATCGCTGATCAATACCGATGCCAAAATATTCGCTAAAATATTAGCTATAAGACTGTCCCCCTTCCTGCCTCTAATTGTTAACCCCCAACAACATGGGTTTATAACAGGGAGGGACACAACAGCACATGTAAATATGGCTATCACGGCATTTGACGTAGCAGAGACAGAATCCACCCCGCTCGGCATGATTTTATTAGATGCCGAGAAGGCTTTTGACCGAGTGGGCTGGGACTACCTCTGGTGTGTCTCTCTAAGCTGGGCTTCGGGGGGCAATTCTTACGAGCTATACAGGCTTTGTATGATAACCCAACAGCCTATACATCCTATGGGGGCCTGTCCTCTCAAGAGTTTCCAATTTTACGAGGTACTCGCCAGGGCTGCCCTCTCTCGCCTCTTTTATTCGCCCTCTCATTGGAACCATTCCTGCATGCTCTCCAGTTACAAACCCAAATCACTCCTTTTAGGTGAGGCACCCAAACACTAAAAATAACTGCATATGCCGACGATATCGCGGTCTACTCACAGGATATTGTGGCGGCACTTCAAGGCATAGTTTCTGAGGCCGAAAAATTCGGGATTGTCTCCGGTTATAAGCTTAACTTACAGAAGACCCAAATCATAGCCAATTATACTCCTGCCGTCACAGTTCCTGAGATTTGCAAAAGCGCCACCTATTTAGGTGTTAAGCTAACGGCTAAAATTCAAGAAATCAACAACATAAACTACAATGCACTAGTTAAATCTACCATTTCACTATTAAAAAAATGGCACAGATTACCACTGAATATCATCGGCAGAATTAACTTAATCAAGATGAAGGTACTACCTAAATTCATGTACTTATTCCGCTCTATTCCGTTGGCCCTAAACAATTCGTTTTTTAAACAGCTAGACGGTGCATTTAGTAGCTTTATATGGGGCTATAAAAAAGCGAGGAGGTCATTGAATTCTTTGAAAAACAACACAAACTTGGGAGGGCTTAACTTTCCCGATTTTAAATTATATTTTTGGTCTGCTTTTGTTTTTCGTATTCGTTCGTTATTAAACCAGGGCGGAGCATCTTTTTTTTATTCTTTTATGTTAAAACATGATGCTAATATGTTCTTACTACGAGTCAATGACCCCAACTACTTCAAAAGAGTAAAATTCAAGACCGCAAGAGATATAGCAAAGATTTGGGATAACATACTTATTTTCTGCAAAACTACTTTTTTTCATCCAAAACTACTGCTGTGGGGCAACCCGGGTCTTCCGGGAATCTTGAACGAACACAATTCTCAAAGCTGGGCAAGATGGGGTATTAGGCACTTAGGGGACTTATACGGCATGCAAGGCCTGTTAGACTTTAACACACTTAAACTGCTTTATGGCCTCCCGGAATCTATGAGATTTAAACATCGACAGATACATGATTATCTGGTGAACAAAAAACGACTATTTGAGATTACTGACTGCGATATCTGGACTCACTTTTACTCCTCAACAACTAAATCAGCAATAAGTAACACTTATAGTCTCTTAACCAACCTCAAATTAAACGATTGTTCTAAATTAGCTGCCAAATGGGGTAGGTTGCTAGGCACAAACGTCACATCGAAAGACATAGAACGCTCCCTATCTAATATTAACAGCTGTGTCCACTCTTCTAGCCTGAGGCTACAGCAATTTAGAACGACTTGCATGCTATATTATACACCGGAAATCATCTCCAGATGGTCTCTTAACAACCCTGCTAATGACCATACTATATGTCCCAAATGCTCGGCCCATGCAGCTGATCTGGTACACATGTTGTTTTCTTGTCCCACTCTTAAGGATTATTGGTCAGACATCCGCAAGGTTCTTGAAATCAGGTCAACCCAGCTCCCCCTATTCTCCGCCTCCTTTGTTTTACTAGATATCCATCCCACTCCTTTTTCCCAGGCTGCTCTGGCTTCAATTCTCATGTCTTGTGCTAAACTAACTTTGGCCAGAGCCTGGATTCGCCCTGACCCACCATCGGTGTGGGATTGGTGGACATTGGTAACTGAGATTTACTCAATGGAGGCTGCACTAGCCAATCTTAGGGGGACCCGGTCCTTGATGAAACACGAAAAGAATTGGGGCTCATTAATGGAATAGTGTTGCTCCTCCTTTATGCTTAATTTTGTCTATCGGGTTGGTTTTTCTTGTCTTTCCTTCCCTCTTGTGAACAAACACATGTATTAATGTATGTTTTACTCACCAGCCTGTTCAATAAAAATATCCCCCAAAAAAAAAAGAAGTGTTACTCAAAATCGCTGTCATATTCTAATGTGATGTTTTCAATACTGCATTAAACTTACCAGGTCCAAAGCTCAAGAAGCGTGCACTGGTAGAGAGTGTGAAATTGTATTGCACAGCACCGTTCTATAAAGCACTTTTTATTTCCCCTTCAAGCAGTTTGGGCTGCGCACTTGCAGAGCCTTGTACACATATCTGCTGCACTTTTAGAGCTCCTGCAGTGCTGTATGTGAAACAAATAATGCTGATGCCCGTTCACTCACAATGTTTAACTATCGATGTGTACACGAACAACATAATTCAACTCACTAACATAAAACACCACAGACATCCAATTCACACCACAGAATTTCACAAGGCACAATATTCAACAGTGCACCACATAATTAAACTCCAGTACATACCACTCCACAACACAAAATACCATTTCACATATTTACACTCCATCACGTGCAATTGCACTCCACATAATTCCAGTGCACTCAATACCACATAATTACTATCTTCATAATGCCACTGCACACCATGCCATACAATTCCACTACACAAATCCACACCACACAATTCCACAATACAAAGTTCCTCAAAATACAATTCCAATCCAAAGCACATAATTCCACTCCACACCACATACATCAACTCCAAACCAAAAAACATAGGTAAAAGATATTGTCATTTACAATGGCAATAGCTCTCACTCTCACAAATGCGAAACCTATTGCATTGTAAATGCTTGTTGCTTGATGTTGAACGGTTTTTGACTAGTCTGGCTGGGATCCTGCTAATCAGGACCCCAGTCTATCTACCTTCTCCTTTAAATTGACATACATGTACTTTGGTACACTCCAGATTGGATACTGGGGTACTCTTATAAGTCCCTAGTATATGGTACCCATGTACCCATGGCATAGATATCCCAGAGGCCTCCCCTGGGCTGAAGCATGTTTTATGCCCCCCATGGGAGGCCATGCAAAAGGGAACTACAGTTCTGCTACTGCAACCTGTGTAAGCTGGTGCTTGCTCCACTTACTTTAGATATGGGTTCACTATATCTATTGGTCACTACACTCAAAACTTGTAAGTCATCCCTATAGCAGGCCTTGTCAATCCTGAAGGCAGGGTGCAGGGTTTTATGTGAGAGGGTGCCCCTGCATGAGCAAAGCCTCTCTGCAGCCTTCGGAGACCATTCTCCCGGGTTGTCTGTGACTCAGCCGGACATATAGGTAGAGGTGCATTATAACCTTGCGGTAAATGCTATCTTGAAAACGGCTGCTTAGAAATATATTGTGTTTGGCATCAAACACCTTGGATTCAGACCTCCACACCGGTAACCGGTGTGGGAGGTATTCCACCCATCTAAAGCGAGCTACATGGGGTCACTGGTCTAGCTGGTGTCAGCCTTCTTGACCCAGAGAGCACAAAATAGATGCTGCTGACCAGAGACACATTTCTGCCTTCCTGCTGCTGAGCTAAGCTCGAGCAGAGGAAGGCAGCACAATATAGACATCCTGTCATAGGGAGGTGTGACCACCTACCATACAGGGTTTAGTGTAGTGGGTGCACTGAAAGTCTGCACCTGGGGCACATTTGGTGTCCGTGTGCATAGTCCAGTTCAAACCAGTTCTGGGAGCCATTGGCTCCAGCTCAGGCACAAAACTGGACAAAGGACATGGGAGTAACCTCCCCTCTGTCCTGCCCCTCCCCTAGGAGGGTCCCCTGAATCTGTCCAACCCTTTCCAGTGGGTACAAAAGGGCTTACCTGGCTGTAAGACTTTAGATTTTACATGGATAAGATTCTACATGAAGAAACCACTGACCTTCGACTGTCTGGACACTCTGGACTTTGTTGGACCACGACTGGGCTCAACTTCATCCCCCTTTCCGTCCGAAGCTTAGTCTATGCCCTTGCTCCATACAGGCTCTGTGCATGACCTGTGGTGCACTAAGGACAACTGAAGAATCTCCCTTGGAGTGAAGGAGTCACTCCCCTGCATAGCAGGCACCTCAACGCAACTGACCGGTCTGCTACTCCTGAGCTCCTGATGACTCCTAAGCTTTCAGCAACACAGGAGATGGGTTTCTGGAGGTCCCTGAGGTTGATCTGCCCTCTCAGCAAGTTTGAGGCCAGTATCCCTCGTGGGGACTGCACAACCCTAACCCCTGTGCACTGCATCCATTTGCAGTTGCATATGCTTGTTGGCAATTCCCGAGCTTGTACATTAGACTCCGTGTAGTCCCGACCCTGAGCAGTATTTGCACCAAAGTACCCCAGCCTCCTCGCACCGAGTGCTCTGTGGGCTGGTACTTCTGCAGTCTGACTCGAGGTCCCTTCGGGACTCCTGGTCCTTCGGCCTGTGGGTCTCCCTGAGGGTCATCTTGATTTCATTTGGACTTTCCTGGTTGCTCCAGACGTGCGCTGAGTCCCCATTGCTTGGTGAGTCCCCTGGACCTTGCTGGTCCACACCGTAACCTGTTTGACCTTCCTGCATGGGTTGCTTTTGCCAAGGCTTGCTGGTGCTCCAGCCGGACACCGACCCCTCAGCACTCGACATCCTTCGTGGGACAGCTCGCATCTGGCTCCTGATCATCTTCGACGTCTCCTGGTCCTCGTGGCTGCAGAGTTAAGCATCCCTTCTTCGCACCTGAAGCACCCAACATCAGTGGGCATTTGTCTACCGAACGCCTGGACACTCTGAAGTGACCCAGACTCTGTCCCCTCTGCTTTCAGGTTCCTTCCCTCCAGAATCCAGGCTTTGATTCCTCTGGACTCTTTTCACCATCACGGCAGCAGTACTTCTTCACAGCCCTTCATTGAGAATCATGGCAGTTTCCGACACCATCCTAGACCTATGCACCCGGCTCCTCTGGGATAGGTAACTCGGGTACTTTGGTATCCACGGATGGGGTGACTCTCTAACCTCTTAATTTCCAAAGGGTTTGCTTGAAGTCCTCCTAGAAGGGTCCTTAAACTTTCAAATTGCACTCCCGACTTTACCATAGAATTGTACGGAGCCCGCGGTCGTATTAGCACACTACACCCGTCCTCCGTGGGGTCCCTATCTACTCACCTTAGGTGGTTCCTTAGGGTCCCAGTGATTCTACGTGTTCCAGACCTTGTCTTGATCCCATTTGTGATTGTTATATCTCTATTTTAGTATATGGTTTGGCCTCCCCCTGGTGCCCACTGTGTATTGTGCTACTTACAACTGTTCTATTGATCTCGCATTGTGTGCATTGTGTTCTATCCTCGTGTAGAGGATAGTAGAGAGTGTTATATTAATAAATACATATTTTTATACAACTACTGTGTGGTTCTCCTTCACTTAGTTGATTCAGGAGGTGACATTCTGGTAAAACAAGCTGCTTTACATTCCTTCAAGATTAAGCCTGAGGGCTGCTCTCCACAGCTACCACTAGGATAGCTTTCTAGAGGTTAACTTTGACCTCATACATCATAAGGGTCGTTTGGACTGGTGCAAGGTGCCCACTTTAATTAGTGGCCATCATATACCAGGCCAACTTCTCACAGGTGGTCATAGAAGAGATTGACCAAACCAGTGGGAACATAGACGGACTACTCTTGGAGAAGGAACAACGGTGGATATACCATATGTCAACAAACAAGACAGGGTTGAATGATAATATCCTGTGGTACACGGTACTTCAGCAGTGGTGAACAATGCTCATGACACATATGTCCAAGATGTGTATATGTTACTCTCTAGTTCTTCCTATAAAACCAAACAGTGTGTTGATGCTATTCTTATACATAAGGTCCCTCTAGAGGCACTATACCAACACAGATCATAAATCAGACCCTGGGGTACGCAATACCAACACAGGTCACAGAACAGACTCTCTCAGGTCTTCATGGTTACCCTAGTGGTAACATATCATCCCTTTATACCTTTGCAATAAAATAGCATATACGGGGTTAAAAGCACCAACTCTTATCTACCCCATTACACACTTTATGAGTTACAAGCGAGAAGACAGGTGATTCTCCTCTCAGCCTTTGGTGTGAGTGCCTTACACTCACACTGTTTATTGTCACCTTTACAAATGCTGGCTGACATGGCATACCAAGAATGCCAAGGGTGAGAATCTTCCATTTACTGTGCTGGTACTCGCAGTGGATAGAATTGCCCTCTTTTTCATTTTTTATTAAGATTTACACAAAAGTATGCTTGCAGGAATCAGTCTGCTGGTCTAGGTTACAGGTCAAGTCAAAACCACTCCTTTCAGGAGAGGTACCATAATGCCAGAAAACCAATGAGGTGCCATAATGCCAGACCACCAATGAGATTCCTGAACCACTCCCAGCCACGTCGTCATGACAGCACGGACTGAGAAGCCCAATCACACACGCCGCATGGGCAGCACTCAGCCATGCTGTTAAAAGGACCACCGAGTCCAATCACGTGTGCAGCTAGATCATTCCCGGAAGTGCCTCCGATCAGTCGACTATGACTACTTAGTCTGACTGAACGGCATAACGGGCAAGATGCGAGGCTCAGGAGGAGGAGATAGAGTGAATCAGAGGGTGAGATGCCTTGATGTAGTAAGCCAGGGGGAATTGGGGGCAGTTCAGACTAAGCCCAAGATACCATGGACGGTTTTGACTAACCCTTATTCCAAAAATGATATCCTACTAGAGTGTGACGACAGTGTCCACCCCCTTGAAGCCACCATGTTGTGAAGAAATCCTATACAACAAGTTGGTCCTGACTCAGGATACATATTTAAATTGTAAATATGTGTGACACAAGCTTGAAATCATGTGGTGCATGACCAGCTGACATAGTGCTGCCATTACTATTATATATAGGCACTGCCTGCCATATATCCACAGCATGATTCCGAATGCGGTGGTACAGTGACAATGTGTGCTGGAGGTTCCAGCATGTGTGGGGCATAGTGCATGACCTTTATGCTCCACTTGTGCTATGCCAATGTTACCTGTTTTGAAATGCTATCCACATAACCACACTGTTAACTCCTTTTATATTTCATTAACAGAAATTGTCGCAAGAGGTGATTCCTTCATTGTAGATTTGAATTTAAGCTTACTCCTCATGTCTTATCATGCATGCAGCATTTTCCGGTCCTGAGGAAAGCCATATTGACCCACAGGGGCGCAGAGTAAAGATGCCTTAAACATGTTGACCATAAGTCTTGAAAATCTACAAAAAGAGGAACAGAGGGCAAATAAAGGTCCAGCACACACGCCCCCAGCATTTTAAGTATACACAAAGGTGTTTAGTTTCTATTGTAAGGGAGCTAGAAGTGGGGAGCTTAAATGGGCAGCTTAAAAATAACTCCGGCAAAGAGCCCCCTGCGGGGCCGTTAGGCATTGCAGCGCCAGCCCAACGAGGAGCTGCCATATGATGAAGCATGACACCTCTTGGGGTGTGTGAGGGCCCTTGTTCCTGATGGATCAGGTCCCCTGACTCAATTCATCAGGTCCTCCGACCTTAGTTCTTTTCCACCTTCTATTTCCATCTAGCTCCCTTACAATAGGAACTGCACACCTTTGTGAATACTTGACCAGCTCCTGGCAGCTAGGGTGCTACTATGAAAGACCACTCTGCAGTAGCAGGGGCCTGTGACAGCCATCTTGGGAGAAGGGGGCACCTGCACCTTAACACTGAATGGCAATGAAAAGGCGCCCGGAGACCTAGTCCAACATAAAAATGAGGGTGGAAAAAATGAGGCACAATACAAAAATAGAAGGGGAGACCACCCTAGGGCTGACAGGTCCAACAAACAACAAACCTATTCAAACAATACTTCTTATATTTCTTAATATTTGCAGATTAATCTCTCATATTTGCCACTAAATTAACTTTCTCAAATTCAGCTATTGTTGTGTAGACAAACTGGTATCTTCAAGCGACAAAATTGAAAAATAACTTGACATAACACCACTAGTTCAATTGGGTCAGCTTTGAACCCCAGTCTACAAAGACATACTAATCAGCTTTTCTGCCACTACGCTATCTCAATCACTCAGATGCCTCTAATATCACTGTGTAAAATCAAAGAAGCTCTGCATAAAAGATTATGTTACATTAATTATTATTTTTTTCCATTACAAAAGTGCTTTAAGGACACCAGTAAATGTTTAAACTGGATCATATGTCTTTGGAGACTGGGGCTTGATAGAGTTCAAGTAGCAATGGTATTTTAAGTTATTTTTAAATTTGTAGGTCAACGACTAAAGTTTTTCAAAAATATAATAGCTGGTTTTGTTGGTCTTTACAAATACGCTTATCTACTTTATAGTATAATGGAGCAAAAAAGAAAGATTCTTTAAAACTTCTTTCAGGAGTATTTGTATGCAGAAGAGCTGTGATGGAGACAATGTAGTGGCTGTGAGGCAGATTAGCATGTTTTTGTAGACTGGGTTCGAATCTGACCCAGTCTAACTAGAGGAGCCTGCCTCGCCATCACTGGAGCTGCTGTCTCTCGGTGAGGCACTCAGAAGTGTTACTCAATATGGCATTAATTAGTGACAACCTACTAAAACATAGCACGATGATCCTATGCCCTCGAATCTCATCGGATCACAACGCAATAATCTTAGCAATCACTACACCACACATCAGGGTCCCTCCCAGACCATTTTCCTTCCCCAGGTACTTACTCTCAGACGTACAATTTGTGACACAGCTTAAATCACACTTGACCGAATTCCTGTATATTAATATCGAATCTGCTTTTTGCCTCACGGTCTGGGACGCCTGCAAAGCGGGTATTAGGGGGTTCACCCAAGCTTATGTGATCAGAAAAAACACCGAACACAGAAAGCACAAGGCACAGATCATCTCAAAAATTGCATCTCAAGAAGAAACCTTGGCTTCCGCACTTCGATTAAATTCACCTGGGATTACAGAGATTAGTCTTAAACTCTGCTCACTCAAGAACGAGGCTAAAAAGAAATTCATCCAAAAGAGCAGCGCAAACATTCACAAATACAAGATTTCACAATATGATAGTGGAGACAAGATTGGCAAAACTCTCGCCTATAAGGTTGCCGAGGATAGAGCCCATACACTGATCACAAGCATCCGGGGCAGCAATGGTAACATTTTTAATCAACAGACAGAAATAGTAGAACAATTCGCGGATTATTATAGTACATTATACACTCCAGAAAGCATTCCCAATCTAGAAGCAATTCAAGACTACGTCGATAAGTTCTTAACCAACCCAGAGTCTAACACAATGCAAGAATCGATGTCAGACATTATTACAGGAGCCGAATTACATCAGGCAATAGAACTACTACCAGCAGGGAAAGCTGCAGGGGAGGACACAATCCCTTTGGAGATTTACAAAATCTGCATTGCCGAACTGGGACCTTTGCTACTGGAGGTTATACAAGCTGTTGGTCGTAACGGAAAGGCCCCAAAATCATGGAACAGGGCAAAAATAATATTCTTTCTGAAAAAGAACAAACCAAAGGAGGAGAGAGGATCATACCGACCTATATCGCTGATCAATACCGATGCCAAAATATTCGCTAAAATATTAGCTATAAGACTGTCCCCCTTCCTGCCTCTAATTGTTAACCCCCAACAACATGGGTTTATAACAGGGAGGGACACAACAGCACATGTAAATATGGCTATCACGGCATTTGACGTAGCAGAGACAGAATCCACCCCGCTCGGCATGATTTTATTAGATGCCGAGAAGGCTTTTGACCGAGTGGGCTGGGACTACCTCTGGTGTGTCTCTCTAAGCTGGGCTTCGGGGGGCAATTCTTACGAGCTATACAGGCTTTGTATGATAACCCAACAGCCTATACATCCTATGGGGGCCTGTCCTCTCAAGAGTTTCCAATTTTACGAGGTACTCGCCAGGGCTGCCCTCTCTCGCCTCTTTTATTCGCCCTCTCATTGGAACCATTCCTGCATGCTCTCCAGTTACAAACCCAAATCACTCCTTTTAGGTGAGGCACCCAAACACTAAAAATAACTGCATATGCCGACGATATCGCGGTCTACTCACAGGATATTGTGGCGGCACTTCAAGGCATAGTTTCTGAGGCCGAAAAATTCGGGATTGTCTCCGGTTATAAGCTTAACTTACAGAAGACCCAAATCATAGCCAATTATACTCCTGCCGTCACAGTTCCTGAGATTTGCAAAAGCGCCACCTATTTAGGTGTTAAGCTAACGGCTAAAATTCAAGAAATCAACAACATAAACTACAATGCACTAGTTAAATCTACCATTTCACTATTAAAAAAATGGCACAGATTACCACTGAATATCATCGGCAGAATTAACTTAATCAAGATGAAGGTACTACCTAAATTCATGTACTTATTCCGCTCTATTCCGTTGGCCCTAAACAATTCGTTTTTTAAACAGCTAGACGGTGCATTTAGTAGCTTTATATGGGGCTATAAAAAAGCGAGGAGGTCATTGAATTCTTTGAAAAACAACACAAACTTGGGAGGGCTTAACTTTCCCGATTTTAAATTATATTTTTGGTCTGCTTTTGTTTTTCGTATTCGTTCGTTATTAAACCAGGGCGGAGCATCTTTTTTTAATTCTTTTATGTTAAAACATGATGCTAATATGTTCTTACTACGAGTCAATGACCCCAACTACTTCAAAAGAGTAAAATTCAAGACCGCAAGAGATATAGCAAAGATTTGGGATAACATACTTATTTTCTGCAAAACTACTTTTTTTCATCCAAAACTACTGCTGTGGGGCAACCCGGGTCTTCCGGGAATCTTGAACGAACACAATTCTCAAAGCTGGGCAAGATGGGGTATTAGGCACTTAGGGGACTTATACGGCATGCAAGGCCTGTTAGACTTTAACACACTTAAACTGCTTTATGGCCTCCCGGAATCTATGAGATTTAAACATCGACAGATACATGATTATCTGGTGAACAAAAAACGACTATTTGAGATTACTGACTGCGATATCTGGACTCACTTTTACTCCTCAACAACTAAATCAGCAATAAGTAACACTTATAGTCTCTTAACCAACCTCAAATTAAACGATTGTTCTAAATTAGCTGCCAAATGGGGTAGGTTGCTAGGCACAAACGTCACATCGAAAGACATAGAACGCTCCCTATCTAATATTAACAGCTGTGTCCACTCTTCTAGCTTGAGGCTACAGCAATTTAGAACGACTTGCATGCTATATTATACACCGGAAATCATCTCCAGATGGTCTCTTAACAACCCTGCTAATGACCATACTAAATGTCCCAAATGCTCGGCCCATGCAGCTGATCTGGTACACATGTTGTTTTCTTGTCCCACTCTTAAGGATTATTGGTCAGACATCCGCAAGGTTCTTGAAATCAGGTCAACCCAGCTCCCCCTATTCTCCGCCTCCTTTGTTTTACTAGATATCCATCCCACTCCTTTTTCCCAGGCTGCTCTGGCTTCAATTCTCATGTCTTGTGCTAAACTAACTTTGGCCAGAGCCTGGATTCGCCCTGACCCACCATCGGTGTGGGATTGGTGGACATTGGTAACTGAGATTTACTCAATGGAGGCTGCACTAGCCAATCTTAGGGGGACCCGGTCCTTGATGAAACACGAAAAGAATTGGGGCTCATTAATGGAATAGTGTTGCTCCTCCTTTATGCTTAATTTTGTCTATCGGGTTGGTTTTTCTTGTCTTTCCTTCCCTCTTGTGAACAAACACATGTATTAATGTATGTTTTACTCACCAGCCTGTTCAATAAAAATATCCCCCAAAAAAAAAAGAAGTGTTACTCAAAATCGCTGTCATATTCTAATGTGATGTTTTCAATACTGCATTAAACTTACCAGGTCCAAAGCTCAAGAAGCGTGCACTGGTAGAGAGTGTGAAATTGTATTGCACAGCACCGTTCTATAAAGCACTTTTTATTTCCCCTTCAAGCAGTTTGGTCTGCGCACTTGCAGAGCCTTGTACACATATCTGCTGCACTTTTAGAGCTCCTGCAGTGCTGTATGTGAAACAAATAATGCTGATGCCCGTTCACTCACAATGTTTAACTATCGATGTGTACACGAACAACATAATTCAACTCACTAACATAAAACACCACAGACATCCAATTCACACCACAGAATTTCACAAGGCACAATATTCAACAGTGCACCACATAATTAAACTCCAGTACATACCACTCCACAACACAAAATACCATTTCACATATTTACACTCCATCACGTGCAATTGCACTCCACATAATTCCAGTGCACTCAATACCACATAATTACTATCTTCATAATGCCACTGCACACCATGCCATACAATTCCACTACACAAATCCACACCACACAATTCCACAATACAAAGTTCCTCAAAATACAATTCCAATCCAAAGCACATAATTCCACTCCACACCACATACATCAACTCCAAACCAAAAAACATAGGTAAAAGATATTGTCATTTACAATGGCAATAGCTCTCACTCTCACAAATGCGAAACCTATTGCATTGTAAATGCTTGTTGCTTGATGTTGAACGGTGTTTGACTAGTCTGGCTGGGATCCTGCTAATCAGGACCCCAGTCTATCTACCTTCTCCTTTAAATTGACATACATGTACTTTGGTACACTCCAGATTGGATACTGGGGTACTCTTATAAGTTCCTAGTATATGGTACCCATGTACCCATGGCATAGATATCCCAGAGGCCTCCCCTGGGCTGAAGCATGTTTTATGCCACCCATGGGAGGCCATGCAAAAGGGAACTACAGTTCTGCTACTGCAACCTGTGTAAGCTGGTGCTTGCTCCACTTACTTTAGATATGGGTTCACTATATCTATTGGTCACTACACTCAAAACTTGTAAGTCATCCCTATAGCAGGCCTTGTCAATCCTGAAGGCAGGGTGCAGGGTTTTATGTGAGAGGGTGCCCCTGCATGAGCAAAGCCTCTCTGCAGCCTTCGGAGACCATTCTCCCGGGTTGTCTGTGACTCAGCCGGACATATAGGTAGAGGTGCATTATAACCTTGCGGTAAATGCTATCTTGAAAACGGCTGCTTAGAAATATATTGTGTTTGGCATCAAACACCTTGGATTCAGACCTCCACACCGGTAACCGGTGTGGGAGGTATTCCACCCATCTAAAGCGAGCTACATGGGGTCACTGGTCTAGCTGGTGTCAGCCTTCTTGACCCAGAGAGCACAAAATAGATGCTGCTGACCAGAGACACATTTCTGCCTTCCTGCTGCTGAGCTAAGCTCGAGCAGAGGAAGGCAGCACAATATAGACATCCTGTCATAGGGAGGTGTGACCACCTACCATACAGGGTTTAGTGTAGTGGGTGCACTGAAAGTCTGCACCTGGGGCACATTTGGTGTCCGTGTGCATAGTCCAGTTCAAACCAGTTCTGGGAGCCATTGGCTCCAGCTCAGGCACAAAACTGGACAAAGGACATGGGAGTAACCTCCCCTCTGTCCTGCCCCTCCCCTAGGAGGGTCCCCTGAATCTGTCCAACCCTTTCCAGTGGGTACAAAAGGGCTTACCTGGCTGTAAGACTTTAGATTTTACATGGATAAGATTCTACATGAAGAAACCACTGACCTTCGACTGTCTGGACACTCTGGACTTTGTTGGACCACGACTGGGCTCAACTTCATCCCCCTTTCCGTCCGAAGCTTAGTCTATGCCCTTGCTCCATACAGGCTCTGTGCATGACCTGTGGTGCACTAAGGACAACTGAAGAATCTCCCTTGGAGTGAAGGAGTCACTCCCCTGCATAGCAGGCACCTCAACGCAACTGACCGGTCTGCTACTCCTGAGCTCCTGATGACTCCTAAGCTTTCAGCAACACAGGAGATGGGTTTCTGGAGGTCCCTGAGGTTGATCTGCCCTCTCAGCAAGTTTGAGGCCAGTATCCCTCGTGGGGACTGCACAACCCTAACCCCTGTGCACTGCATCCATTTGCAGTTGCATATGCTTGTTGGCAATTCCCGAGCTTGTACATTAGACTCCGTGTAGTCCCGACCCTGAGCAGTATTTGCACCAAAGTACCCCAGCCTCCTCGCACCGAGTGCTCTGTGGGCTGGTACTTCTGCAGTCTGACTCGAGGTCCCTTCGGGACTCCTGGTCCTTCGGCCTGTGGGTCTCCCTGAGGGTCATCTTGATTTCATTTGGACTTTCCTGGTTGCTCCAGACGTGCGCTGAGTCCCCATTGCTTGGTGAGTCCCCTGGACCTTGCTGGTCCACACCGTAACCTGTTTGACCTTCCTGCATGGGTTGCTTTTGCCAAGGCTTGCTGGTGCTCCAGCCGGACACCGACCCCTCAGCACTCGACATCCTTCGTGGGACAGCTCGCATCTGGCTCCTGATCATCTTCGACGTCTCCTGGTCCTCGTGGCTGCAGAGTTAAGCATCCCTTCTTCGCACCTGAAGCACCCAACATCAGTGGGCATTTGTCTACCGAACGCCTGGACACTCTGAAGTGACCCAGACTCTGTCCCCTCTGCTTTCAGGTTCCTTCCCTCCAGAATCCAGGCTTTGATTCCTCTGGACTCTTTTCACCATCACGGCAGCAGTACTTCTTCACAGCCCTTCATTGAGAATCATGGCAGTTTCCGACACCATCCTAGACCTATGCACCCGGCTCCTCTGGGATAGGTAACTCGGGTACTTTGGTATCCACGGATGGGGTGACTCTCTAACCTCTTAATTTCCAAAGGGTTTGCTTGAAGTCCTCCTAGAAGGGTCCTTAAACTTTCTGTTGGACCCGGCCTCGCAGAACGGCCCTCCGTGCACCCGCACCACCGAAACCTGGTACCTGCAGCCCCAACCACCCGGCCCAGCCGGTCCTTCCTACCAGAACACCCGCACCCGGCCCGGACATCCCCGTCCATGGCCTCTCTCCTTTCGGCCACCCCGGGCCCGCATGCCCACTTCATGCGTCAAGATGGCCGCCCGGCCCCAGCGCGACCCTGGCCTAGAGGCGCCACTCCGGCTGGAGGACATCACACTTCCAGGGGGATGAGAGAGGGAGGAGCAGTTTCTATCGCACCTCTGGACTCCCCTGGGACGATGGGTTTCGATCGGCCCTCCGGCCTCCCTGAGAGCTGGCTCCACGCCTGCTGGGTGTCTGGGACTCCTCCCGGCCCGGCCCTGAACGAGATCAAAAGACAATAGCAGGAAACCCCGACAAGCGACCCCCAGGTGACAAGACCCCTGCCTCCACCGACCCCGGACATCAAAGAGGGGTCGACCTATAACAAGGGGTGCTCCGGGTCGGTCCGGCAGATTCGACGCTGGAACAACGTAAGCCTGCTGAGTGACTCGCGGCTCCTGAAAGATCGTAACATCTCTGAACTTGCGCCTAGCCTGCTGAGTGACTCGCGGCTCCTGAAAGATCGTAACATCTCTGAACTTGCGCCTAGCCTGCTGAGTGACTCGCGGCTCCTGAAAGATCGTAACATCTCTGAACTTGCGCCTAAGCCTGCTGAGTGACTCGCGGCTCCTGGAAGATCGTAACATCTCCGAACTTGTGCCTAAGCCTGCTGAGAGACTCGCGGCTCCTTGAAGATCGTACACCTCCGGACCTGTACCTGAGCCCGCTGAGTGACTCGCGGCTCCCCCAGATTCTCACGGTCCCGCCGGACCCCGACTACGACCCCGTATCCCCCGGCTCGAGGATTGTGAGCTGTGCGCCGGATACGTCCCTGCTTGAACTTTTGCCAAAGACTGTCCCGCTACCCCCCTACCTTTCCGAGACTCTTGAACCCGTGCACACCGTGTACATATTTGCCGTGATAACCTACTTGATAAAGATTGTTTCTGAGAATAACCGGTGTGATTACTCTGTGTCGTGTGGCGCCAGAAGTACGATCCTAGCTGCGAGATTCCTCCCCCTGGGGAGTCTCCCGCCAGTGCCCGGCTACGATACTTTGAGGGTGGGTCTCAGGGTAGTCAGGACCCCCTTTCCGGGCTCCTCTGAGGTCGCCGTCTAACATTGGTGGCAAGCGACGGGATTCGGGCCCATCACCTAGAGATCGTACCGTGAACAACGGACGCACCACCGACAAGGATGGCAGAAGGAAGCGCCATGAGCCCCGCAGAAACCAACGCCAACAGGGTGTTCCAGATGGAGCATCTAGAAGAATATACACACAAGGAGCTGAAGCAGTTTTGCAAAGAACTTAAAATCGCTACCACTGGTCTCAACACGAAGGAAGATTTGCAGAAAGCACTGAAAACTTGGGTGGAGACCGGGGCCTCCCGCCCGGAAGGCACGGGGGAGCGCCCCGACGAAACCGAACCTCCCCAAAGTGAAAGCAGCAGCAATCAGGTGCGGGGAGGCGTACCAGACGGGGGCTTCTCCCCAGAAGAACTCGCGGACAGAGAGAGAAGCCGCAATCATGAACTAGAGCTGGCCAAACTCAAAATTGAGGGCGAGTTGAAGTTAGCGGAAAAAAAGCTAGCGGTAGAACAAATGCGTGTACAAGGCGAACTGGAGGAGAAAAAGCTCCAACGGGAGCACGAAGGAAGGAAGCTCCAGCTGGAGCACGAACGCAGCTTAAAGGAACTCGAGCTCAAGGCCCGAAACGAGGAAGGGAGGCCCCCAAGTAACCGAGAGACGGTCTCCCCAGCGGAACAGAAGGTCCACATCCCGAAGGATGTGGTCAAGGAATATTATAAAAACGATGACATTCAGCAATGGTTTCGGGCCTACGAGGTCGCCATGACCTCCCATCGGATCCCGGAGAAGGACTGGGGGGCGGGGTTGTGGGGGCGGTTTCTGAGCGAAGGAAGGGACACCCTGCTCGACCTACCCCTCTCCCTGCAGACCTCCTACAGCCACATGAAAGAGGCTCTACTCACAAGATACGGCCTCACCCCAGAAATGTACCGTCAACGGTTCCGGGACTGCAGGAAGATCCCGGGCACCACATGGGTGGAATATGTAAACTTTTTCAGTCGGGCCTTCGATGGGTGGACCAAGGGCAGCAAGGTCACCACCCTGGCCGAACTCACTGATCTCATGTTGTGGGAACATCTAGCTGCGAACTGCTTCGTAGAACTACGTCAGCATCTGCTGGACAGTAAGCTCACAGATCCCCGGAAGCTGGCTGTGGAGGCCGACCGCTGGACCAACACCCGGGTCTCCCGGGGCATGGTAGGAGAGTACCCCCGAACCAGTCAGGGACCACCCCGCCAGAGAGGAGGAGGGAACCAGGGGGGGCCGAGAGAGTCCCAGCCTAGCCCCCCGAAGACACCACCTCCACCTTTCCCGGCGCCCCCTCCACCAGTAACCGGGCCCCCTGGGAAACGGGGACACCGGGTGACCGTCACATGTTTTCGCTGCCAGAAACCCGGGCACTACGCCAATGACCCAGAGTGCCCCATGGCCCCCCAAGTCCCCCCGACGAGACAGATAGCCAACGTAGCCCTGGGGGAGGGGGTAGAGGAAGCCGAAGAGTGGGAACCCGCAGCAATGGCCCTAGTATCCCTGGGAGATAGGGAGATGATCCCTGGTAGCCTCCTCCCCTCCAACACCCAGAAGTATGGGCAGCTTGTCAAAATCAATGGCCACCAAGTAGAGGCCCTGCGAGACACCGGGGCCAGTATCACCGGTGTCCTCAGGCACCTAGTCCCCGAAGAGCAGATCCTCCCCAACGTCTTTTGCCCTGTGATATCCGCAGACAATAGAGAGAGCATGTGCCAGGTAGCCCTGGTGCCATTTGAGTGGGGGGGGGTGAGAGGCAAACTCAAGGTGGCCGTAAGAACCTCCCAGCCGGTCGACTGCCTTTTAGGGAACGACCTAGAGAGTTCCCCATGGAAGCACGTAGAGCGTAAGGCCCACCTGGGAATGATGGGACTCCCCGAGTGGGTGTGCGCCACCACCCGATCTATGTCCGCCCGACTCACTCCCCAGAGGGAGGTCGAGAGCACCCCGATCGAAGAGATCAGAACAGTCCCCGCCGAGGGTCCTTCCGTCCCCCCATCAGAAGGGTCCGTCGCTAGCGATGAACCCACACCATCCGACCCGGACCCAGTCCCTGAGCTAGGCGATCTACCCGAGTTGGCCCAATGGCGCCACGAGGGCGGACCCACTCGGGAGGAGTTTTGCAGGGAGCAAGCCACTTGTCCTTCCCTGGTCGGGCTGCGGCGCCAAGCCGAGGGCCAAGCCGCAGGTGACCAGACCGGGACGCACCGAATCTATTGGGAGAATAGCATCCTGTACAGTGAGCAGAAGTCGGTGGAGCTGGGATCGGGACGGGTACTGGTGGTACCCCTCCGCTTCCGAGGTTTCCTCCTGGGTTTAGCCCACGACGTCCCCCTCGCCGGTCACCTGGGACAGGACAAGACGTACAACCGTCTTGTGACCCATTTTTACTGGCCTAAGATGAGAGCAGCGGTAGAGGCCCATTGCAAGTCCTGCCCCACGTGCCAGGCTAGTGGAAAGAGTGGAGGGAAACTCAAGGCTCCCCTCCAACCCTTCCCGGTCGTCAGTACCCCCTTCGAACGAGTCGGGATCGACATCGTGGGACCACTGGACCCCCCCACCTCCCAAGGCCACCGTTTTATCTTGGTCCTAGTGGACCACGCCACCCGCTACCCAGAGGCTATCCCCCTGCGCACCATTACGGCCCCTGTGGTGGGCCGGGCCCTGATGGGGATCTTTTCCAGGGTGGGGTTTCCCCGCGAGGTCGTGAGCGATCGCGGCACTAATTTTATCTCAAAGTATATGACGTCCCTGTGGCGACAATGTGGGGTGTCCTATAAGTTCACCACCCCGTACCATCCCCAAGGAAACGGCCTAGTAGAAAGATTTAATAGGACCTTGAAAGGGATGATCGCTGGCCTAGACGAACCCCTCCGGCGGAAGTGGGACGTCCTGCTCCCTTGCCTATTGTTCGCGTATAGAGAGGTCCCCCAGAAGTCCCTAGGATTCAGCCCGTTTGAGTTACTCTATGGGCACCCCGTCCGAGGTCCCCTCAGTTTGGTAAAGGAAGAGTGGGAGGCGGCACCCCAGACCACCCCCCGAGATGTGTTCCAATACGTCTTGGCCCTCCGGAACCAGACCAGGAAGTTCCGAGAACTGGCCGAGGCCAACCTGGAGGCGAGTCAAGAAGAGATGAAACGCTGGTACGACCAGAATGCCACTCTGGTTGAGTTCCAGCCGGGCCAGCAGGTGTGGGTCATGGCCCCCGTGAAGCCTGGCGCCCTCCAGGACCGATGGACTGGGCCGTACAAGGTGGTGGAGCGAAAGAGTCCAGTTACGTACTTGGTGGACGTCCAGTCGCCCCGGGACCCCCTCCGGGTCCTGCATGTGAACCGACTCAAGCCTCACTTCGTGCGGACAGAACTGAGCCTCCTGCTGGCCACCGATGACGGGGCCGAAGATGAGTCGGATCCCCTCCCGGACCTCCTGTGTGTCAAGGAGCAGGATGGCTCCGTGGAGGGAGTGAATCTTTCCCCAGCCCTCACGGCCCAACAACAAGCGGACTGCCGCCAGCTCCTAAGACAATTTGCCGACCTCTTCTCTCTGACCCCCCGGGTCACCAACTGGTGTGTTCATGACGTGGACACCGGGGACAGCCCGCCGGTGAGACACCGAGCCTACCGGGTTCCTGACCGGGTCCGGGCCTGCATTCAAGATGAAGTCTCGAAGATGCTGACCCTGGGGGTGATTGAGCCCTCTGACAGTCCCTGGGCCAGCCCCGTGGTCCTGGTCC
This sequence comes from Triturus cristatus, assembly GCF_964204655.1. NCBI lineage: Eukaryota > Metazoa > Chordata > Amphibia > Caudata > Salamandridae > Triturus > Triturus cristatus. The sequence continues at coordinate 810,354,013 of NC_140595.1, forward strand.
CGAAGGCAGCGGCCCCCGGTGTCGCCCCCGAGCTCCGATTCTGCGTGGATTACCGGGGGCTCAATGACGTTACCCGAGCCGATGCCCACCCCATTCCACGAGCCGACGAACTCATTGACCGACTAGGGGCAGCTCGGTTCCTCAGCACATTCGACCTCACCTGCGGATACTGGCAGATTGCGCTCACCGAAGGGGCCAAGGAGCGGTCCGCTTTCTCCACCCCCGACGGGCACTACCGCTTCCGCGTGATGCCCTTCGGGATGAAAAATGCCCCGGCCACTTTCCAGCGACTGGTGAATAGGGTCCTGGCCGGGTTGGAACAGTTCAGCGCGGCATATCTAGACGATATCGCCGTCTTCAGTTCGGAGTGGAGTGAGCATCTCCAGCACCTCCGGAGGGTGCTAACCGCCCTGCGCCAGGCAGGCCTCACAGTAAAAGCTAGCAAGTGCCAGATCGGGCAAGGCTCCGTAGTCTACCTGGGGCACCGGGTCGGGAGCGGCCAGGTAGCCCCTCTACAACCAAAGATCGACGCCATCCTGGCCTGGGAACCACCCATCACCCAGACGGAGGTCCGAGCCTTCCTGGGACTCACAGGATACTACCGACGCTTCATTCGGGGATATGGCAGCCTGGTCGGCCCTCTCACCGAACTCACATCTAAAAAACAGCCAAAGAAGGTGCAGTGGACGGCTGCCTGCCAGGAGGCTTTCGATGCTCTAAAAAAGGCCATGTGCACTGCTCCCGTCCTCCAGGCTCCCGACTATGCCAAGGAGTTCCTAGTCCAGACCGATGCCTCCGAACATGGCATTGGGGCCGTCCTGTCCCAAGTGAATGACCAAGGCCTAGACCAGCCCGTCGCCTTCCTCAGTCGGCGGCTGCTGCCCCGAGAGCAGAGGTGGAGCACCATAGAGCGCGAAGCCTTTGCCGTGGTCTGGGCACTCAAGAAGCTACGACCCTACCTGTTCGGCACGCATTTCAGAGTCCAAACTGACCATCGGCCCTTGCGGTGGCTCATGCAGATGCGAGGAGAAAACCCCAAGCTACTGCGGTGGTCAATCTCCCTCCAGGGGATGGATTTCACCGTAGAACACCGCCCTGGTACGGACCACGCCAACGCTGACGGCCTCTCCCGGTTCTTCCGCCTCAGCGAAGAGAACCCCCCAAGATGATGGGCAGTTCTCTCCGGCTTTCAGCTGGGGGGGACGCGTGTTGGACCCGGCCTCGCAGAACGGCCCTCCGTGCACCCGCACCACCGAAACCTGGTACCTGCAGCCCCAACCACCCGGCCCAGCCGGTCCTTCCTACCAGAACACCCGCACCCGGCCCGGACATCCCCGTCCATGGCCTCTCTCCTTTCGGCCACCCCGGGCCCGCATGCCCACTTCATGCGTCAAGATGGCCGCCCGGCCCCAGCGCGACCCTGGCCTAGAGGCGCCACTCCGGCTGGAGGACATCACACTTCCAGGGGGATGAGAGAGGGAGGAGCAGTTTCTATCGCACCTCTGGACTCCCCTGGGACGATGGGTTTCGATCGGCCCTCCGGCCTCCCTGAGAGCTGGCTCCACGCCTGCTGGGTGTCTGGGACTCCTCCCGGCCCGGCCCTGAACGAGATCAAAAGACAATAGCAGGAAACCCCGACAAGCGACCCCCAGGTGACAAGACCCCTGCCTCCACCGACCCCGGACATCAAAGAGGGGTCGACCTATAACAAGGGGTGCTCCGGGTCGGTCCGGCAGATTCGACGCTGGAACAACGTAAGCCTGCTGAGTGACTCGCGGCTCCTGAAAGATCGTAACATCTCTGAACTTGCGCCTAGCCTGCTGAGTGACTCGCGGCTCCTGAAAGATCGTAACATCTCTGAACTTGCGCCTAGCCTGCTGAGTGACTCGCGGCTCCTGAAAGATCGTAACATCTCTGAACTTGCGCCTAAGCCTGCTGAGTGACTCGCGGCTCCTGGAAGATCGTAACATCTCCGAACTTGTGCCTAAGCCTGCTGAGAGACTCGCGGCTCCTTGAAGATCGTACACCTCCGGACCTGTACCTGAGCCCGCTGAGTGACTCGCGGCTCCCCCAGATTCTCACGGTCCCGCCGGACCCCGACTACGACCCCGTATCCCCCGGCTCGAGGATTGTGAGCTGTGCGCCGGATACGTCCCTGCTTGAACTTTTGCCAAAGACTGTCCCGCTACCCCCCTACCTTTCCGAGACTCTTGAACCCGTGCACACCGTGTACATATTTGCCGTGATAACCTACTTGATAAAGATTGCTTCTGAGAATAACCGGTGTGATTACTCTGTGTCGTGTGGCGCCAGAAGTACGATCCTAGCTGCGAGATTCCTCCCCCTGGGGAGTCTCCCGCCAGTGCCCGGCTATGATACTTTGAGGGTGGGTCTCAGGGTAGTCAGGACCCCCTTTCCGGGCTCCTCTGAGGTCGCCGTCTAACACTTTCAAATTGCACTCCCGACTTTACCATAGAATTGTACGGAGCCCGCGGTCGTATTAGCACACTACACCCGTCCTCCGTGGGGTCCCTATCTACTCACCTTAGGTGGTTCCTTAGGGTCCCAGTGATTCTACGTGTTCCAGACCTTGTCTTGATCCCATTTGTGATTGTTATATCTCTATTTTAGTATATGGTTTGGCCTCCCCCTGGTGCCCACTGTGTATTGTGCTACTTACAACTGTTCTATTGATCTCGCATTGTGTGCATTGTGTTCTATCCTCGTGTAGAGGATAGTAGAGAGTGTTATATTAATAAATACATATTTTTATACAACTACTGTGTGGTTCTCCTTCACTTAGTTGATTCAGGAGGTGACATTCTGGTAAAACAAGCTGCTTTACATTCCTTCAAGATTAAGCCTGAGGGCTGCTCTCCACAGCTACCACTAGGATAGCTTTCTAGAGGTTAACTTTGACCTCATACATCATAAGGGTCGTTTGGACTGGTGCAAGGTGCCCACTTTAATTAGTGGCCATCATATACCAGGCCAACTTCTCACAGGTGGTCATAGAAGAGATTGACCAAACCAGTGGGAACATAGACGGACTACTCTTGGAGAAGGAACAACGGTGGATATACCATATGTCAACAAACAAGACAGGGTTGAATGATAATATCCTGTGGTACACGGTACTTCAGCAGTGGTGAACAATGCTCATGACACATATGTCCAAGATGTGTATATGTTACTCTCTAGTTCTTCCTATAAAACCAAACAGTGTGTTGATGCTATTCTTATACATAAGGTCCCTCTAGAGGCACTATACCAACACAGATCATAAATCAGACCCTGGGGTACGCAATACCAACACAGGTCACAGAACAGACTCTCTCAGGTCTTCATGGTTACCCTAGTGGTAACATATCATCCCTTTATACCTTTGCAATAAAATAGCATATACGGGGTTAAAAGCACCAACTCTTATCTACCCCATTACACACTTTATGAGTTACAAGCGAGAAGACAGGTGATTCTCCTCTCAGCCTTTGGTGTGAGTGCCTTACACTCACACTGTTTATTGTCACCTTTACAAATGCTGGCTGACATGGCATACCAAGAATGCCAAGGGTGAGAATCTTCCATTTACTGTGCTGGTACTCGCAGTGGATAGAATTGCCCTCTTTTTCATTTTTTATTAAGATTTACACAAAAGTATGCTTGCAGGAATCAGTCTGCTGGTCTAGGTTACAGGTCAAGTCAAAACCACTCCTTTCAGGAGAGGTACCATAATGCCAGAAAACCAATGAGGTGCCATAATGCCAGACCACCAATGAGATTCCTGAACCACTCCCAGCCACGTCGTCATGACAGCACGGACTGAGAAGCCCAATCACACACGCCGCATGGGCAGCACTCAGCCATGCTGTTAAAAGGACCACCGAGTCCAATCACGTGTGCAGCTAGATCATTCCCGGAAGTGCCTCCGATCAGTCGACTATGACTACTTAGTCTGACTGAACGGCATAACGGGCAAGATGCGAGGCTCAGGAGGAGGAGATAGAGTGAATCAGAGGGTGTGATGCCTTGATGTAGTAAGCCAGGGGGAATTGGGGGCAGTTCAGACTAAGCCCAAGATACCATGGACGGTTTTGACTAACCCTTATTCCAAAAATGATATCCTACTAGAGTGTGACGACAGTGTCCACCCCCTTGAAGCCACCATGTTGTGAAGAAATCCTATACAACAAGTTGGTCCTGACTCAGGATACATATTTAAATTGTAAATATGTGTGACACAAGCTTGAAATCATGTGGTGCATGACCAGCTGACATAGTGCTGCCATTACTATTATATATAGGCACTGCCTGCCATATATCCACAGCATGATTCCGAATGCGGTGGTACAGTGACAATGTGTGCTGGAGGTTCCAGCATGTGTGGGGCATAGTGCATGACCTTTATGCTCCACTTGTGCTATGCCAATGTTACCTGTTTTGAAATGCTATCCACATAACCACACTGTTAACTCCTTTTATATTTCATTAACAGAAATTGTCGCAAGAGGTGATTCCTTCATTGTAGATTTGAATTTAAGCTTACTCCTCATGTCTTATCATGCATGCAGCATTTTCCGGTCCTGAGGAAAGCCATATTGACCCACAGGGGCGCAGAGTAAAGATGCCTTAAACATGTTGACCATAAGTCTTGAAAATCTACAAAAAGAGGAACAGAGGGCAAATAAAGGTCCAGCACACACGCCCCCAGCATTTTAAGTATACACAAAGGTGTTTAGTTTCTATTGTAAGGGAGCTAGAAGTGGGGAGCTTAAATGGGCAGCTTAAAAATAACTCCGGCAAAGAGCCCCCTGCGGGGCCGTTAGGCATTGCAGCGCCAGCCCAACGAGGAGCTGCCATATGATGAAGCATGACACCTCTTGGGGTGTGTGAGGGCCCTTGTTCCTGATGGATCAGGTCCCCTGACTCAATTCATCAGGTCCTCCGACCTTAGTTCTTTTCCACCTTCTATTTCCATCTAGCTCCCTTACAATAGGAACTGCACACCTTTGTGAATACTTGACCATAAATATGGAAACATGAGACCACTTATGTCTCAAAGATATCCACCACTGCTTTTAAAACTTGCCCAAGATTCCCATTATTAAAATACCTTACCGGATGGGTGGCCTTGAGTCAATTTTAAAATCATTTGCACATTTAATTTCACACAAAAACCAGCTATGCTGTAACTCAGGCGTTGAAGCACACTCGGAGTCATTCGGCACCCAGCATGGGAATCCAATCATGAATCATGTCATCAAGTAGGTTGGTGAGTGAGGATTCTTTTTAAAAAAAGAATATATATATATATATATTCCCCCCTTTTTGAGCAAGAGACCCATCAGTAACATTTGTAAGGTTAGTAATGAGATCGTTTTATTTGTTTGGTTGATGTTAGGGATAGAGCAGCAACATTCTGCACCAACTATGGTGCACACCCCACCCTTGGCAGCAAGGACAAAACCCAGAGCCATTTAATTCTGCAATATAACAGTCCTGTGGACGGCTAGCTGATAAGTACTACAGTAAGGGCAGTGACATTCGCTAGCTCTTTCAAAAGCATTAGCGATGGGTTGTGAATGGTCAGTTCAATCCCATACATCAGGAACAAGGTGGCAAAGAAATTGGCACTTTTTGAAATCGCTTGTGCTAATCCTTTATGTGAAGAAGTTTGCTGGGAGTGTTTTTTGTACAGCCGAAATGCTGAACTTACATATTTGAAGGTGCTCTCATATGTGATAAAGAAGAAAATGGCAGCTCATTGAATTAAAATTTGTGCCCAGGATCACAGAATTTGAAAACTGTTTATGAGTCAAGAGCATTATAATTAGGTTGAGTAGATTATTTAAGTCACTAGACCTGCAGGTCTAGTAATATTTTTATGATTTTTCTAGGCCTGCCTTTAGGCTTTCAGGTAGGATGATTCTCGAGCCTCCTAGCATTTATACCTTCTGGAGTCATGGCTAATTTCTGAACTTTTGGACTTCAGCATCAGCAAAAGGCTGGGTACTTCTCCTCTATGATTGCGTAGCAATAAATTCTTTAACAATTATCATGTTTTTCTCAGCTTTTGGTGGCAGCAATCATTTGTTCCACCAATAGAGTCGCTGGTGTGCGATAAAGTTTAGATATGCTTCAGCTGTTTTGGATGTTGAACTGTGAAGATATAGTGGCACTTGTGAAAAGTACTCTTCTGGGATGTGATTAACCCTGGGCGGAGCTCACGGAGTTTCACTTCGTGGAATTCCACTGAGTTACAGAAAAACTCTGCCGAATTCCACTGAGTTCTGTCTGGAGCAGAGTAGGTTTTGATCAGTGATCAAACACACCAGAATACTGTGCAGGAGGGCTTCCTTTAGAAAACTGCCATGATCAGCCAGCAGGGGGAGCTGTTGCAGAAGCCGCGGAGCCCTGCTCATCCTGTTCAGCCTCCTTTCTTTCTAATTATTTAATCAGCTGCAGTAGTGGGACTCCCTCCCCCCTTTACAATTAGAATTTCCTTACCAGGCCACGCTCCGCAGGGAATTGTTGTCTGCCTCTAATCAAGAGCAATTATCACGGTTTGCAACCCTATGGGACATTGGCTATCTTTTCCTGATATTTTTGTGGGTTGAAGCATGCCTAAGGGGACATGTGGGACCCGCATAAAAATAACTGACTAAATAAATAAAAGATGGAATTCAGTTCTCAGAACTGCTCTGCAAGTTCTTTGTGTGCACATATAAAATGCACACATACACACATTAGCTTGGGGGTTTGTAATTATGAAAAGTGGGTGTTTCTTATATGCATAAAATCAAAGGATGTGTCGAGAGCTTGTTAGTGGAAAAACAGGAGTGGTGCTTTGAAAGTAATGTACATATAGGTTTTCTTGCCAAAACTATTTGGCCTTCTGGTCCCACTTTCACAAAGAGGGAGTCTTGAAGTATGTCCTGCCCCTCAAGCCCCAAGCCCCGGGTCAACGTACCAGGATTCTCCTTTAAAAACCCTGGTACACGGCACACCTGAAAGCCTACTCCCCACCAACCACAACCCTCCCCAAGTGCAACGGCACAATCCCCCACCCCTCTGAACTCAGTGCTGCTTACACTTTCTGCATCCAGGCCATCACACACTCTCCTCATAGTGCCTCGGACCTCTCCCACATCCCATACGCAGGCAGTCCTGTGCACAGCCACCGGCTAATTTCATGAAAGACTGTTTCTGTTGCCAGCACTCTTATTAAAGCGAACATGCTGTTTTAGGCAGTTCTGCGCTGCAACTAAAGCGCCTCATACAGTAGACTGTCGCACACCCCTACTGCCATGGAAAATGTTCTCGCCTGCAAACAGCATCAAGCTCCCAGGCTTTGCAACTGCCTGTGGCATGCCATGAGTTCTCTAAGGAGAATCTCACCTGCTCTCCTGCCGCCCCTAACGCCTCTCTTCAATGTCGCAGGTTGGTCCGAATGGCTGCCTACACCAGCGTAAAACCCGCTTCATAGCCGGGCGCTGCTCTTGTGGCCTGCAGCAATGCTGGGTCTGGGAGTCCAAGCAGCCGTCACACGCGTTACCCGGTGCTGGGCCGGGCCGCGTAGGAAACCGCCACCGAGAGCTGTGCGCCATCTGCAGCCCCTGGTGCCCCTGATGGATAGAGAGAGAAGCCAAACAACACACGGCTGGGCGGGAAGGCGTGACCCGGATCATGCATGAAAAAAATCACGCACAGACTAGCCAATGAAGAGGACTTCTGATCAGGATACAGATTGCGGGGTAAGAGCTATCATCATTACCTTATCTATTCAATAGATTTGAGAATGCAGAGTGCATGGCAACGGCAAGCCAACCCCAGAACCTGCATACATAAAGGTGGGTGCTGGCAAACTACGTTACACTGCTGTTAGCGGAGTTTTTGCTGAACACCGCACTCGAAGCGGAGTTCGAAGGCCGCAAAACTTTGCAAATTCCGCCAGCATAGCGGAGTTTCCTGCCCAGATTTGATAATTCCCTGGTTTGTGCACAATCTTATAGTCATAGTCTTGTAGTCTTAACCCCCACCTCTTGATGCTAGGGGGCATTTTAGCCTTCGGGTTCCCAAAAATTGTGAGTAATGCCTGGTGGTCTGTGATAACAGTGAATCGTTTTCCATAGAGGAATACATGAAAATGTTTATAGGCCTGCACCTCAGCCAGACACTCCTTCTCTGGATGAGAGTAGGCATGTTCTGTCTCAGACAGGCTCTAATTGGCATAGGCCACAATGTGTCTCTGAGCATTAGGATGGACATTATGGTGAGCAAGGATTGCCCCTAGCCCTACCACGTTTGCGCCAATCGTTATTTCAATATCTAACTTGTTGAAGTAGGCTATTTCAGTTGCATTTTCAATTGCATGCTTAATGTCTCAGAAACTCCTGCTGCATTCTGGAGACTATTGAAACAGTAACTTTTGCTTTGTCAAGTCTCTTAATAGGGCACTCACTGTAGAAAAATTGCAAATGTATACTGAGCAAAAACTGGCCAGGCCTAGAAAGGATCGTAGGATGGTAACATCTGAGGGGGGGACAAGTGGATGATATTGCTTGCACCTTGTGTGGGTCTGGAGTAATTCCCCCCATCAGAGAATATGTACCCAAAGAACTTGAGTTTGGTTTTGTGAAACTCACACTTTGCAGCATTCAGAGTGAGACTAGCATCAACAAGTAACTGGCACACTTGGTTAACGGCTTTATTGTGTTCTTCTTATGTTCTCCCAAAAAACAGAAAGTCATCGCTATAATTGAAAGCATGTGCAACAGGTTGGATAACTCAGCGAATAACATCCTGGACTATCTCAGCAGTCGAGAATACTCCAAAACTCAGTTGTTTATATCTGAACAAACAATCATGAGTCAAAAATGCAGTAATGTCCCTGCAGTTCTCCTCCAGTTCAAGTTGATGGTATCCTTTATTCAGGTTGAGGCTGGAAAACCCTATAGCTCCATTCAATTGCATGATCATGTCCCCTATGTGTAGACCAGAGTGTCTCTCCCTCTCGATTGCTTTATTTGCCTGGCACATATCAATGCAGATGTGCACAACTCTACTACTCTCCATCTTTGGTACAACACACTATGGGCAAAACCAGTGGTGTGGGGCCTGTGGAACATTCAATTATGTCATACTTTAAAAGCGCTACCAACTCTTTCTCTACATCTTCTTGTAAATGGAAAGCAACACTCTCTCCGGTGTTGCTGAGCAACAAGGTGAATGTTTTCACAGATATGATGCTGTAGTTTCATTTTCTTGAGTATTCCCAGGCCATGAACCAACAATGGGAATTGGCTTGTGATCGCAGACTGAGCACAGAGGTTGTCGTTGAGGGATGTTAACCCCAGGTCAGCAGCGGTGGCAAAACTCAGCAATCAGGCACTTAACAAGCCCCTTGTAGAACATTAGTGGTGGCTTGCACCCATGTCTTTTTGAGTTGCAATGTCGCTGTGAACAACCCTTGGCATTGAAGTGGCTCAGAAGCAGCCCAGCTGTATACCTTCATAAGTGATGGAGTGAGGCGAGGCAGAGGGGATAAGCTGTTAAACTTTTCCATGGGCATGAGATTAATCGATGCACCACTGTCTATGATAAAAATGTATTGGGTCGTTCACTTTCAACGTGATTTTGGGATAATGTCCAACTAAAGTTTGTCGCTTTGTTTGGTGAGTTTTCTTTGAACTGTGATCTTCTTTACAGGCAGGCAACTCCACACGTGTGCACTGTCCTTTGGTAGACATCCTCAGAACACACCCATCTTCCTCGCTGGTGCGCGATAGTGGTGTTGAAGAGGCTTTATATGATAAGCTTGACAGCGGTTGATTTTGCCTGGTTTCCATTTGTTGTAGCTGATGTTGCTTTTTTGTGTTCTGGACGGGGCGAGAGTGCTTCTGGAGTGTTCTTGTGTCGATCATTTCTTTCTATCGTGACACACTTGATTTTTCTTTAGCTCGGCACACAGTAATGAAATGATTATTTTTCCCACAACCTTTGCAGACCTGCCCGATAACTGGACATTCACCTTAAAGGGTAAACGGAAATCCATATTTGGAGCATAGCTTTGATTTCTTTGAAGACGTTAACTTAAGTGGATTCTGCTTTTGCTTGTGTTTGCTTTTCATGGCCAAGGCCGATTCATTGTGGGCTATACCTGCTTCCATGTCAGCAGCTTGTCAGTCTGCTCGGTCTTCTGCTCTCTTGCAGCCTTCAGTATTTTCTCCAAGCTGTGTGTTTCTCTCAACATGCGTCTTGTAAACAAATCTGAAAGGCAGCCATCAATGACTCTTAGGCACATGGCTTCTTCGTCTGTGAAATCATAGAACCAGCAATGTTTAATGAGTGTATCAACTCTTTCAACACATTTTTTCATTGTTTCAGCAACCTGTTATCATGCTTGGTTAAAGATATACTTTGTGTAGTCGACATTCAGGTTGAACTTGGCCTCCAATTCTTCTTTTACTTTCTTGTATGATTTTGCATCAGTCTCTGAAACTTTCTTTAGTTCTTCTTTCATTCCATAGTCTACAAGGAGGTTTTAGTATTTGACAATCATCTTTTCATCTTCATCTTCTAGTGCATCTATGAAGTTATCGAACGTTTCGATCCATGCAGCCCACCTGGTACCAATGTTCTGCTTCTTAGAAGTATCGAAGGGCCGGGGTGACTTCAGGAACACGGCTGCATTTTATTTCATGCTCCTGTTTTCTGACATTGAGAGCACGTGTTGTTCAGAAAGCTTTCGCTATACACGGCGGTCCCTGCATCTTCAGAAAGCACAACCATTGTGCTTGAACTTGGGTCACCATGCCCGATCTGAGGTCGTAGAATGCTTCACTTGTCTTTGACAGTAAGTAAATTCTGTTTATTGTACCTGGTTGTCACTGATGTTATCTTTCTGCTTCATTTGAGTAATTGCTCTGTATTCAGGGTGTAGCGCAGTATTTCCGCCAACCGCTTCACCTGAGGTTTTGGCAGACATTTTGAATGTGCTTCTCTGCAGGGCCTTCACATTCTTCTTTAACTGTATATAGGCTGGAGTAGGCCTTTGAATCTACATGTACCTGTTTCAGACTGCTTTGCTTCTATTTGAGGCACATGGCACACACTAGCAGTTGCCGTACCAGTGCAAACTCTAAGGGAGAGCAGCCTTGCTTTCTTCAGGGCACACATCCGTTACTCGTTGCCAGATGTAGCGCCTTCCCCAGCTCTGGAGCATGCACATGAAATGTGCCACACAAGAGCTGCAATAAAAAACACTCCTTTATTTCTCAGCACACACTCACACACTGCGCATTATCTCATACTCAACACGAAGCACAGCGTAACACCTCACAGCATATGAAATCGTTCCTATTGAGAGTCTGCACCAGAGCCACGAGGGTCCTAATGCGTATAACATCAATATGCTACGTCTTATATACTTCAATGGGATGACTCAGCCTGCAAACCTTCTTTTATCACGCAAATAAAGATGCCATCTTTCTCAGAAGAAAATACTGGCCATTAACTAATGTTGTAAGATTGTAGGAGGGCCAGTAGCCGATGATTGAATAATAGTGCTCGAATTTGTAGAAAAGTGTGTATGATTAGTCACAATAGTGCATTTTGAAATCTGTTTGCCTAAATACCCTAATAGTAATTGTTCTGAAGTGCATTTTAATTATTTCAAGCGAGTGGGTAAATATCGACTTTTACTCTTTTTTCTCCCAATTGCCAGGTGACATACCTAGCTCCCCAAAAGTATTCAACTCCGTTGTCTTCAGTTGTCTTCAACATAGACAGCTCATCAGACATTCAGTAGAGATGTATTGGAGTAAAATAGGTACCAGATGCTTCTCCGTATCCATGTAGTATTTTTTTTTAACAAACCACTGTTTTCAATTGTATTAGCCCAAATGGGTGGAGTTCAGTGAACCAGGATTTTTTTCATTGTATCAAGAGCATTTGGTAACACAGCTAATGTAAATAAACTGGGTGTTGAAGATCGCGCTTTTTACTCTGAATGATTTACTGGGCTCACAGCTTTGGTCGCCATTATAGGCCACACATCGTACTCAGAAAAAAAAATTTGCTCGATGTTCTCTCCGAGACAAAATGTTCTCATTGAAAATCGGAAGTGACGCTCGGCTCGTCCTAGAATCAACAAGGCATCTAAAACCCCAACATGCTCCCAGAAGCGGCAGCAGCATACGCCTGCCCACAATCCCGCGAGATGCCATTGGCTACGGTTAGTGATTGTCTGTCTAACAGGCCAATCAAATGACAGCAGCTTGGCGCCACTCTTGTAAAGGCGGAGGTCGGGCCGCAATGGCGGCAGCTACCCGTATGCTAGCCGCCATAAGCCAATCAGAGCCCCGGTTACAGTACATTCCGACAGGCTGAAAGCGTGAAATGAACGACAGGGACATCCGCCAATGGAACGAGTACAGGGGACGTCCGCGGAGAAAGACCGACTAATCCACGTCTTTTTCCTGCTGACGCGCACTCTGCGTGGCCAATGACAGACATAAGTGGGCGGATCGTACAGGGAGTATAAGACATTAGGAGCCGGCTTGGCTCGTCCGTTCTGAAGAATGTCTGCGAGCTACGAAAACCGGTGAGTGCGAAACGTGGCTGACGTCTACCTGGGCGCGGCGCTAGACGAGTAGCGCTTCTTAGTGTCGTAAAGACCAGGGCTGACCGTCGGTGTTCTGCTAGGCGCGGAGGTGTCTGCTTTAGCGAGGGGGAGCGGGTTCTACGGAATAAGACCGGCATTACCGGGTGACACTTGATCCTTCTTCCTTTTGGCTCCTGTTCGTGTAACCTTCCGCGCCCCTTCTAGTTCCTTTGGCGTTGTTCCCTATTGGCACATCAGTAAACCCACCGCTTTCGTGAGCGGAGCTTTGCGGGTGGTGTTGAAAGTGACACTAAGCAGTGCTTTCGGCGCGGGTGGGGTGTTGAGTACTTGGTATCGGACCGCGGTCTGCGCCTCGCGGCCCCCTTCGCCCCTCCCTCCTGCCGGCTCCTCCGCGGCGCGCGTGCTAAGATGGCGGCCGCCGCCCGTCTTTCTCAGCTGGGCGGCGACGTCACTTCCTGCGCGTGACCAGGCCCTGCGCCCCTCTTTTCTGTGAGCGGGCGGGCGCCATCTTCCCCCCGCGGCCATCTTCTGTGTGCGGGGGATCTCCCGGTAGAGACCCCGGAGCACTGTCTGGGACAGGCTCTCGTGTATATGGAGCAGGGTTGACAGGCAAAAGGGGGCACCCCAGGAAGAGAGGGCTCCTTTCACAAGAAGAAAATCCTTATTAGTAAATGGGCATTCTTTGGTTATTTTCATTCATTTCGGATAGGTACACCATGTACAGTGAAATCCCTGGCCCTGTCCTGAAGTTGGAATGTCCCGTGTATCCCACAGTTTTATAACGAATTGTTCCTACAGACCCCACCCTGCAACACTTCGTTCTGGGCTGCTATCCATACTAGTGTGATTTACGATTGTTTGAACCAACAGAAGGGCACCCAATTTATGCCATGTACCTCCCAATGGGACTGCTAAGCTCCCCCTCGTGGTGTGACAGGATTCTAAACACCCTCCTTCCCCCCCCCCCCCCCACGGGGTGTCCCCACTCTGCCAGTGACACGAGAGCCCTCTTCCCTTACCCTAAACATGAGATTATGGGCACATCCTAGCTGCACACAAAGGGTCGACTATTTAAACTGCCCCATGCTGCAGTCTTTCAGAATCCCCATGGCATTATCCATTGCAGTCCCTGCTCCCGCCCAACGAAGGGTCGTATCCTAAATAACGGCACTAGCGCCCGATGCTGCCCTAAATAGAGCCACAGACCCTCCCCGGAAGAACTGCAAGCACTTTACTGGAAGAGGCTCGTCCTGTGCAACCATGGCGACGGCTCTTCTGCCCCCTGGCCTAGAAACCTTATGCTGCCTCGGCAGATTGTGTAATGCCCGATGTCTGCACCCGGCCCGCCCTGTGAGTCACGTTTAGGAAGAAATCTGGTCTCCTCCCCTTTCAGGAAGCGTCTGGGGATGAAGCTGCTCACATGCAAATTAGTCTCGAATCTTTCCATTCAAACCACTCTTGCAATGGACATGTCTGCCGGCATCTATGATGGCCTTCCTTCGTGTACAGTGATTCGTCGCGGCTACCTTTGCCATGTGTTTCTAGTCAGAGAAAACGACTCTTCGTTTCTTAGTTACTTAACCACCATCAATTCTCCCTATTTATGTTTCTCAGCACTAGAGACAATGGCCGTGACAGTGGCCCCGAAGGCATGGAGCCGGACGGCATCATCGAGGTGAGTCCATTGATTATTCTGTCTATCTGTTTTTGATGGGGTGAGTGTGCGACCCGCCAACCTCGTATCTTCTTTTTCAACAGAGTAACTGGAATGAGATTGTCGACAGTTTCGATGACATGAGTTTATCGGAGTCTCTTCTCCGAGGAATCTATGCCTATGGTTTTGAGAAACCTTCCGCCATCCAGCAGCGGGCCATTCTTCCTTGTATCAAGGGTAAGTTCTCAGCTGGGGCAGGAGGTGGCTGTGGTGAAACTTGGTTACTATCACATAGTTTAAGTTTAACTTAAATCTCTCGTTGCCGAACTCGTGGTAGCCCCTTTAATTTGTGACAGCACAAAGCACCTACGCCCATATTCGACCCGGCCACTGCCACCACTGTGCCCCACTATTAGAAGACATAAAGCGCCAAATACATGCAGCGGCAGATTAGACTTGCGTTACCCGTGCTTTGGATACTGCACCAAGCTCCATAGTGAGAGCACACCCGTAATCCTGCTCCAGTATTACTGTTCTTGCATGCGTGTGCCCCCGTGCTGCGCCATCTCACTGGTCTGCCTTTCTCCCACAGGGTATGATGTCATTGCACAGGCCCAGTCAGGTACTGGGAAGACTGCCACGTTTGCCATCTCTATTCTTCAGCAGGTTGAGCTGGACCTGAAGGCTACCCAAGCCTTGGTCCTGGCGCCCACCCGTGAGTTGGCCCAACAGGTAAGCGAGCTGGTTTTTGCTCTTTTGTGTTTCTCTGTGGCTGGCTGTCAAACGGCATGTAGCTCTTGTGTTGCGTTGGGTGGCGTGCAGGTTTTTGTGTGCACCAATGGCATCTTTTTTTAAATTGTACCCAGACTTTGTAGAGGCGGGTGCGTGGTCCACACCCCCACCACTGGGCAAAGAAACACCTGTTCGGTGGTGTGATTCCTTATATCTGGTGGGGGTAGATCAATGTGATCCATATTCATCCCAGCACAAACTGAAGTGGTGCTAGCTGGTTCATGCTGTGGGCACACTCCCAAACTTTAGTTCTAGCTATGCCGTGCCTTAGATGTTTTATCTAACACGACTGTGTTCTTACAGATCCAAAAAGTGGTAATGGCTCTGGGAGACTACATGGGGGCGTCCTGCCACGCCTGTATCGGGGGCACAAACGTGAGGGCTGAAGTGCAGAAGCTGCAGTCGGAAGCTCCCCACATTATTGTGGGCACCCCTGGGCGCGTGTTTGACATGATTAACCGACGATACCTGTGTAAGTGGCTTGAGCCTAGGGCGTGATCCTGTTTGGGGAGGGCTGGGAGTTTGCTGTTCTGGTGATGATACTCATGCGTGTCATCTGATCTCATGCAGCCTGCGTCTCTTTGGGCCCCTGACGGCGTCCTGCTGGCAGGGTGACCCGGGAGGGCAGCTGCGTGGGAGCATGATCATGCCTTAGATTCTGAAAACAGTGCTGGTGTGTCGTGCGTTCTCATTTATGCGGTACCTGTACAGTGTTCTAATCTGCGTACTGTCTTGCAGCCCCCAAATGCATCAAGATGTTTGTGCTCGACGAAGCGGATGAAATGTTGAGTCGTGGGTTTAAAGACCAGATCTATGACATCTTTCAGAAGCTCAGCAGCAACACGCAGGTGAGGGTTATGGGAGGTGTTTAGCTCTTCCATCAACTAGCTCAATGGATTCAGATTTAGTTTATTGTGCAGTTATTTAAAACCTTAACAATCGTACATTACATATTTCCATACGCTTTAAATTAATCATTGTTAAAAAAAATAACACAAGAGGAAGGCCCAAAAGTAGCATTGAAATACAAAGGACGCTATTGGTCAGGCTAAGGGTGTGAAAAAAGATGAAGTACAGGGTGCGGACCTAATTGCAATTTTGAATGCAAAATGTGGTAATCTTTAACGTTTGCTAAAGTAACAGTTCTACAACAGCTGTACAGTCCTTTAGAGTCTGCTAGTCCTGATAATACTATGTTTCCTATTTAGGCCAACAATACATGCGTTACCCTCTGGGTTGGCTCAAGGAGCCGCAAACAGTTCAGCTGTGATTCAATCTGTGACCAGGGGGCCGGCCTTTTTCATGGTTGTTTCTACAACAGATATGTATTTTACCAACCAACAGCTTTGTTGGGCATCCTCACCAGAGAGGGATGCTTTAACTGCTTGCCTGCAGGTTCGAATGGCTTTCATGTTGAAGATGGGTCTTAGCAGAGTTCGTCGGGCCGATTTTAGGGCCTTGCAGATAGTCAGTAGGTGCACTATGTCCTCCCTTTCTCCGCAAAGGCGGCAAGTTGCAGGCAGCCGGGGGCGTAGCCAAGGTGGCATATGGTATGCAGATGGTAGTATGCCTAAGCGGAGTTTCAGGAATTTCTCTTTAGTCGCTCTTGAGAAGCTAGTGAGGAGCTCAATGGGTAGGTTTCATGGGAGTAGCACTAGAATAGCTAGCAGGTGAGCATTCGTAAATACGGACAGCACACCCTGATACCCAGTCTTGGCTAGGTGGTGATGCTCTAGTGTGCGTTCTTAAAATAACGCGTGCTGACCGGTTTTAATGTCCATTTTTGCCTTCGGCGTGTGGCTATATACACAATTTCCCCCCTACAACTCCATCCAGTTCTGCATCGCCTCCCTCTCCATACATACTAGTTGTGTAGTGACCCCCCCCACACTGACCGACCACATAAGTACTTGAAATCTGCCCCTGTTTAGCGTAGCGAGTCCAAACGCACATGGTTGCGTGTTCTGCCACCCTTTGTGGTTTGGAGACTTTAGTTTTACATTTAGGCAATTACCAACAAGACAGTTTTTATTTTAAAGCGTGAAGTTGCACTGAGGTAGAGTAGCTGTTAAAACCCCCTCGTGAATAACTGCACGTTGTCTCTGCCCCAGGTAGTGCTCTTGTCTGCCACCATGCCCGCCGACGTCTTGGAGGTGACCAAAAAGTTCATGCGAGACCCCATCCGTATCCTGGTGAAAAAAGAGGAGCTGACCCTGGAGGGTATCAGACAGTTTTATGTCAATGTGGAGCGAGAGGTGAGTAGTGGAGAGCTTTGGGTGTCCTGTACAGGGCTCAGAAAATCCAATCGCATTGTCGAGGAAGACTTCTCTGTCCAGTTAGCCTTCCCTGAAGTTGTAGGATTTTTAACCGATTTGGACTTCTGACCAAAGTGAAATGGCACTAAAATGTCATTTAATCTTGGTTTTTGTAACATTTGCTGGCTTTCAGAGATCAAAGTAAAAAATCAGCATATTACATTTATTTTTCTTCTGACTTTAGTTGGAGGATTTTGTAAATGACTGATTGAATGAACTGTGCAAAGCATGTTAAATGACACTGTAAAATGTCGGGCTTTTTTCTAATTAAACACTAAAATGGCTAAGTGAACTGTTCAAATATTTCACTTGTTGTGAAGACCCATTTTTGTAATTGTGGAAATTTTTTTATCGCATCAAAACAAATTAGACCACTTGTCTTTAAGATGTGCAAATCTTAAATTTTTGTTACAATGCAATTTCCAAAAATTGTTAATGCGCTATTATCAGTAAAACTAAAACGTTGGTAAGTTTTGTCGTCATTTCATATGCTATCTGAATTGACAATGCCGTGCCACAAAGCTATTAGTAAACTAAGAGTCAAGCCAGGAATCGTCTGTACCCTATATATGGGCTTGATTCCTGTTAATGGAGCAAACATTTAGTTGAACATTTTTGGGGAGACAGCAGAAATGGTAAACTTGCATCTTTGAAGGTGATCCCTTATGATAATGAAATAGGGGCTCTGTAAGACAAAATATTTGCCTAGGATCACATAACTTGAGGCCAGTTGACAGGTCAAGTACATTTAGTTAAAATAGATTAGTTACTAGACCAGCAGGTCTACCACTTTTTCGAGCCTTGCCGTACTGGGCTCTCCAGAGCCTTTAACCAGGGAGCATGTGGCTGTGACACAAGTTACTCACCTACAGACGCTTGGGCGCCTTCTAGATTAGTGGTATTTAAAGTGTGGCCCTCCTGACGTTTGCATGCTGCCATTTGGACAATAGCAGCAGTGGGCTGTTTACTTAAAGCAATAACATTAAATGTAAAACAGGTGGGCGATTTATTCAAAGGTTAAATGTAGAAACTAGGTGTCCTGCACAGCTTAACTTTCGGGTCACCTTCACTTGTGGTGATACCACAGCAAAGGTGTAAATATCAAAGTTTTCATAATTCAACAAGTGTATTTCATTAACAATCAGTTTCACATTAGTACACTGAATGCATTAAGTGATTGTTTCTAACCATGAATTTAGAGACATTTATGCTTATGATCAAAACCCTTTTGCATACAGTGCCAATGGTAAACTAAGAAAAGTCAGTTATGTGCCTCAATTAAGTGGCCTGGGTTGCTAATGCACTTCAAACAGTTTATTACATCACATAGGTTTTGTATAGTCCCTTCCTGAAGTCCTGTATTTAAATCTCTCCTATGTGATAATGGTGTGATGGAATCAAACCATTGCCTAGGATCATACAATTTGATCAAGTGGAAAAGTTGTAATCTTTCCAGGTTTTCTAGTTTCACGTTGTGCAACTCAGCCACTAAATGTAATGGTTCCCCTACACCCACCTGGCATTAGTGTGGGCCTCTGTCTCATTACAGAATCCTTGGCCCCTGGGGAAAGTGTTTGCAAGTACCATGTTATAGACCCTGGCACAGTTCATGTTAAATGATAAAGCGCACGTACACCTAGTGGTTTCATGGCGCTGTAGAAGGCTGTGTGCTATCGATAAATACATTAATTGTAGGCTTGTGCAGATAACCATGTTTTAAGGGACTTCCTAAATTGCTGAAGGTTCGTGCAGGACTGCATTTCCAGTGGGAGGGAGTTCCAGTTTGGGGGCAAGGGTAGCAAATCTGAGGCCTCCTTGACGTACCTGCTTGAATGCCGGGGTAGTGAGGTGGGTAGATCGTAGGTTGCGTGAGGGACTGTCTAAATATCAGTAGTTAATAATTACGGGACTATTGCCATGCAGGGATTTAAAGATGAGGCAGCCTGTTTTGAAGGTGCAACGCTGGGAAATGGGGAGCCAGTGCAGCTTCCTCAGCAAGGGGGTTGCTGTTTGCAATTTAGGTTGCCGCAAGACCAGTCGGGATGCTGGTTTTGGGCCATCTGAAGCAGTTTGAGCAGGTAGTGGCATGCCCAAGTACAGAGTGGGCATAGTCCAGGTGCAACACAACGGTGGCTATTATAACCTGGATCAGTGCTTCCTGAGTGAGAAGGCGCTGTATCTTCCTGATCTTGCGCAGTTGAAAGACACCTGGATAAACCACGCCAACCTGGCTTTTCAGTGCAAGGTCATTTAGGGAGGCTCCTAGTGTTTTGGCCGAGAGGGGAGGGAGGGGGTCCTAGCTCTGGGGGCCAGTAGTGTGGACCCCAGTACGTCTGACTGTCACCAGTGAGAACAAGTGTTTGTTGGCTGTGCCAGAGTTGGTGGTTTGCTCGGCTCTAGTGACTAGCTGTCAATGGTGCAAAGGCTTTTCGTTTTACCTTTGAAGATAAGGATGCTGGACAGACTTGTACAGCACCAGCATTCAAACTGAAAACAGTTTTAGGGCATGTGGATCATCCCAAAACTGCAGTAGCCATTCCAATCATTTGCCTTGTGATGGATGTGTACTTTATTTACAGTAGAATACAGCAATGATCCCTGCCGAATAACACTACAGTTGTGCTTAATTCATACACTACAAAAGGGTGTATCTGTATATCTAGCAGATAATTGTATGAATCATGTATGCATTTTGCATACATGCATTTTCAATACCAACATGAGAACGATTAAGACTAGTTCCTTTTGCACGCAAGTCATTACTGCTTGTTTTAGGAGTACGCTGGAATTACGAGTAGTATAATATACAAATAAGTGATCTATCCCACTCATTGCTTTCAAATTTCACTATACTAACTTGCCACTAATCCTTTATGGGTTCCGGAGTAGCGTGCTACTTGTAAACAAAAAAAGCGCTTCAACACCCCAACGGGTAACAAGTGCTATATAAATGCAAACCTTTTTCCCTCTTCTGTCCCTCTGCAATCCGTCTGAATCCAATAACTGACTCGCCTATCCACCACTCAATTTACTTTCATATTTCGCTATACTAATCCATGGCTTCTTGAGTAGTGTGCTACTTAAACACTTCAGGGGTAGTAAGCGCTATTTAAATGCAATTACAGTACTATTCCAACTCTGGTCTGCGCAACAGCAGGGAAGATGTTGGACTGGAGATCCAACACCACTCTGCCAATGCACCCCCTAAAGCAAGCTGTTGTAATGACCTGCATGGTAACACACGTTCTATTGCCAGTGCTGTAAATGTAGTGTCCTTCCGGCTTCATACTGAAGGATATTCCCCCCCCCCTCCCAGCCAAACAAGGCCTGGGAGATGTTGGAAAGCCACTTAAACTGATGTTACTGCACCACTTTCTCATTGTTTAAACTCATGACCATCTTTCTTGAAGGGCCTGGTTCATTTTGGTTGCTTGACTGTTCTTAATCTATTCTGCAGGAGTGGAAATTAGACACCTTGTGTGATCTTTACGAAACATTGACAATCACCCAAGCTGTAATCTTCATCAACACGCGGCGGAAGGTGGATTGGCTGACGGAGAAGATGCACGCCCGTGACTTCACCGTGTCTGCTCTGGTGAGACTTTCTTCTACATTGTGGATAGCTTGGCCATAGTTGTCCTGTCACACCAGCCATGCCCCCCGTCACTGGGCAAGGATGCGTCTTATTGGTGGCGCTTTTCTTATATCTGGCGGGGGCAGAGAAAACTCGTCCATGTTCATCCCAGTGCCTTCCTTAAGTGATTGCTGGCTGGTTCATGCTATGGGTACACACCTCAGTGGGTGAGAAGACTTTATGTGGTGGATAAGGTGGGGGGGGGGGTTGTAGCATTATGCAGATTCTCTACCAATCAGATTTATAAAGCACAGCAAATCACCCTTTAAGGTCTCAAGGTGAGGTTGCTGTTAGCCTCGTGGTTCTCCATTCATTGGCACTGCCAGTTCTCTAGTCCTGTCCTGAATTGCTGTAGCGATGGGTGGTTCTGAGGTGCAGGGCAAAGGTTGTTCCAAGCTTTGGCTGCCAGGTGTGAAAAGGAGCGTCCTCAACTGGCGCTTAGGCAATCGTTTTTTGTTTGTTTATGGTGCTTCTTTGCAGTGCAATAGGTCATGCGTTTTCCATGGTATATGCTATCGATATTGTATGACAATTCCTTTTATTTGTTTTAAAACAAATAGCCTTGTCAATGCCAGTAGCTCAAATGCGAGACTCTTTGCAAATGCTTGTTTTGGTGGGGTGAGGTGTGGGCTTATCTGGGAAGGTCAAGGATCGGTCTGGCTGAGGAGTTTAAAGTTCTTGAGTAGATACTGAAGACTTTGTATCTGCCTGGTTAATTCGTAAGTGCGTTGTCTGTCTTTGTGGGGGCGGCCTAACTTTATTTTTTTTTCTTTAAATCCCTGTAGCATGGAGATATGGACCAAAAAGAGCGAGATGTAATTATGCGTGAATTCCGATCCGGCTCCAGTCGTGTGCTCATCACTACAGATTTGTTGGTAAGTCGTGCACGCACAGCATGCCACAGGCCTCTACCCCCTCCTGCTCTGGGTGCAACTTTTGCGGCCCCTGCTGCTTTGGGAAGGATGGTGGTCGCCTTTAGCGTGTACGTCTTCTTGCGTTGGTTTTAGGTGCTTGGTCAGTATTTGACATGTTTGTTGCGTGTTTGCAGGGTGGGCGGGTTCAAACTTACTAACGCACACCTTTTCGTCCCTTCAGGCCAGAGGCATTGACGTGCAGCAGGTCTCCTTGGTCATTAACTACGATCTGCCAACGAACCGTGAGAATTACATCCACAGGTAAGTGTCTGCTCCGAGCTGCTGAGGGGAGAAGGGTGGGTTCGCACGTGTCCAAAGATGAATCCCTCTCTGCCTGGCTGTCTGTGCCGACGGCGGACTGAAGTCCTTTGGTAGATGAATGAGCTTCTCTCCACAGTGGACAGCACCCCTTGCTGCTCACTACTGAATAGAAGCCGACACGCGATTATTGGTGGCTTCCTGGTGCCTGCGTGCCTCACACGTGCTTTTTCTACCTGTGCAGAATCGGACGAGGTGGGCGCTTCGGTAGGAAAGGTGTGGCCATCAACATGGTGACGGAAGAGGACAAGCGAACCCTGAAGGACATTGAGACTTTCTACAACACCACCATTGAGGAGATGCCCATGAACGTGGCCGATCTGATCTAAGCCTCCTCCACGAGGAGGGCTTGCATGGTGGACCACCGAGCAAAGGAGCGGAGGCAAAGAACCCGGAAGTCTTTCTAGCATGGCTTGTTCATGTTGGGGCTATTTGGAGTATATTTTTGTTCTTTTGATTTGAATAAATATTTCGGAAGGCAGCCTGTCGCCAGGAACTTTGGTATTTTCTGTCCTCGAGCGTCTCGTTAACGTCTAGTTAAATTAGAGACTGAACACTAATCGTGCTAACAATTGTCAGGGACACGATGCAAAGATTCCGTACCTCCAGAAGTGGTGCTTATTACTGCTTGAGTTCAACTACCTCAACAGTAGTGGTTGCTCCCTCCCTGTTCCAGTCCCACCAAACGTGGACCAAACTCTTGCCCCTAAATTGCCCCCACTTGAACCGACAGATTACATCTGTTTAACCTCCAGTGAGAGCTAAAAGATGAACCCACATGGCCAACTGTATGAACTTTTTACTTGTTTTTGTATAGTATTTATTGAAGATAAAATGAATAAAGTTTTTTGCGACATTATCGCTTGTAAGAATGTTTCTTTGACGGTTTTCCTTTTTCCGGGGTCCCGAACCTGGGTGCGTGCTGTGGGGAGGTGGGTACCCTGGATTCCCAGGCTTGGTGCCGGAGAAGGGAGTGAGCAACACAAGTCGAACCTCGATGCTTGCGCTTGGCGAACCCCTCATGGCTTCTCCAGACGTCTTTAATCTGTGCTCTGCACTCATCAGGCTTGGCGTTGAGAGTTGAACCGGTTTAACACGTGAACATACACTGAGCTTGTCTGTATCCTTGCTTTTAAGAGGTGCTCTGCCTTCAGGTCCAGTCTGAATGACCTGGCTGAACGAGCTCGATAGTCAGGTTTTAAACGCGGCCTATGATAGGTGCATGTTTGCCAGACTCGTGTAAACAATTGGTATGTTGGCTTTAGGCAGGGTGACATGGGCTGGCAGAAACTGCTTGTCTGGCCAGACCTGGCAGGTGTGAACTGTAGGATGAGACGTGGGTTAAAGCAAGTTGGGGTGACTTTTTACTGGGTAATATGGCTGCACAGCAGCCGACTGACTGCTCTGTATGTGCTTAGTATTGATGGGCAGCCGATTAGCAGTGGCGTGAACTCTGGGTTTTAATCGGCCCATCTAAAGTTGAGTTAAATCGATTCGAAATTGGTTTTAGAAAGTGCAGGTGAACCTTGGGTGTCACAGTATCTGGACACTGACTGTTGCTGTGGTGTTTGGAAGGCAGTTTTTGCCAACTCAGCTGGGTACCAATACAGCTTCTCTTTGGGACTTTGTGTTCTTTGTGGGCGGTAATAAAAGTTAACCTAAAACCTGGGTGTCTTCTGCTTGACTGCAACGTTTGCTACATAATCTTGTAAACTGATGGGAATATTTACAAGCCCCTATCGAAACGTGAGCGTCCCTTTTTGCGACGTTCCTGTGGCTATTGAAGTTACAAAACTGCATTTCAAGGTTTATGTGCAGGAAGGGGGACCTTCCTGCACACACCCGCCCGAACGCAGTCACCCATGCACCAGTCCTAGGCTTTTAAGATTAGCGCAGGGGGAAATGCAAGGCTGTATCATTCTTGTAAATATGATGCAGCCCTGCGTTTCTTAAGTGGCAGTGAGGCATTACACCAGGGTAGGTTAACACATCACTCTGCCACATCCCTTGTAACCATGCCCAGAGTATTAATCTGTCATGGTAAGCGTTCGAACGCCTCTTGTCTCTGAAACGTATCTGATCCTCCCACATGGGATTCTAGCAATGCTCCTTGCAACGTGAAGGTCTAGGCACGTTCCTCTAGTGTAATGGGCTGTTGGTACCATGTTCTCCTATCCTCATTCATGTAATGTGCTTGAAGGACCCTTGTGCTGGGTGTCTCCTTATACCTGTCTGGCATGCTGGCAGTTTGCATCCTTAGCTCATACTAGCATTTAGTCTTTGAATTGCTTGCAGGAGCAAAGTGCCAGTTGCAGGAGTCTGCGTTTACTTGACTCGTGCTTATCTAGTTAGATTAGGGTGGCCACCAACATCCAAGCAGTTAGTCCTTTTCAGTCATCGACTTTAGAGGTAGTCTAATGGAGTGGTTCTTAATTTTTGACTTCTGTTGACCCCCCCCCCCCCCCCCCCCCCCATCATTGTTGCGATCTCGGGAATCCCTTATGAGTAATTACTGTACGGCGCGTACCCAGTCTAATCGAACTTGATTTGACTGTAAAAAGGCATTCTTCAAACAATGTTCTAATTCTCAAAAGCCATTCATTTTAAATGGATTGGGGCTTTTTTAATTGTCCTGAGGCCGCCCATTAACACATCTGATGCATTTACACTGCTCCCACAATTGGATATTAAAACGGCCGAATTTATTTTTTTACCTCCAATTGCAAATTCTTTAACACTTTTCACATTTTTAATTTTAAAGTCCATTGTTTATATGGTAACTTTCCAAGCAGTCATGGACTCCTGAATAGCCTTAGCGGATCCCAGTTCCACATGTTGAGAACTGTTGGTCTACGTTCTGGGTATCTCCGACTATCACCTGAAATCCGTGATTAGTGGAGGTTCTGGAGTGGAAATGGTGCCCATGATCTGGGGATGATCGGTTTAATATGGTCGTGAGTAAAGCTGGTCTTGTGCTGGCTGATCATGGTGAATTGTTTGGGTTCAGGAGCCCTAGTACAATTCTCGTTCTCCCTTTCCATGTAGTGAGCTGCATACGGGTTCATGCATAACTTTGTATGTTCTGCTCCTCATTGAAATGTGCTTTTCGCCTTGTGGTACCTGTTAGCAGCGTTGGTTGCCAGTTTTAAGACTTTGAATGGTGTGGTTGTGTTGGCTTTGGTGCTGATGAGGTGCAAGGTCTAGTTGCTTCATAGTGTAACCCAAATTGTAATTTCAGCTAGAACAAGTTGCATAGCCATCGACACTATTGTACTGCAATCTTTTGTTTTATAAAACCAAAAACACATCTATTGGTCTGGAGGGGAAGTCCTGATTCAAGGCAGTAAATGGGACAATCGGTTCAACTGCTTCAGAAATGTCTGCTTTTTTTATACTAAAGCAAAGGTATCTAAATAAGAGAAACTACTGAAACCCACAGCAACTCCAAATACAGTCCTGTAACACTATTTACACCTGTGCATACCATCCCTTTCCAGAGCCATTCCACACTTATGCTCTTATCTGGAGCCCCCTCTTGTCTCTGTTTAGTTGGCCACCCTCTCACCGTGAGCCGTTCCAGTTTAACTGACCTACGCCCAAAATGGACTTCTGCAGCTTCCCCACCACAGTCTACATCATCCGTGCTCGCAGGTGATTATCTTGGGATCCTCTTAAATCCCTGTCGCATTGCCTCCCACTTATTACACCTTGCAGTTATCTTCACCCAATGACTCTTTCCCAAATACCTCATCACTCTTTCAACCCGGAGAATTTCTAAACGTCACCTCCATCTGGCAGCTCTTCCCGAATGCCTTTTCACATTCCTTTCACAAGTGGGTTTCAAACCCCTGTTAAAACTATTATTTCATACAAACATGTTCACGTAGCCTGCCGTCTAGTGTTGGATACTTAAGTTTATTTTTCTCCAGGTTTCTTTTGAGCCACCCCCCCCCCCCCCCCCCTGCTATCCGTTTTGGACTTGTATCATTGGGGTTCAGTGGCTTGCAGCAGTACTTGGGCCAACTCACTCGTTTTGACTCGTAGAAACATGCCTCTGATCTTCGACTTCACTCATGTTTCAGACTGCGTTCAATGGACACGTCTTTTTTCAGCAGACCCCTCCGAGGCAGATCCTCCAGCCGCTTAGTCTAGAGGTGGTCTTATCCAACTCTGTACTAGAAGGATGTTTGTGTCGTGGCAGTAAATGGGAATGACCTAAAGTTAAGCTAGCACAACAGCCCTCAGTTGAGGCAGAGCACCGTCCCCTGATGGGAGATTGTCTGAAGGAAGACTAGCTGCACAGCAGAAATGCTTCTTTATCCACACAGGCAAGATCACCACCAACCTGTCTTCAACCTAAACATGCTTTTGAGGAAGCTCGAGGAGTAAATTGCTTTAGCCATCTTCAGCACCCAGCACGAGGTGAATGGAAGGGCACCAGCCCCCTCCGTTTCACCTTCCAACCACATACTTTCCCTTTATTTACCAGAGGGATCATCCAACTCTTACGGGGGAGGTGACCCACTTCACTTCTGAATCGCCTTGTGAGTTGATGCCTACTGACTATACCTGCGGAACTACAATGTGTGTTCCCCTGGACAACACAGACCCTCTGTACCCAGCTGGCACAGCGTATCGGGAGGTAATACACGGGGCATAACATCACAAGGTGGGTATGCACATCATCCAATCCATAATGCAGGTTTTCCCTATGCTCAGATACACCAGAGACTTTTACGCATTTGAGGGTAACTGTAATGACCGACTGACATTACAAGTCATCTCCCAACAATTGAACCTACTTGTGTCCATGCATCTCCTGACTACCTCATGGTTCACTCGCTATGCAATGTCTAGGCCAAAAGCGATGCTCCCCCTGACAAGGGGCGCAAGAAAATAGATGGGCTAAAGAGTAGCCATGTAGGCTGCCAACCACTGGGATTGCAAACTCGGTTGGCCTGCTCTGATACAACAGTGCTTTTGGATGGGATGCAGTACTGCCGTAAGCACCGCCCTGTGAGGTAGACAAATGGGGTAAGGCTTGTGTGGAGAGGAAACGCCATCTCCAATGCCACCATTTTCAGCTCCCTCCATGCTGCTGATGCTGCTTGAGGGGTTGACTCCAGCATCCTAGTAAGATGCCACACCTGTCTCCAGTTTTAAACTGGAGGTGCAACATCTGCTTAACCTGCCCTCCGATGGCAACCCGCCTCTTTGGGCCGCAGCTTGACCAGATGCTGGAAAAACGTAGACCATGTCATGGATGTCATTCAAACATCCACTTCTAGGAGGTTCTTTTGTAGGCAGGAATACAGGGTGTATCCACACAGGCAAGATCACCACCACCTTTGCAGACCCTCCTTCCTCCCATGAGAGCCAGCAGTAAAAGGGCCTGCTGCCAGAAGTCACCAGAGTTGCTCCAGGGGCAGCCTATAGGGGCGATAATATTCGGAGATGGGACTGCCACCTCTTAATTGTGACTCCTTGGTTTCCCTCCCAATCGCACAATACCTGTTTAGTGGGGGGGGGGGGGGCTTCCACATTTTCTCCCCCCCCCCACTTCCAGAAAATCACACCAGACAAGTAGGTATTAGCAATAGTTCATAATGGCTATTGCTTAGAACCTCGCTCACCCAGGCAACGTTTGTCCCTACTGGCTTTTCCCCTGCAGGGAATGTTCCACCTGAGGAAGAGATCCAAGTACTCTTTATAAATTGAGCCAGTGCCATGTTTCACTGTGGCAAATGTGTACTCACTACTTCTGAATTTCAAAGAGGGCAGATCCCTCCGACCCATTTGAGACCCCCAACGGATGTTCTTCAAGAACATTTCCACATGGGCAAGCTGCAGGATGTGACCCTATATTTCTACATCTCACCTGTTCGTAGTTACCCATATGAAGCCGGATCAGTAAGTTGAGGAATAGGGGAGGGATGCCCAGTCCAAGTATTTGCCACAACCTTTTCCTAGGTACCAGGTCAAAGGCAGTCTTTAAATCGTTAAAGGCTGCCTCTGCCGATCACGACTTTCCAATATATAAGGAACAGCCTGAATACCTGGTCAACCGTTCCAGTATTGGCCCTAAAGCCCACCTGGTATTGGGAAAGGACATCTTCATCCTCTGCCCAGGACTGAATCCTCTAACAGGACTCTGCCAACTACCTTCTGCATTGCGTCGATCAGACTAATTGGTCTGTAGTTGACAGGGTCCTCTCTGGCACCCTCTTGCAATGACAAACTGGCACTGATTTAATTTATTATAAACACGACACTGTTGCATTCATCTCTAGTGGCATAATAAATGGTCGGCTTGGCTGGCGCATGATAGCTGGCCCTCCAGTTAGCAGACCTTTGGCCATCACTATGACATCCTTAATCACATCGTTTGTCTTCACCCTGTGACTTCTGAATCCCTCACATTGCCTCCACCAAGTAACTTTTTGCTACTATCACTCACATCTCAACACAATCATTGCTGATTTTCAGGTTCATGAGGTGCTGTATTGCTTGCCTCCCGCATGGAAGCAGGCCATGCTGGTCCCCCTCATAAAAAAGCTGATGCTAGATCCTCATATTCCCTCCAGCTATCGGCCGATCTCTGCTGCTGGGTGTGGCCAAAGTCTGTGAAACTTGTGAACAAACAACTTACCGCCTATATTGAACAACATGGCTTGTTGCACCCTTCTCAATCGGGTTTCCGTGCTTCTTACAGCACTGAGTCTGCCTTTGTGGAAATCTCAGAGGCCATCCGGGAGTCGATAGACGCAGGGGCAGGGCAGTTTTGGACCTATCTGCGCCTTAGCTACTGTCCCCCACGCTCTCCTGGCCCGATTGCAGAGGCTTGGTATCATCGGTGCTGCATGGGAATGGCTAAAGTTCATCCTTGACGGTAGAACCCAGCAAGTGTGGATCCCTCCTTTTACATCTACCACCCAAGCCGTTCAAATAGGGGTCCCTCAGGGATTCATACAGAGTCCTCTTATTTAATCTTCATATGACCCCTCTTATCCAGCTAGCTGAGGACTTTGGTGCTATAGTAGTAGCATATGCTGATGATACCCAGCTTTTGTTCACCTGGAAAAAGCACGAGTCCAGTACGGACCATGTTGGAACCGGTCTGTCTGCGGTGTTCAATTGGTTTACTTCGGCCCAGCTGAAATGCAATGAAGATAAGACAGATACTGTTTTGGGGGGATTTCCCTTCATGACTGTTGGCCCGCTGATGCCCCGCGACCATCCCCTTCGGGTCTTCCTGTGAAGAACCTGGGGATTTGGTTTGACGAGAAACTTAGTTTTAGTAATCAAATTAGCAGATTGACAGGTACCCGTTTCGGCATTTTGAAGATGCTCAGAGAATTTCTGCCCCTGTTGCCTCTTTCCACCAAAGAAACAGTAATTCGGGCCTTGGTCACCTCCCGTCTTGATTATGCCAATGCATTGTATGTAGGTCTCCCTGGCTACCAAATGGATAAATTGCAGGTGGTACAGAATGCTGCGGTGTTGCTGCTGGACCTACGCAAACATACTAGCGTGAGGCAACATCTCCATAATTTGCACTGGTTGCCGTTAAAAGCTAGGGTCTTTAAGGCTTTAGTGACTGCCCATGCGGCACTATACGAATATGGCCCAATGTGCCTGAGGAAACTTTTTTCGTTCTATATCCCGGGCAGACACTTGCGTTCCTCATGCCTGGCCTCTGTACCCAAAATTCGTCTGAAAAGACACATCTGGTGGTTAAGTCATCTCCTTGCTGTTGATACTCTCCTCTGCATCCTGGACTGTCTGAAATCCATATGGCCTCCCCTCTGCTGTCCAAAATCTCATCTTGGCCTGCGTCCGAAGTCCATGTGACTGCCCTGTCTCACTGTTGATACTCTATCCTAGACTGTCTGAAAATCATATAACTCTTCTACTCCCTGCTAATACTCTATCCTGGACTCCACATGTCCATCCGGTACTGTTCAAACTCCATATCACCCCCACTGTTGATACTCTATCCTGAACTGTGTCTGCAATCCATATGATAGTCTTACCAACCCTCTATTGATTCTCTTCTCCATCCTGGACTGTGTCCAAACTCCATATGGCTGTTCCATCCTCCTGCTGCCAATACTCTTCATCCTGGACTGTCTCCATATGACCCTCTTACCTCCCTGCAGTGGACACTCCTTCCATCCTGCATTGCATCCAAACTCCATAAGACCGTCCCACCCCCTGCTGTCTACACAATCATCTGCATCCTGGACTAAGTCTGAAATCCATATGGCCCACCCACCCCCTCTGCTGTCAAATATCTCATCTTTGCTTCCGTCTGAACTCCATATAACTGCCCGCCCCACCCTGTTGATACTCTATCCATCCCGGACTCCATATGTCTCTCATCCCCCTACTGATACTACTCTCCTTCCTGGACTGTTTCCAAACTCCATATGAGTGTCCCGCCCCCCTGCTGCCGAAATGTTCTCCATCCTGGACTGTTATCTACCTCCATATAGATTTTCCATCCTCCTGCTGTCAATAGTCTCCCCATCCTGGACTGTGTCCGGACTCCCTATGTCTGTCTCATCCCCCTGCTGTCGACACGCTTCTCCATCTTGCATTGTGTTCAAACTCCATATGGCCGTTCTATCCATCCTGGAGCGCTAATATACAATGAATTCGTGCGGTGTTCAGAGTTCCAACATGTAAATAGGGCATAAACCTGCAGGATTCAGTCTCTACCTCAATGAATGGAAATGTTCCCCCAGATAAAATGTGGTAGGTTTGACCTGGTGTGGGTTTTATCACTGGATGTAGTAAACCATGCACAACTTGAAATGTCATGTTTGCAAAAGGATTAGCAGTTTATGGCCTGCATGTGATCATGGCATAAGCGTGATCCGGAATTCCCTCTCCACCTGCTGATCGACCACACACCCAGCCCAACTCATTTCTCATAACCCATCAGCCTGATCCACGATACTTGGATCAACCACCCCACCATGTGCACCACTTTACCTTTTCAGCCCGACTCGACCTTCTCCAGTGTTCCACGGTGCCACTGCTTCAACTATGCCAAACCCAGACCTTTGTTTAACCTAAGTCACTGCCTGCAGTGTAGATCCTGCCAGCTTCAACCAATGGCAGTCCAAGATCATTCTGCTGGGCACACACCCACGCATAGTGTGCTGGTAAATGTCCACAAAGAACTGGTCCTGGTCACTAGCCTTTCCTCCATCTATTGAACCAAATCTTCTCAGAGCCTGGTGTACCTTCCTGAACAAATAGATGCACACGTTACGCACGCTCGTCCCCTCTCTTAATCAATCAATCGGACAGAACTTAAACAAGCATTTGCAATAGGTCTCACAGTTGTTAGAGTTTGAGCTATTGGTATTGTAAGGATGACGGAGTGGCCCTAAGGATGGTGGAGAAGAGCAGCATGAGGCACAAGGACAGAGTGAGGAGAAGAGCAGCGTGAGGCACAAGGACAGAGTGAGGAGGAGAAGAGCGGCGTGAGGCACAAGGACAGAGTGAGGAGAAGAGCAGCATGAGGCACAAGGACAGAGTGAGGAGAAGAGCGGCGTGAGTCACAAGGACAGTGAGGAGGAGAAGAGCGGCGTGAGTCACAATGAAGGAGAGAGGTGAATAGAAGCATGAGGTACAAGGAAGGGGAGTGAGGAGAAGAGCAGCATGAGGGAGAAGTAAGGAGAGTGAGAAGAGCAGCGTGAGGCACAAGTAAGGAGATAAAGAGCAGCGTGAGCATACCTAAGTCAGAATTTAAGATAATTTAAGATCACTCCAAGGTTATTTGCAAAGGTTGTGTAACTGCTTATAGAAGGAAAGTGATATGTGATGGAGATATGATGCATGAGGACCACACTGATTGAGGTCAGATCTTAGCTATCCAATTCAACGCTATCAAATCCAGTTTCCTATGAATATTTCAGCTTACAGGCAGATATTAATAAGCACTTGCAAGCTGGTTTACAAAGCACCAATGAACAGTCGAATGGAGACACACACGTTAATAATGATTTTGCAGGTATGTTCGCTTAATTGTGCAGTTTTGTGTGCAGTCCCGTGGTTCAAAAATTAAAGCCTGAGAAAGAGGAAGACGGTGCCCAAAATCCCGGAGATTTTCAGACAAGCGCTATAGGCTTTGAACAGGTTCCGGTGGAAGGGGCACACTTTTTGCGTTATATTTGTACATCATGAGGTGCTGGTATTTAATTTTCACTTCTTTTGTCCCGCTTCATGATTTCCACTTTTCTCAAAGTGGTTTCAAAAATAAAAAAAGAAAGATATTAAATGTGTCTCGTCCAGTATCGCCAACCGCAGCGGTTCCAGAATGGCCCGTTGTAAGATAATGTCTGGCAGTTTTTGCATTGAAGAATCCTACTTTCGTTAATATCTGCTTGAGTTTGAGGGCTACTACTGGATTATTCAATGCACTCCTTTAAATACCAGGACACACCGATCACCTACGCTACAGAAGCCTCTTGGACCTGCTCTGGGATGCCTTCAGACACCCAGCATGTTACTCTCAAGCATGCTTTCAGACATCCAGCGTGTCACACTCGGCATGTCTTCAGACACCTAGCATGTCACACTCGGCATGTTTTCAGACACCTAGCATGTTACTCTAGTGCATACCTTTCAGACAACCAGCATGTCGCACTCGGGCATGCCTTCAGACACCCAGCGTCTTACTCTCAAGAATGCCTTCAGACACCTAGAATGTTACACTCTGGCATGTCTTGCGACAACCAGCGTGTCACACTCTGGCATGCCTTCAGACACCCAGCATGTTACTCTCGGACATGCCTTGAGAAATTTAGCATGTTACACTCGAGCATTCCTACGGACCCCCAGCGTGTCACACACTGGCATGCCTTGAGACCCCCCCAGCGTGTCACATTCCGGCAAGCCTTCAGACACCCAGCGGTTTACTCTCGGGCATGCCTTCAGACACCTAGCATGTTTCACTTGAGCTTCAGACGTCCAGCCTGTCACACTCAGGCATGCCTTCAGATACCCAGTGTGTTAAACTTAGGCAGGCACACTCGGACATGCCTACAAACACCGAGCGTGTGACACTCTGGTATGCCTTCACACCCCCAGCATGTCACATTCCGACAAGCCTTCAGAAATCCAGCATGTTACACGTGAGCTTCAGACATCCAGCCCGTCACACTGGGGCATGCCTTCAAATACCCAGTGTGTTACACTCTGAGTCGGACAGGAGTAGACACCCAGCGTGTTAGACTTGGGCAGGCAATCTCAGAAATGCATACAGACACCAAGCGTGTGACACTCGTGCATACCTTAGGACACCCAGCGTATCGCACTCCAGCGTGCCTTCAGACACCCAGCATGTGACATTCGTGCGTGCCTTCAGACACCCAGCTTATCACACTCCGGCATGCCTTCCGACACCCAGCGTATCCAACTCGGGCATGCCATCAGGATCGGACACACTCGGGCATGCCTTCAGACACCCAGCATGGAAAACTGGAGTGACCCCACCCCCGCCCAGAAGGACATTCGTGCACACCAGCTTGTAAAATGTAGTAGTGACTAAATGCACCAGCTGCAGCATTCGGTATGTTACTAGCGGTTCACACTCAGCCTTTCATCCTAAATGCGCACCATTACGCTGGGCTATAATGTCATTAAAAATGAAAAAACTTCTATCCCAAAACGAAGACACCTGTGTTGACCCATCACTTACTGGACATGCCTGTGGCACGCTGGTAGTCCTTATTGATACCATCCCATCCTCAATACATGCCGTTATTTATTTCAGACCCTGGTATATCCTTTTTTTAAACGTAAATATGTCTACACGTTTTCATTTCGCAACTGTTAGTATCAGCACAGTAGTTTTCAAGGTCAGCGTTAGAAGTTCACTTTTTCAACTAATGTATATTTTAACGCTGCCTTTTCTCCACAATCTTATTCTCTACTCCACTGTAAAGCGCTTTGACGTGGACTTCACGTGATCCGCGCTATACAAAACCGGAAATAAATACATAAAAACAAATAAGGGAATGGGTAGCATATATGACTGCCAGTTACTAATGTGTAGCATATACGACTACCAGTTACTAATGCCCCCTACCACCTGCCCCTCCTCTCCTGAAGACAACTCACTGCACAGGAAAACAGTGCCAAGCCCCCCAGGAGGCCTGCCTGCGTGCGTGTGCAGCAGATTCCACGCTAGGCCCAGTTTGACACGCCTTCCTCCAATGAAACCGCGAGCAGGCAGGGTGTCCAAATCCAGCCTCTACTGCCTGCCTCTGGGCAGGCAGAACATCCCTATGTGCCCCACGGGGCTGACGCTGCGTCCACCTCTCTTGGCTGCTCGTCACAGAAAATGCACAACACAAAATAGCAAAAATAAAAGCCACGTAAGTCCGGAGCACAGGCCCACGCTGTGTACAAATCCTCAGGGCAGAAGCAAGCAGCATCCCACGAAATATCTCCGGCTGGACATCCAGAAGGGCGCGGGATCCAACATGGGGCCAGAGAGTTAGGGGGGGCACCAAGGGGAAGTAATGTTGCAAAGAGACGGCCGTGGGACTCGGGAAATACAATGCAAAAGAAAGTGGGAACGCGTGAAAGTGAAAGCGCGCCATGCGCACGCGATGCTGAAACGCTGGGATGAAAAGAGACGCCCGCGGGACTGGGGAGAATACAATGTAAAAGAAAGTGGAAGTGCGATATGCCTGCACACCATACGTGTGCACATCTCCTGTCCAGGCAGGCACGGCGAACAGGAGACAGGAAGGGAAGAAAGCATGGCTTCCTTCCAATGAAAAGCACACATTTTGGACCTGCGCCAATCAGAAGCATGGGTGGAGCTTCCACCCCGCTTCGGAAGCAAAATCGATGACCATAGATCTCGCTAGCGAGCAATGCATGCGCTGTGTCGCTAGGCGAGACCTAAAAAGCATGGTTAATCACAGTGAGGGTATCCATGCCCTGGGAACCTGCTACTTAGCGAGGGTTCAGTTGAATAGCCAGGTCTTAAGTCACTTCTTGAATCCCAACAGAAAGGATGAGGCCCAGAGGTGAAGGGGGAGGTTATTCCTGGACATCTCAGAGAGGCAGGAAAAGGAGTGTCTTCCACTGTTGCATCAGCGGATGCGGGGGTGTGAGCGATACAGAGGAAGAGGTGGAGCTCAGGTGTCTGGATGGTTGGTGGATGTTCTGGCGGTGGTTGAGGTAGGCTGGTCCTTGGTTGTGTAGAGCTTTGTAGGTGTGGGTCAGTATCTTGCATTCGCATCTCTTGAGAATGTGGAGCCAGTAGATGCTTCTTGAGGTGGGGGTGATGTGGGTTCACTTAGGGAGGTCGAGGACGAGTCTGGCTGCTGAATACTGTATGGTTTTCAGTCTCTTCAGGATGAGCGAGGTGATTCCTACTTGGAGTGTGTTGCCATTGTCCAGCCGACTGGCGACCAGGGCTTGGGTGACGGTCCGCCCGGTAATGCCGGGGAGCCATTTGAAGATCTCACAGAACATGTGAAGAGTGAGGAAGCAGGGGGAAGAGACTGCGTTGATCTGGCACTTCATGGCGAGCTTGCTGTCCAGGATGATGCTGTGGTTGCGGGTAGGGTCTGTTCGAGTGGGTCAGGCTCCTAGTTTGGAAGGCCACATGGCGTTCTACTTACAGATATGTTCTGGTGTTCCATGTTTAATTTTTTTAGGCAGTTCTCCAAATGTTGGACACTGTTTTATCCATGGTTATAATTTTTTAGCTAAAACAAAATAAACCGATTTTCCACAAAGTGTTAAGATTAGTGCGCCCAATGTTGACAGTGTGGGTGTGTAGGAGGGGGGAGGGGGGAGGGTCAGGGTCTAGTGAAACAACTCGGTGGCTGGATTCATTTAGCGTTCCTGTCCCACATGTTTTGGGTTAGTTAGCTTTGTGAGACGTTCGTGCCGGGGCCCACCTGCCATAGAGTTATTTGTCGATGGTCAGGTGCAGACCAGTGCTGTGCGTGGGCACCTGTCCTCCGTGTCCAGTATGAATGGCGCAGGCTGACACATTTCCTTCCACTGGCAGTGGCGGAGTGGAGAGGGGGCGTGAGTGAGGGGACGGTCCCACTCGCGTGGGGTGGTACCGTCGTCCACGCCAACCACCCTTCGCTAAGTGCAATTATCATTTTAGCAAAATCTAAAGGGCTGTCTGTCTACGGTCCGACCTAAAAAAGAAAGTGCAACATTGGTATTTATTGTTGCAAGCGTACACACGTGAGAGACAGCCGGAAAGGAAAGAGAGAGGGGGATATGAAAGAGGAGATCGGTAGGAAATGAGGGAGGCGAGACACAAAGACAGATGGAGAGAGAGGCAGGTGGCAGAAAGACAGGTGCCCGTTGGACTGCCTACCGAGTGCGACAGCTCAGCGCTGTGAGAGCTCATGACTGCCCGAGGCGCTGGACAAGGATGGGGTGGGCGTGTGACGGGGACCCCCGCTCTGAACCTCGTAGAAGACCCGCAAGGTTTCCATAGCTGGATGGAGTTAACAAGCATTGCCAAATCCAGAAAGCGCAGTGGGATGTTTTCCTGTCGCGCTTCCGCAGGACGCACAGAACGGGTCACGCATGGACTGCGTCGGCGTAAGCGTCAGCTGCGCAGAAAGCAGCTGCGGGACGGGTCCCCAGGCTTGTGTGAAACACTGTCCAGGAACGGATGAGACTGCCAGAAGAGACACTGCCTGGGGGGGGGGGGGGGGGGGATGAAGGTGCGTGACAAACGGGTACAGCTGTGTTACACCGATAGCAGAGCCGAATGCAAACGCTTGCCTCTAGTGATAATGTGTCACTATTGCCAAAACCTACAAAGGAACTGTAACTGTGGTTACAGGAATGGGGGAGTTCCTTTCAAAGAGCAGACCCGACTGATGAGTGAATGAATAAAGAGCTGCTGCAGGGTCACAGTCGTGATGCCTCCCCCCAATCACCTTCTGGGAACTTAAAGTGACAGATCAACAGCACCCTCCGGAGTCACAGGACCTGAGCCTAATGATAATAGGACAACCAGCATCTGTCTCTCAGAGAAGGCCGCTTGTCAGCATCTGTCTCACGGAGAGGCCCTCTTGTCTCTGTCTCACAGAGAGGCCCTCTTGCCAGCATCTGTCTCACAGAGAGGCCCTCTTGTCAGCATCTGTCTCACAGAGAGGCCCTCTTGTCAGCATCTGTCTCACAGAGAGGCCCTCTTGCCAGCATATGTCTCACAGAGAGGCCCTCTTGCCAGCATCTGTCTCACAGAGAGGCCCTCTTGCACACATCTGTCTCACAGAGAGGCCCTCTTGTCAGCATCTGTCTCACAGATAGGTCCTCTTGTCAGCATCTGTCTCACAGAGAGGCCCTCTTGTCAGCATCTGTCTCACAGAGAGGCCCTCTTGCACACATCTGTCTCACAGAGAGGCCCTCTTGTCAGCATCTGTCCCACAGGTAGGCCCTCTTGCACACATCTGTCTCAGAGAGGCCCTCTTGTCAGCATCTGTCTCACAGAGAGGCCCTCTTGTCAGTATCTGTCTCACAGATAGGTCCTCTTGTCAGCATCTGTCTCACAGAGAGGCCCTCTTACCCGCACCTGTCTCAGAGAGGCCCTCTTGCCAGCATCTGTCTCATAGAGAGCCCTCTTGTCCACGTCTGTCTCACAGAGAGGCCCTCTTGTCAGCATCTGTCTCACACAGAGGCCTTCTTTCCAAAGATCTCCCAGGTGTCTCCAGATCTTTGGGCTACTCTGAATGGAGTCTGGTGACTGGTCCTTCATCTATCCAAAGGGTTGGTTCAGGGTGTCGACCGTCCCTCTGGATTATTCTCAGCTCCCCGCTTGTAGTCGTTAGACTTAGAGATGATGAGACAGATTCATCAGATGTTGTGAATACTTAAAAGAACATTTTGACACCTCTGGAGAATTTCAAGTATTCGTGTGTAACTTGTGGGCGTGCATAGGGACAAACTGCTCAGGTGATGCACTTCTGGAAGGCTTGTGCACCGCACCGGAGCATAGAGTGCTCTGCGGAGCCCGCCACTCGTGGAATGAAGCTCTGTTGACGACCTGCACAGGATCTCGGTGGATGCTGCCTCTGAAGGAGGGACGTCTGTCCCAGGGGGAGCAGGAAGGGCTTTGCAAAGTTCCTCAGTTGCTGAGCTGGAGGGCCGGTGTCTGAAGCCAGAGATTATTCTGCTAGAAAAAATAGGGATGAACGAGGAAAGAGCATTAGAGTAATTGGATCCGGGTCTGCTAATGGGCTTCGGATAGAAACGCCAATCACTTCCTAGTTTAAGTGATTCCATTATGTCTTTGTTTCGAGCTTAGCCCGCTCAGACATTGAGGCCGCCTCCTTCGAAGCGCGTTCAGCGGCTGTGGAAGTAGACCAAGTGCTTCAGTGCCCGCTCTCTCTTCACAAAATAAGGTCCTATAGAGGTTAATACATGATGCACCCTCTCGTAGGGTGACTACACTCACCCGGGGCTCACCACATACATAGGACATGTAATGCGAGGTAGCACCTTCTATGGATGATAGCAGATACTGAACAGGAACTATGACCAGATACTGGTATCCCAGCTAACACATGGTATGCTTACTTTGACCCTTTATATAAAGAACGCCAATGACGTACAACAGCGGGGTTATAGTTGATACCACCCCCTTTTCCATCCACAAGGTTGGGGGATCGATATGAGGAAACAATGGTAAGTACGTTGGGCCTGAAACCACTGCTTCCGATTGATCAAAGTCTTTACCCACTATTTGTACTCCTGTCCTACAAAAAGTTTCTCAGCAAGTGTTGTGAACTGTGGAAAAGTCTGAGGTAGTCCCAGTTTTTTTTGTTGAAAGGAAACAGAAAGAGACCGGTATGCTTTTGACCAATCTCACTTTTGGGCACATAACCAGAACTCTATGGCAGAGTGTTGTAGGACTGTTGAATGGATATGGACTCCAAAGCAAAGGAAACATCACAGATACATTTTTAAACTTGTGGCTATTAAAGGAAGCTCTATACTAGAAGTGAAAGAACCTATTTTGCATTTATAGACCTTAAAATGGCCTTTGTTGCTGTCAATAGAAACAACTTGTTGTATACGCGAGACGGCGTCAGCATTGATACGCATCATTCAAATTGCCTAATGTTATATGAAAAGAATACTGGATAGAGTACGAAATAGAGGGACGTATTCAGGGTGCTTTAAAGTAGAAAGACGTGTGCCAAGGGTGTGTACTGGCTGTGCGTCTGTTTATTTTATACATTGATGCCACATCTCCCTTCCTTTGTGTAAACAAGGATGATGTGCCAACGATTGTAAAAGGAAAAATTCCTATACTGCTATTGGTCAAAACAGGAAATGACCTGCAGAGAAAATTTATCAGGTTGAGGAAGTCATGATGAAAAATCTGCGGATTTATATATGCAGCACAATAGAAGTTACAGACGTTGGGCGGTCAAAGCAACATAATAAGAAGTATGTTTTGAGTCCTGCACCAATTGCGAAATCAACTATTTATGATTCACCAATTTGACTTTGCCAGGCCAACATTCGAAAGTGTCATATGCTATGTACCAGAGCGATGGAGCCTTT
This sequence comes from Triturus cristatus, assembly GCF_964204655.1. Classification (NCBI taxonomy): domain Eukaryota; kingdom Metazoa; phylum Chordata; class Amphibia; order Caudata; family Salamandridae; genus Triturus; species Triturus cristatus. The sequence goes on from NC_140595.1 coordinate 810,393,845, forward strand.
CTCAGATTCTGGACATACAATGCGTAACCCCTGTGTGGAAGTCACCATGAAAGTTTATGTAGCTAAGTCTAAAGAAAATGCCTATTTAGGAGCTGAGGCCTAGAGGTTTTCTCAAAGAAAGGAGCTTTTTATTACAGAAAATAAATCCCCGAAAAGAGTTTCTGGGGTTCTACAATCTGTAAGTCATTGGATTGTACCTCAGGAAGCAGGCTTGGCTTTGTTAATATAAACCTCACTAAACAGAGAAGTGCTACAAAAAGTATTCTGTTCCCCAAAATGAGGAACAGGGAGGTACTGCAATTGGTACACCTGCCAACATAAGAATGGTATAACTCAGTTCTACCAAAATAAAAGACAGACAAGGGGAAGACAATGAATCTCTTAATACTGGCTTTGTTAATGCCGTTTTAGAACTGAAACCTCTCTGGTATGGAATTAGAATCTCTGAGATATGGGCCTAATTTTACTTTTTGAATTAGTGAATCACTTACATGCTGTAGACTTTGGAAGATCGCAGTGGTTAGATTCATAAACAGATCTCTACATGAGGTGAAATTTGAGAATTTGTTTAAGACGCCTTGTATTCTTCTCACTACGGCTACTGGTTTATTAAAGGTGGGGTTTGCATCCTATATGAATGACAATAGGCTCTTCCTATCTGATAAAATGAGTACAATTCAGCAGTCTCTCTCTTTGTTTACACTTGAGGTAAGAGATCCTCAGGTAAACACTATCATTTGTAGAGGACAGAACTTTGATCAAGAAAGTGTTCTTGGCCCTGTTCCTTTGTTCAGGAACCTGTTTGTGAGAAGAGAAAGGACTTTGTCTTTTTCATCCACCTTATATCTGCGTGGTCTAGAAACTGAAGAAAGCACAATGTGGTTGTATGACAGAAGCAGGCACGGCTAAACCACGCGTGCCTCAACAACACAGTCCCAACAATGAATGCTTCATAACCACGCATTCCTTTACCACGCATGCCTTTACCAATCAATTTCGTGGTAAAGGGATATGTGTGGTAAAGATCACACCCCAGCTCTGCTGCCCTGAGCCCTGAAACCCATCCCCATCCCTCTAATCTACCACCCCCTGCTCTAAAAACTACACAGACCCACCAACCTGAGCCCTGAAACCTGCCCCCAGCCCAAAACACTACCCCAACCGCCCGAGCCCTAAAACTTTCCCCCACGCCCTAAAAACTACCCTGTTCCCAGCCCCCCACGCCCTGAGCCCTAAAAGGGCCCCAACTTTTATGTCCCTCAGGGCCTGGAAGAGGCTGGGCTGAGCTACACTTATTGGTTTCACCTTTTCCCAGGCATGTGACTATAGTGTTTTTTCGTATCATTACATCATGGGTATAAGAAAGTCCACTTCCATTCCTATGGAGAGCTGAAGTAGTAAGAAAAGTAATATCTGTGTTCCTAGATACCTTTTTAGTTAAAGCCATGGCACTATCAATGAATGCATTGTTGAGACTGAAAAATTGTATTGTCCCTGTGAGGAACTGGGGTGTATTTTACGGTGTGGTTGTGCGACCTCACCTTGTAATACTCTCACCAACCCCTTTATGGCCCTTAGGCTTCGTTTGCCAAACCTTCTGCTCAACCCTGGGTAGCTGTGGCTCTGAGCAGCAAGGGTTACACAAAGGAACGAGTGTAAAGCAATTAAACAGCACCAGAACAGTTGAAGAAGAAATCGACAAGGCGCCAAACAAATCCACCGCCAATTAATAAAATAGACTGTATTTTTATCTACTTAGACACCACAACAAAAAAGTGGTTCTGGACATATATAGAATTTACAAGATTTAGTAAACCAAAGTACTTCACTCAACCGAGAACAAGCACTGGCAAATGCAACAATTTCTAAACTTGGAAATATTTTCACTAAAACGTTTTGGCTAGTTGTAATGATGTAACTTGGAGCCATTTTAGGGGGCCAACTCCAGTAGAGAGCCAGTCAAGAGTACCAGCAAGGACCTCAGAAGCAGTTACCTCAGCAAGTGAATCAGTCTTCAGTCAGTTCCCAGCAGTTTTATCCTCTGCAGGACTTTCTCTTGGAAGTGGTCATGATGCAAGGGATGAAGGATGCTGAAGATGTTCAGAGCTGTGGATGAGTTGCGGTCGATGGGGGTCTTACTACGACTACTCCTCGGTCCACGAATGGTGTGAGGTGATCCTGGTCACATGGTCAATGTCCCTCAAAGTCCCCTTGGTGGTGGGAGAAGTCCAGTCGCTACTGGACTAACGGTCACTGGGTATCACGGATACAGGCCAGTCCTTCCTGGGTTGATAACTGATCCCCCCAAGGTACCAGCTGCACTCCGACAACACTGCCTGGCTCAACCAACTTGGGTGCAACTTTGTGCGTTGGGTCCTGGTACCTGGTACTGCACAGCAGCGGTTCGCAGTAGGTTGAAGACTCTGGGCTACCAACTTGCCCAAGCAAGCGTCTGAAGCTGTTGGGTCCCTGTCCTGTGAACAGGAGGTCAGTAAGCTAGCCCTTGGAGTCTTTTGGCTTTGGCTAGGCTCTTGAGATGACTTCTCCTTGAGCAGGACATTGTAAGCCCAGTCCCTCTCCTTTGCTAGACACGGTGCAGTCCACAACGGTGCAGCCTGGCTTTGCTGATTTCACGGTGCAGCAGAGCAGTCCTTCCTCTAGTCCAGTCATGGTCTGAGTTCAGGGTGCCAGTGGTGACAGGAGGTCAGTAATCTAAGGCAGACCTTAAAAAATGACCCAGCGATAATTCGGATCTTTTTGCATTGTTGGCTCCTTTATCAGAAATTACTAACTAAAAGGAGACATGAAATTAGGAACAAAGTCTAAGATGATCTAGTTGAAGCCGCTCACAAGAAAGATATCGGACCTTTCTGGAAGATTATTAACTCCTCCTTTTTCTGCAATCGGACAACCTTCTCCCTTGATTCCACAGTACTTCCTGGTAGATGGGATGGTCAATTTTCTGCTGTCTACAATGACCCTTCTACAATAGATCCAAAGTTTTGAAGTTGCGTTTCCTCTTGTCGGCCGACGCCTCATTGTCTCATTTTTTCTTATTCAGAGGTTCAGCTGACTTTTACTAACTGGCCCAGACAGTGTACCCATGGACCCTTTTAATAACAACACTGATTTATGACCCCCCTCATAGTTACTAGAATACTTAATGCTGCAAGTATTTCCACCATCCACATCTCTTGGTCCCAGTTTATCATTATGTAGCTTGAATCTCCTTAAAACACAGAACACACATGGCATTTGACAAAACAGAAACTGTTTATTTAATTAAACAGTTCGGCCGGGAGAACAGTTACAGGTACTAGGTCTGAGGACTCTCAGTTTACATCAGGTTTGAGGTCTCTTTATATACAATATTACAACAAGCAATAAAGGCTTCCAGCATACCATGTATGGTGAGGAATGTTGGTTGCTGCATTTAGGGTCATAAATTAACTGTCAACGGTTACGACAGGTGGGTCTTGACCTGCGTGGACACAGTTTGATCAATAGTGAATGTGTCCAGATGTCCGGCATGGGGGGAGCATAATCACTACATGTGCTAGGCCCGGATTGGCTATGTGTTTCTAACTCATCAGGCGTCGGACTTTATGGTGTTTTTAGGAGTGCATACCCCCAACTTCAATGTGTGCCTTACTGGGGCAATCTCCCCTGACCATTTTAATGTTGCAGCACCTATCTTTGGAATTGATCAAGAATTTCCTGCCCGAGTATTTGACTGCCAGATATGCCCCTTCCCACCTGTGACCAATCAATCAGTAATCTTGGGCCTAGGTGGCAGGGCCTGCCTGACTACATACTTGCGCGTCGAAGGTAGATGTGCCGTTCAGAATGGGTGAGTCTATTATTAAGGACGATAGTTGACTTTTATCGATAAACACATCGATATCCATATTAACATTCCTCCCTCTAGTTGATTCTTCAGCTACAGCACTATCATAACTAGGGCTCCTGGTGTTATGGTATTTATTTTTTCAACATTTCCGTCTGTATTTATCCATATTTATTTTTTGATCATTTTTTCTGTATTTATCCATTTTTATTTTGTGTTTTCTGCATAAATGAAGCTACAATGTGTATTTTCCACATTTATTTAACTGATAAATGTATATCCGCATTTGAATTTCCAAAAGGTTTCCGCAGTATACAGTGCAATAGCGTTATCTGACAACACTTGCATTGTAGAATAGAATGAATAACTGTAGATCTACACTTAACTAAGCTTAATTAGGAAATCTATTGTCTTTTTTCATCTCTCCTACCTCTCAGTCTGTACACCTACTGACGTGGCACTTGTGACTGACAATAGAAAAAAATCATTCAAAGAAGGCCTATTTTCCGTATTTTTCTTTCTTTAAAAATAAATACAGACAGGAAAATAAATAGTTTTCTGTCTGTATTTATCTGTAACAATCAGTAAAAACGGAAAAATGGGAGCCTTAATCATAACATAAGATTATTCTGGCAATTGGTACGAGAGGGAAATGTGCATGGGGAAATGTAGTGCTTAGTGGGAGAAGATGATTGGATTAAGTATTTGAGCAATCTGTATGATAGCAAGAGGTTAGACGAGAGTCTGGAAAAAAAGATTAAGGCTGGGGAAGAAATAGAGCCATATTTCTCTTTCCTAAAAAATAAAAAAAATCATCCAATCTCTAAAACTAACTACACAGCAGGACTAGACAATTTACCAGAAACCATATTAAAAAATAATGTGGATTGGTAGGCTAGCTTTTATATATGGCACCTTCCAAAATGTCCTAACTTCCAGGATTTGCCCAGAAAGTTGGAAAGGGGCAATAGTTAGAGCAATATATAAAAAAGGAGGATGCCACACTGCCCCAGAATTATAGTCTTATTTGCTTGCTGGATCTGGGGGAGAAAGTATTCTCTAAGATATTGCTAGGCGTAATGAAGGCCTGGGTAGAGCAGATAACAATCGAATTACGAGGCAGGTTGTTCTGCTGTTTAGTCGATTTCTGAGCCGCATTCGATTTGGTTGATCATAAGCAATTGTGGAATATGTTGGGGAGTCTTGGAATCAATAAAGCGGCACTCTCACTAATTCAGGAAATGCAGTTGCAGAACTGGACCAGGGTAATCTCAGACACCCTTGGGATGCTATCAAAGAAAATACAGATAAAGAATGGATTATGCCAGGGCTGCGTTCTGGCCCCACTACTATTCCCTTTGATCCTGTCCTACCTAGCAAATACATTACGTAATGCTGGTGGGTTAAGCCCTAAGTTGGGGGGGACCCACATACCATGTCTGCTATTTGCTGACCATTTAATGATAGTGGACATGACAGAAATGGGTTTGCAAAAAAAATTGACATTTGTATGAATACTGGCTAAAGAAATGACTTATGATCAATTTAGAAATGACTAAAATAATGGTGCTGGGGATAAGAAAAAAAGGGATCCTTTAATTGGCAATTGGGAGAGGTCAGAGTTGAGGTGGTGGACACATTTAAATATTTGGTATGTGGTTCGACACCAAATTAAATTGGAGGGACCATATAGCATCACTTCAAGCAAGTGCTCTCTCTTCAGTATGGGGCCTAAAAAAATTCAAGCAGAAATATGGAGGCCCGTCTCTGTGACCAATTCTATCAGCTTTCAATGCAATGGTCTGCCCACAGTTCCAATACGGAGCGGACGTTCTATCTTTAGGCCGTAAATTGGATTAGAATCTTGAGACGGGTGAATGTGTGAAACAGCTTCTTGCTCTCCCAGCATCAACTGTGATCCAGGCTGTGAGAGTAGAATGCCAACTTACAGCCTGGAACTATCAGGGATTGCAAGCTACATGGAATTTCTGGCAAAGATTTAGTAGAGAAGGGGACCCCAAAATATCACACCTTTGTAAAAGAGAAATAGAGGAAATTGAACTGAACTGAGCATCCCAAGTTAGGCATATGTTAGGAAAGATATGAGTTAAACTATCACTAGAGCCTGAACAATGGAAGTTAGGGCAACAGATCTCCAGACAGGAGCTACGTGCTATCATAGCCAAAGAGGCTCGAGAAGAAGATTTATTCTATCTGGGGAGCAAATTGTCCACCCAGTTCCTGGTTAAAGGGTGGAGCAATGATCATATGTTCCCTTACATTCAGTCCATGCCAAGTCCTAAACTTAGAAACATGGTATTGAAACTTAGAGTTGGTCTGAACCCATCTAATGCAGACAGAAAGATAAAAACTACAATGAGAAATGAACTTAGCTTGTGCACATGTGAGCCAAAGGTAAAATGCCGTGGCCCACATATCTTGCTGTACTGTTTGTGGTTCTTAGAAGAGCCAAAGACATTTTTAAAACCTCTTTTTACTACGTGTACAATTATTAATAGGGATCAAGCTCTTAGTCTGTTGATAATTATGAGATTTTTAAATGTATATGCAATAGGAAGCTTTTAAATTGCAATACAGGAATCTATGAAAAAAGTGTTAATATAATTTAAAAAGGGCTAGGGGGTAGGAACGAGATTCTCCCCACTCTTTGAGGACATTCTGGAGTTCCCGTATGTATATAGAAATGTACACTTTACTTATATGCAATTCTTCCCATAACTAGTCATGAATTAAGAGATTTTTGCTATAGAGTGGCATTGCTCCCATTGTAAGTTTTACAAGGTTTTTACCATGCTTTGTATTGTTTTTATGGTTGCACCTTTCTGTATTACTTGTATTTTTTATTGATAGTTTTTACTGCGGCACCTTTTACGGCTGTATTAACTGAATAAAGTATATTGATGATGATGATGAAACTACACTATCTAACTCATTCTTTTGTACCATTATTTTAATTATGTCCTGGTGTTCCCTATGCTCGCTCTTGACAACGACAACCTTCCTAATTACTTGCATTTTACCTTGTTTGAGGACTAAGTTTTCAAAGCAGGTGATTCCCAAATGTATTACCCCTCAAACCAACAGGAACACAATAATAACTGGCAACAGTTATTTACGCAGACCGGATATCTACTGTGGGAGTCAAGAGAACCAAATTGAAAACCACTCCTGCTCAGGGGCACCACATTCTTCACTCATGCTGTTCTGTGGATCATGCAGTGCTCAGATGGCAAGTGTCAATGTTCCATTGTCCTTGTCATTCTCTGGGATATTTGTCCAACAGAGCTCCTCTCTTGGCGCAGACCTCTCCCTTCATTGCGGTCATAAAGTCCAGCATATATCGGTGCTGCATTACCATGAGACGACGGCTCGCATTTCTTCCTTGATCACATTGTGGCCGAGCTCAGTGCTGTTCATCATTTTGTGTATTTCCCACTGGGTAATCTGGAGCTAGCGGGTGTTAACTTTTGTCTGTAGGGTGAAGAAGGTTGTTGACCCCCCCAAACTCCCAGCAGTGCTTCCGTGAACAGCCTGACATCTTCTGTAATGTCTTTGAACTGAGCCCAGCTAAAATAGTCCGCCGATCTCTTTTCACGAGCTTGGTGCAGCAAGATGGTCTTTTTCTTCAACTGGTGCTGGTACAACTCTGTTAGCTCTTCTCCGGGAATGACCAGGGTCAGGCATGCAAGGTCACCAAGGACCACAGTCCCCTCCAACTGGGAACCAGCTGGGTGTAGGCATGTTCGCCGCACTACCAGTAAAAATCCTTCAGCGTGGAGGTGCCCCATTGCATTTCCGGAATGTATGGAATTAGTTCACAGTTAGCATTCTTGCCCATTGGAAGCATTTCATTTCCTCTGAAACATAAGGAATACAGTGTACAACATGGGGTTGACCTTTCCCTTCTAGATAAGTGTATCCACCCACCTCGCTATCCCAGATTTCTTGACATGGGTTTGCCATACTTTCATTGAACCCTCCCCTGGTGCGACCCATTCCCCTTTTTATCCATCAGCTGTACGGCCCTACACAGGAATTCAATTTTGGAAGAACCCTTGCGGTTAAAGAACACCGCCCCAGATATGCTAAGGGCCACCCTTGGTCCACAGATGGATGCTGGAGCAGATGTGTTTGTGCACTGAGTTGGGGGTATTGCTACCTCCAAGAATCTGTTCTCTAGGAAATTTCGGGGTCAAACAGTATCTTCCCCTATGTTGCCCTTTCTACGCATCCTGTCCAGCTTGGTTTGGATATCAGTGGGTTCAGTGAAAAGGTGTAAAGCTGTTGGGTTGGTGTCGTATTGGGTCAGGTTTACAAGTATGCTTTGTGGTTCTATCTTGTTGGGTTGGATCTTGGCCCTTATCCTACGCAAGATAAGGTGAATGAGGCACTTTGCTTTCTCAGGGGGCTACCTCTTGGGACAGTTAAAGCCTATCTGCACCTCCTGCATGTGGGATCAGCGAACAGATATAACATAACCTGGCTGATGTTTGGGAGCCGACTGAGGCCATGTGTTGGTACCAAGTGTTATGTAGGAGGGTGCTATGCAGTGCGTGTGTGATGCTAGTGTTTGGTTTAGTGTAATTGTGGCCTTTTCTGTTCTGAAAAATGGGGATGATGTTTGTTTTTACTAGCGGGGCGTGAACTACTGGGGTTTGGCCGGTTGATATTATTATTATTTACTGTTTTCATCTACTGAGGGGGCCTACTTTACTGTTGATTTTGGCTTTGTGCTTGCGAGAAGGTGCTGCCTTCCCACTCTGTCACCCCTCCTTGCTGGGGTTGTTGCCATGGCCCCTGTTGCGCTGGGTTCCCTGTCTGTGGCTGCTGCTGCTGCCACGTGCTTGCCCAGTTGCTGGATCCCTGCTGTAGTTGTGCGGTGGCTTGTGGACCTCCCTGCGGCTGAGCATGGGGCACGTTCCTAAGTGAATCAGATAGCCTACCAGTATCTGCTCCTAGACAAAGGTGGTACATATAGACACCATTTAGTAATAACTCTAGAATCACTGGCCCCTCTTGGCCACACAGAAGTAATGCGCAGTTTCCTGGGTCTAAGTTTTACCTGTATGAATTTTGCCCTGTATCGCCCAGGGTCAAGCTAGATGCACTTCCCAATCTCCTTCCAGATACTATGGGTGTTAAGAAACCACTTTAGCAGTGGGAAACCATTGAACTAAGAGACTATGAGACTGAGGTGTCAACTCTGCCCAGTCAGGATTAGCTTTGTCACAAAAACCAGCCTCTTGGGAGTTATCAAGGACTACACACAGTATTACACTATATTCACCTCAGCTAGCGGTCAGCTATCGAATAAAAGTGACTTCTCCGGGAACGCCTCTGAGACCGCCTTACGACTGATACAGGTGAGACATATAAAATAGGTAATATGCCAGGCCCTGTCAGTGGCATAGCGCTCAGGTTATCTTTTTACGCTTCTCCCTAGTTTGCCATACGCTAAATGCTTTAGACTATCTTTTAGGTTTGGATGTAGACTCTTTCCCTCTGTTACAGCTGCTTCAGGATGGACCTCAGTGTCTGCCCACTTTTCTCGTTGCGCTAATGTGAATCAATCCGGGTGATGTCACCTTTCTTCGGCTGCGGTCGGGTACGAGGTCCCCATCTTTCTAGGGTGGCCCACCAAAATGTTGCTTGAATCGAATGTCCTTAAAAACAGAAGACAAGAGGTGTTTGTCAAAGCAGGAACAGTTTATTTTATTTAACAGTTCTGCTGGGAGAACAGTAACAGTCACTAGGTCTGAGGACTGTCTCTATTTATATCAGGTTTGAGCTCTCTTTATATATAATATTACAACCAGCAATAAAGGTTTCCAGCCTACCATGTATGGTGAGGAATGTTGGTTGCTGCCTTTAGGATCATAAATTAATGGTCAATGATTACTACAGGTGGTTCTTGACTTGCGTAGACACAGTGTGGCAAGTGGTGAATGTTTCCAGATGTCCGCATGGGGAGCACGTGATCTCTACGTGTTCCAGGCCCTGTTTGGCTATGTGTTCCTAACTCATGTGGCATCTGACTTTATGGTGCTTTTAGGAACACGTACCCCCACCGGCCAAGTGTGCCTTATTGAGGGCAATCTCCCCTGACCTTTGTAATATTGCTGCGCCTATCTGTGGAATTCATCAGGAGTTTCCTGCCTGAGTGTGTTTGCCTGCCAGCTATGCACCCTCCCACCTGTGACCCATCAATCAGTAATCCCGGGCCTAGGTCGCAGGGTCTGGCTGACTACATACTTGAGTGTCAAGGTAGATGTGGCGTTCAGAACGGGTGATCCTATAAATAAGGACGATAGTTAACTTTTATCAATAAACGCATCGATATCCATATTAACAATTATTCCTGTTTTCAAAAAGGGATGACCCTCGGTGCTACTACCCCGTCTCTTTAGTTGATCTGGTGGTTAAGGTGGCTGGGCGTGTGCTCCTCGCAAGACTACTAGCCCTGGCAGAGGAGAAAAGCATTTTTTGAGATGCGATATAGTTTTAGGGCCGGCTTAGGGAGAGTGGAACAATGCCTGAATCTTCATCTCCTTACAGATAAATATGGGGCAATTACAATGGTTCCATCGACCAGGCTTTTATGGAACTAAAATCGGCTTCTGATTGAGTCACCACACCTAAACTTTGGTCATTGTTTTTTGACATGTCGGTCGACACAGGAATGTGATGTCTTTACAGCACCTACTCTGTGACATGTCCGCCAGGTTGTGTTATGGCATCAAGATTGATTGTAGTGAGTCTTTTAGACAGGATAGGGGGTCGCCGGCAAGGTTGTGTGTTGGCCCCACCCTGTTTGTTTTATATATTAATGATATGAAACTCGCCTTATTAGAAATAAGCCAGAGCGTACCCCAGTTGTGTTCTAAACTCATTGCCACCAATTTGTATGCAGATGATGCCTTCTTGATGGCCTCTATGACTAATCTCCTTAACAGACTTATCAATTCAAAGGCAGGTATGTGTGCATATTAAGAATATACGAGGCATTTGTGTAGCTTAAATATAGCTGAAAAGCAGCGTTCAGAGGCAAAGATACAGCCAACACGTGATTGGAGGGCAGCTTGTTTCTGACAGTGGTCTGTTACTGCATCATAATTTAGTGTTGTTCAAATAGGTGTGTCTTCAGCTTTTCCCTAAATCGAAGCATGGTTGAGTCTGTCCTAATGGCTATGCAGATGCTGTTCCGGATCCTAGGTGCATTAATGGAAAAGTCCTGTTACCTTGTTTTTTTGGGGGGTTTTCTTTGCACTTGTTGTGGCTGTGTGTCAATCGCCTGAGAAACCTACCGGTCCGAAGAGTGGCAACAAGTATGTTGCCTGCAAAGACTTTAACAATAACGAAAACCTCTCCCTAACCATTAATTAATACAAAGGTAATACATTCTAAATAAGAGACAGCAATATTGTCCCACAAAACAACTGTTTAAACATTTTTATTGTATCAAAAAGTCTCATTTTTTTAAACATTTATATGTAAATTAATTTATATAAAAAACTTTACTGTACAGAATTCAAATAGAGCAACCCCAAAACAAAGCAATACAAAAAATATACAACAACAATATGACACCACAAACCACACAGACAGCAATCATACCATACATAACCCAAATAAGAAAAACATAGATTGTACACAACACACTGTATTACAAAAAACAGTTACAATACACAAAATACAAGAATGATTTCAAGACTAAGAACAGCGCCGATGCGCGTTTCGGAGTGGAACCTTTGCCAACAGTTCCTTCGTCAGGGCGCAGCAGATACAATTCACTTTGTGGTCAGATTTCATCTGTGGTCAGATTTCTGCAAAGACGTTGTCTGTTGGTGATGTCTTTGGTTCAGGGCACCATCTTTGTGTAAGCTGATGTTGCTCAGAATCAGGCAGAATACTCAGAGGAGCATCGTGCTCGACTCACGTTGGTGCAGTAACAATTTCTCCCAATGCACAGGTGCAGAAGAGTAGTGTGGTCTCTTTCATGAAGCACACATGAACATCGGGATGGGGCCTATTTCAGAAAGCGGTTCTCTGATTAACTCATTTCACAACTGTGTTCTTCTCACATAACTGTATTCCTACTTCGCAGGTTAGCTCTGTTTTGTCTACTTTTTTCTTCTGCAGTGTTGCTGTATTTTTCCTTGTCTGTCCTGTTATCTCCATTCCCAGCTGGTACGGGTACCCTCACGCCCCCTTCCTAAGTCTTGTGGCCCGATGCCTTCCAGTGGTTCCTGTATTTTCTTCTTAATTTCCTTCTTGAATCTTCCTCATCTTCTGTTGGGCCAGGCCTGTCACCTCTGTGTCAGTCTTCATTTCTCCATCTTCGCTACAGTCAACTCTCAGATATCCTCATCACTTTCCCACGGTCTTGGCCCTTTCTATGATCCCGAGAGTATTTGTATCATCAAGAATTTCATCCTGCAATCTCAATCAAGATCCCGATTCATCAAGCTCTGTCTTGGTCATCGCTCATGCAGGGTCTTGAGTCACTTTCTGTTGATTTCAGGAGTTGCTTCCATCCTTGGGTGACAATGGTGCCTTCACATCTGTCCAGCTGTGACACTGTGGGTGTGCTGAGGGCCACTGGGGGTGGCGAGCTTGTCAGCTTGACAGGTGCGGGTACTGGTTGTGATGGCTTTGTAGATGATACAGCTGGTTTTGAAGATGGTGGAGGCCAGCAAGTGGAGCCGGTGGATTTTCTTCAGGATTAGGACGATGTGGACATATTTATTCAGGCGCTTGACACGGCCTCATGCCACAAGTGGATTGCCCCATAGGAAGCCATTGTGAAGTCTCATAGGCCAGGGAGATGGGGGTTGCCAGGGTATGACAGCTTCAGCAGCTGTTGCTTTTATAAGGGAATACTTGAGCATCTGTTTGTAATCAAGTTTGATTCTCTGTATTTCCCACTGAGTTGAATAATAGCAAATGGGCTCTCGCAGACGCGCAGTATTGGAGGGGACATCTTTGAGCACTGGTCTCCATCTACATTGTGGAACTGGAAGCCTGAGTTTTCTTTACAGGGGCCACATTAAGTAGCTAAACAGATTCAGCTATGAGATTTTGAAGCTGGGGAAGAGTGCTCATTGTTGTGAATATGTTGCTTTGCAGTGACGTCAGGGCAGATGTCTCCAATAGGGGAAATAGTAGCTGACCAGAGACCATGAGATGAAAACTCTCATGGGTGTGCCTTCATGATAGGAATGCCGCTCATTATAAGGGTTCCGATTCTTCCTACAAGACTGTACTCTAAACATAAGGCTAGAAGAATGGACCACAAGCCCTTCCCAGTCACCTGTGGGATCACCCAGTGGCCCTCCTCTGCCCGTTCCTCTCCATAATATACATGACATGTCTCATGGACTTCCCAAAGTTCTCAAGTTTCCAGAGTTGTTAAATGAGTGTCTCATCTAGTCCAGTGTCCAGGTGTTTTCCTGGAATTCTAGCAAAGGCGGCCCTAAAGATATAATTGAATTAAAGGGCGACATGTACAAGAAAGCAAAGGGAAAACCTGGACTAAACCATCTACTCATGTAAGGAAAGACTGAGAGCTCTCATCTCCCAGGAGCCCGCAACGTTCTCATCTGCAAACCTACTTATGCGTTACAGGGGAGAAATACCAGGTCTCATTCACTTCAGAAGACCTCAGCCTGGATGGGCCAAAGCAGCGTGAAACTCATCAGCCTTAAGACAGAAATCCTGGTTGTAACCGCTCCCGCCTTCCTGAAAAGAATGCGCTGTCATTCTCAAGAGCTTCATTCTTCAGGGACCTAGTTCCCTTCAAAACCAAAGTTGTGTGCCTTGGCATAAGCAGGCAACGATTTGTAGAGCGCTGCTTATCACCCGTGAGGGTATCCAGGCGCTGGGATGGAGGCAACAGCTGCTGGGAGTTGTCAGTCGAACATCCAGGTTTTTAGGCCAACTCCTGTAGGGTGGATGCAGTCCGGAGCTGGAGGCCCCTCCAGGTCTTGGCGGCCAGGTAGGAGAAGGCGCGCCCGCTGCTTCTGTGGAATCAGGGCGTGTGGGCGAGGGAGAGGGAGGCGGAGCGTTGTGGTGTGCCGGGTTAGTGGAAGGGCAGTCTATGGTTGTGGTAGGCTGGTCCTTTGTTTTGCCGGGCATTGTAGGCGCGGGTCAGCAATTTGAACTTGCACCGCTTTTGGATGGGGAGCCAGTGGAACGCTCCGAGGTGGGGTGTAGAAAGTGTTATGAAGTACGCATTATACAAAACTGCTAAACAAATATACGAGGGGGACTCTTTGGAAGGTCATTCATTATGGTTTGTTGTTGGAAGGCTTGTTTTGCACCAGGTTAGTTCCTGTGTCCCAGCCCCTGCCCCATTTCCATACCCTTTTTTTTCCCCGATTGTGGATTTTCTCCTGGTAAAACCCTGTAATGCAATAAAATATACTCATATTCCCATATGTGCGGTGACAGCAGTTTTATGGTGAAAATATTTCAACAAAAGTCCTCAAAAGTGTCCTGTTGTTTGAGGAGGAGCTGGTGACAAACAGCAATGCTGCCAGAGCCTCGGAAACTGACTGCAACGGTAGCTGGAGTCCCAGGAGGCTTGGGATGGAATGGGCCCGTCTCCCTCTGGGAGTTGATGCATTGTTCTGTTACAGTTCTCCCTGTGGACTCAAGGTGGCAGCATTTCTTCAAGTAACGAGGAACTTCAGACCACTGCTTGCCCAGGGCCATAAATGCAATGTTGCGGTCTATCCTCAAACTTGCTGGGTGCCACACAACACTTGTCTCACACAAGAGGGTGAGCTGCTTCATGCAGCACAGAAGTGAGACTTTTGATCCTCCAAGTTACTGGAAGACACAGTGTTTCACTTCATCTAGTGCAGTGTCTATGCATGTTCATGGGGGTGTGAGCCCCAGAATGTGTTCTGTAACTTAGAGGAGCGCACCAAGCATGCCCTCTTGTGTCCGTGTTGGACTCCTGTCCATGTCCTGGGTTGGTCACATAAAGTGGTGGTGGAAGTGTACCGAGCTTTGTAAATCATTAGTTATGAACAGACCACTATTGGGGTCAGACAAGAATGGACTCTACTGACCCCAGTCGGATACACTGCTGCTTAAGTGCGAACCCCAGACCCTCAAGTTGACATTCTGTGTGTGCTTATATGTGTGTATGTGCAGTGGGCGCGTAGCACATGGATTGTAGTAGGACCCTAGGGTAGATGTACTTAAGTATTGCACCATTCAGAGCAGCAATCAAGGTTACTGTGCTGAGCTGTGCAAGGGGTAGAGACCATCACAGAGCCATAGTTGCTAAATATGCCCTGCGGCTGCTGTTTTTTCTGCCCTAGCGCACACACAAGCTGCCTAGGCACTACACAAGCACGTTTGCACCATGGTGCAAAGCGGTGTGCATGCTATCTAGCATAGGTTTTGTACTGGAAGTTATACCCTTCTAGGACAAAATACTATGCCTAGACAACTTTCAAAAGATTTCACAGATTGTGCTGTATAGTGCAGCACATGTGCAATGTGTGAACTGTTTCATGAAATACATATTTCTGATGGATACTACAAATTGCACTTTCCTCAGCTTAGAGTATTCTGTTGCTGTGCTGGGACGGCAAGAAGCAGATGTCGGTCACAGATCCGCGCAAGGCGTGTCTTTGGTCCTCGGGCTTGAGACAACTCTTATGGATTCAAACTGTGCCATGACTGCGAGAAACAGATGCCACTCACAGATCTGCACAAGGTGTGTCTTTTGTGCCCGAGCTCAGGACACAACTCTTACTTTAATGTACATGAAGGCATTTCGAGACCAGGAGGTAAAGTTGAATGTCTCTGAAGATGACAAAGAAGTTGCTGTCGTCGCTCCCTCTCTAACTCATGGGCCTGGACACAGTCCTGCTATCAGGGCCACTCCCCTTCCCACTCGAAATCCAAAGAGCCCAGAGTTTCCCAGACCATTGTCGGCACGGTCGCGGATTGCATCCTTCAAAGAGACCACACTGCGAATATTCCGTGTGCTTCTGGCTCCCTGTGGTGCCCTTTCTGGCTCCACAGAAAGCTGTGGCCTCCATTCAGGTGACCACCGGCAGGTCCCTTCCAGTACAGACTTCCAGCCCAGCCCCACAATCACCGCAGATTCATGCCACACGGATGCCACTGGCGCCAGAGAACAATCCAGTGCTGATGTCCATGTTGGACCCCAAACCGATGGTAACCTGACCAATGTTGCGATATGAAATTACAAAAGTGCAACCCGTCATCATGCAGCCTGACTATAATAACCCCGTGCCTCTGCTGCGTCACCGCTATCAGTAAACGCGCCATTATCTATTTGATTCTCACTCTGACCCTAAGTCAAATCAGAGACCACCTTAGGATATTCATGATGGTGGTGAGGGGGTGCGGCTTCCTCCTCCCTTATTACACTAATCATACCTTATACCTTCACTTACAAAATGCCAGCAGGCTTGACACCTCTCCTGAGACAGAGCTTGATTCGCCACATGGGCCACCAACGGAGGAGAGTGCCTTATTCGCAGTGGGGGTTTCAGTCGGCAGCTGAAGTGCTGAGTTAGAGCTGCCCTCCATTGATACTCAAACAAATGTAAATCCTACAGCATGGGCCGGCAACATCTGTGGCCTTGGCTTCCATTCGATGATGCTCTTACAGATATTCTCATGGCTACCTAGCTGAAAGCATGTACTTGCCCACATGAGAACAGGAAGGTGGCCAGACATCGCAGACTGGTGACAGGTGACCCGGACATTCTAACAAAGCATGCAACCCCAGGAACCCTTACTGTACAGGCCTCAACCAATAACGTGAACCTTAATTCATCTCCCTCCACTCCTGCAGGTAGAGAATCCAAAAGGATTGACGTTTCGGCAAAACAAATGCTTTCTCGATCCTTCCTGGTATTGCGCACTGCAAACGCGTATATCTGTTGGGGAGTACACCCATTCTCTTTGGGACATGGTCAGTGAGATCTTGTTGGCAGTTCCGGAAGATCTTGGTGGTGAGGATAAATGACGGGCAAGACGCAGCCAAATATGTTCTCGGAGCAAGTTTGAACATGAAGGATTATCCGTGGCAGGGCAGTTGGTAGCAGCGTGGCCTTTCGTTGACATTCCTGGATGAGGTCAGCTGTGTTCTCTGGCGATGTGCAAGCTTCGTTGATGGGCATGGCCTTTGATGGGTCCCACCTTTTTTGTAAGAAGATGGACTCCTCTTTCAGTCACTTTAAAGATAGAGCCAGTGGCGTAACAAAGGTTGAGGGGCCCCCCCTGCCACGTACACAGAGGGGCCCCCACTCTGAATTTAATCCAGAGCTTTTGGGGCCGGGTATTGTGCTGAGGGGGCCCCCTGCAGCTCGGGGCCCCCCCACACCGCGGGGGCTGCGGGGGCCTGTGTTACGCCCCTGGATAGAGCTACAGCGCGTTCCTTAGGTCTGTTGACCCATATCAGACAATTTCCACACCAGTTTTGGTAATTTAAGGGCTACTCCAGAGGACGGGCCTATAGACAGAGACAGCCTTCACAACCTGTGATGCAACAGACAACCCAGTACTCTTGGGGCATCTGACATGGAACTGGCAGGCAACTACCAGTAAGCCTGCAGGGGCACTAATCTTCCAACTCCTCCCCCTGTGCTACACCGGGCAGCAAACTACTTTAGTTTGCCCACAGTGATGCGTGTCTCCCCAGAGGGAGTCAGGATATGGCACTTCTTCCCAGGCCGGTGAGCCATCACATCTGACAAATGGGTGTTGCATATTTTTTTAAAAGGTTACGCCCTGTCCGTTCTTACCTCCACATCAAACATCCCTCCCTTACCAGCACGGATTTCAGTCAAGCATCTGCTCAGTCAGCTAGAGCAGGGGTGCCGGTTGCTCTTCAAACGGGCCATAAAAAGGGAACCAAACTCAAGGTAAGGCAGGGGTTATTGTTGCTAGTTCCTTGTTCCAACAAAGGATGGGGCCTTCTGTCCTCTGAATCCCTTCCTATGGAAGAACAGGTGCAAGATGGCCACAGCGGCCCAGATCCAATCTGCTCTGTACCCTGGCTACAGGAAGCTGTCCTTGGACTTGCAGGACATGTTTTTTCATATACTCGTCCTGCAGTCCCACAGGTGTTATCAGCAGTTCAAGGTGGGCTCGGATCAGTTTCACTTTACTGTACTCCCTTTTGGCCTCATCAGCGCCTCTTGAATGTTCACAAAAGTGATGGAAGTGGTCGCTGTCGCTCTGTAGAGGCTGTTGAAGGCAGACTCAAAGCATTCAGACTTGGACCACTTCTAGACAATTACAGCAATTTTGACATTGTTGCGTTTCACCACAAATGAGTCGAAGTCAGACACTTCCATTCATTGGGGCAATCCAAGGTGCAGTGGCGTAACGAAACTGGAGGTGGCCCCCCTGCAAACTGCATGGAGGGGCCCCCCTCCGGACTTACTCGGGAGCCCTCGGGCCAGGGTTCTGTGCTTTGGGAGCCCCCTAGAGCTCGGGCCCCCCGCACTGCGGGGGCTGCGGGGGCTGCGGGGGCCTTTGTTACGCCCCTGCCTAGGTGCAGGGGAATTCAGGACTTTCCCTCCATTGCAATTAGTTTAGGACATTCAGGATATGATCCTGATGTTTCAAGCTCGCTCCTGGATCCGGGTTAGGGTAGTTATCATGCTTCTTGTCCTTTTTCCTATGTGTATCCTTCTTGTCAACCCCACCAGCTGGAATATGCAAGACCCACAGTGGATCTTGAAGTCCCTTTGGGGTCAGCACCAAGGCCGCCTTTCCAATATTATCTAGATCTCGGAGGAGGCAGCTCAGGATCTGCAGTAGTGGCTGATCAACTGCAGTTTGCAGCAAACCACTCTCCCTTTCCCACCCAGAGCTGACAATTGTGATGGATGAATCACTTTTTGGTTGTGGGGGTCTCCTAAGAGATGTGGAAATGAGAAGACTCAGGCCTCCTGTGGATGGTCCATGCTCCATGTCGATCTTCTTGAGCTGCGGGCCATTTGTCTGGCCCTAAATGACTTTCTGCCATCCATACAGTTGAGGCTGGTGCAGGTTCTCACATACAACGCCATGTGGTACTACTAAAAGCAGGGCGTTGTGGTGTTTTGGGTCTTGCCAGGAGTCTTTGCGCCTTTGCAGGAGGCTGTAGTTACAGGGCATCATTCTGTTCACCAACCACCTGGCCTTGTCCATGAATGTCAGAGAGGACAACTTGAGCAGGTGTCATCAGGTAGTTCATGAGTGGAGTTTACATCCCAGGGAGGCGTAGGGCATATTCCACTGGTACGGAGAGTCCTGGCTAGATCTTTTTGCCGCTTTCAAAAATATGCAGTGTAAAATATTTTGCTCACTGGAGTTGCAGCAAAAACTCTTGTCAGGTGACAAATTCTGACGAGAATGGGACAAGGGACTTCTGCATGCCTTCGCACCACTCCCTCTCCTGCCCCATGTTCAGAAGAAGAAGAACAACCGGGCCCAATTCATCCTAGGGGTCCCGGATTGAGCCAGGAGAGTGTGGTACCCGACACTCCTGAACTTAAGTATCTGGCCTCCAATCAGGCTGCCACTTTGAGAGGACCTCCATTCCCAGCAACAGGGCCATTCACCTGAATCTACACAATCTATACCTTCATGCGTAAAGACTGCGCGACCTCAATTGCCTCCATTTGTTTGCTGCCAGACTGACCTCCTCAAAATCCTGCTGTTCATTTATGCTGGGGGCTGGGACAAATGTGTAAGCTCATGTGTGCTCGAAACACTAATCCATTACAAACAAAGCTTTTGGATGTCCTTTAATTTTTAGTTTTTAGCCCTGCAAGGCCTTTCAGCGGCACTGTAAAAGCTTGTCAGTCCTTCAGGCTTTCTATGTTTGCTGTTGCAACATTCCCTTTTCAAATCAGCTGTTGTGATTAGAGTTAGTTAAGGTTTGGCAGGTTTCCGTTCAAGCTGTTTGTGATGCCACAATGCGACCTTAAAATGCTCTTAACATTCCTCCTGTGTTCAGCCGATGCATAGGTTCTCCCTTCATCTCCTGACCTTGAAGACTCTCTTCCTCATTGGAATTACATCAGTGCATTGCATGAGTGAACCACAGGCACCTTCAGTGCAAAAACCCTACTCCACCTTTTTCCCGGACAAGTTGGTGCCGAGGACTCGTGCGGCATTCTTACCTAAAATTCCATGTTGGGCAGTCCATCATCATACCAGTATTCTTTGCTCCCCTTCATCTCTTGAAAGAGAAAGAGATGCCCCATTGGTTGAGCCCTAAAAGAGCTTTCAGCTTTTACGTAGATTGTACCGAAGGGCTATCGAGTGGACGGTCTGATTTATTTCTGGTTCCCTCCAGCACAGAAAGAGAAGGCTGTACAGAAAAGGACCTTTTTGAGGTGGATTGTACTCTACATTCAAATCTGCTACTCACTGGCCAAGGAACAGACTCCGGTCGGTCAGAGATCCCATTCTACCTGGGCTAAGGCTTCTACTACTGCCTCTGTGTGTGGAGTGCCTTTCTTGACATCTGTCGAGCTGCGATATGGGGGGTTGTGCACACTTTCACGAATAACTACTGCCTTGGCAGCCAGGTCAGGCGGTAAGGACTGTTTGCCAAATCAGTTCTGCAATACTTTCTCATTTGACTACACTCCACCCTGGGTAGGTACTGCTTTGGAATCTATTCTAAGATGAGAAAGCTGCAGTTAGAAGTATCCAGCAGAACATGTTACTAACCTTCGGTAATGCTCTTTCTGGTGGATACTCTGTCTAACCGGAGTTTCCTCACCATCCTCCCACCTCCCTATTCTGTGGCGTGGCCTCTTTTTAACATCTAAAAAATGCCCCAAGTTAGTACTCAGCACACTAAAACCAGCAATTGTTCATGCTCTGAATCTGAGCGTGCGGAAAAAGACAAAGGCAAAAAAGAGATGTCAGCACGCTGGGGTAGTATATGACCATCACAAAGTCCCACAGTGCCACCTAGTGGTGTACAGGAGCACTGCTATGAGAAAATCACCAGATCCAGTCTGTCTGGCGCCCGGGAATAATCTACGGTGAGGAATCTGCAGTTAGATAGAGTATCCATCAGAAAGGGCATTACCAAAGGTAATTAACTTGTTAATTTCTTCAACTTTGTGCCTGCGTTAGGGAGGCGTTATTTTTAGACACAAAACCTAGTCTCACAATTTTAATAGATAAGACTTTCAATAAAATAATATTTCTCCATAGTCGGCACAGCAAGCCCATCTTTCCTTCAAACGGTATGCCTTTTCCACCACATCCTTTTACCTACCCTAATCAGTCTTTTTTAGGTTTTGGTCGGGACCGCGCATGAGGCAGGCGAAGAAATCCTCAAGCGCAGGTGCCCTAACTCTTGGCCTGGGCCTCACCCGAAACTTTACTGAGAGTGAAAACCTTTCCCTTGCTCCAAGACTGCCCCTACTCAAAATCCTAACTTTAACACTAAAACACCCCCATCCTTTCCATAAACCCTAACCCACCACTATAATTAACCCCAACTCTTGCACTAATTTGATAGGAAGTAGTGGTGCTCTCAGAAGCTGTATTTTCAAACGAGAGCCTTCTCTGTAGTGCCATGTAAATGCAGTGGATTTGAAGTAGTGGAAACACACATAAGATGTGTCTGTGATTGCCTTGTGAATTCAAATTTGTAATTCTTTTGAGTGTCTGGAACCGGGATCCAATAGAAAAGGACTACAGCCCTGAACGGCTGACCTGCCAATTCGGATTGTCTGAACCATGCATAATCCATGCCCTCCTTTAAGAAGAAAGTCAAACTGGCACTTGGTCAATGGGACACAGTGGCACTGTAATGGGAGCTCTTTCTTTTTGTTGGGGCACTGCTCTGAACTTTATTCAATTACACTGAATGGCCACAATTTTTCTTAGAAGCAGACAGTGCCATTAATATACCTTTGAGAGTCAGATGTGTCTTGACCGTAAGTCAAATATAACTTGTCTTTAACAAGCCAGGTGCAACAATTCACTCCTCAAAGCATTATTCTGCACTGCCCCAGGCTTGCTCACTAAGACGGCAATGATGAGGACAACAAGAAAATATCAGCTGGTTTCTTGGCAAGCTGCCCACCCACTATCTTAGACCACTACTTAGATAGCTCCATGAAGTTAGTTATTTGTCTTTTTTACTTTGTAGGACTCCCTTGGTAATGACACATTACACCAGGGGCTGGTCAAGAGAGAACTGCATGTTCTGGTAAATAAAGGCAATGCTCCTCTGCTTCAAAAGTGAAAAAAATATCAAAACTTTCAGCTCCAAATCTTTACCACCCACCAATTAGCATGGAGCAAAATGAACATTACCATTACTGTGGAAGCTCCTCCAGAAAATGACCACCGTGCTGGATGAGACATCAATCACGGGTGCTTTAGCTGCCCCTCGTCTCTAACCTTTCATCGCCATTATGTAAAAGACTGCAGCACATGAGATACTGAGCAATTTGAGAGGAGCTGGGTCACAGCCTCTGACTGTCATCCTATGAAAAGTTTCAACTATCCCTGGTTGGCATAGCACAAGTGCAGCAGTCGTGGATAGTGGGGGGATGCACAAGGGCTACACCTTGCCTCTCACACACTCATGCTCCCCAACTTCGTTGTGCCTAGGAAGGAAAAAATGTGCCACGGATACCCGCAATGTCTGTTAGAGCAATACTAGTAGCCAGAAAGGGGCGCAAGGGCGCGAGGCGCTTAACGGACAGTTCAACAGTATGTACAGGAGTAAGTCTGAATGTGCACACAGTGGATATGAGCGGATCATGGATGCAAACCAATGGGTCTCACCCTGTAACTCAGACAGGGTGGGGACCTGAACCGTCAGGATAAATTAACGCTTGAACCGTCAGGATGAATTAACACTATGCACTGAGAGGAAAGAGACAGTACTGGGGTACGCTTAGCATCCAACCCTGCACTGAGGACTCAGGCTCCTTAAAACTGAGAGGCTTATTCAAGAGAGAACGAAATTGATGAGGAATACTGTGAGGGGCCAGTCAAAGACTGAAAAGGTATAGTTGAGAACATTAAAACAAGCGCGTGTCAGCCTTGTATAGTTGCAGCGCGCAGTGAAACTAAAAGCTGAATCAAGTGCGCGGTGGGAGCGTGTGAGCGCGTGGTGGGAGCATGTGAGGCAGAGAGGAGACGCCATGCGCATGCACATCGCCTGTCCGTGCGCGCACATGGTTTGTCTCCCTTCGCGCACCAAACCGACAACAATAGTCTCGCCAAGGCGAAGCAACCCATGCGCTGCGTTCGCTAGGCGAGACCTAAAAAGGTAGTCTGATCATAATATGAGAATGCCAACAAGCTTCCATGTTCTTGAGTGTTTCCAGACTTTCAAGGCACACCATGCCTTGAAATGGTCATTCTTCCCCCCTTTCAGTGGATTTTACACAGTGGATATCTCCACCATGGTAGAGAGTGGTAGAGAGCTCCTTTACCGTAAATGGGCTTACACCTTTCAGGAATCACTTTGTGAATTTCTGGTATTCCGTAGGGAAATTTGGTCAGAAACTTAAGTCAACAACCAATTTACCTTTGCCAACAGGCCCCATGGATATTATATCATAGAAATAATTCTATGAGCAATGTTAATATGAAAAATATTTTAAAGGAACCAGGCTCTCGAAACGTCCACTGGAAATCTTTTGTAGTGTCAGCGCACTGTGTGTAGCTCAGCGCTAAAACTAATAATTCAAAATCAACATTTTACAGCATACCACAGCGCACTCCAGTAGTAGGTGAAAAGTCAAAAGAGGATTCTACCAGGGGTCCTTGACCAAGCATTTGCTTCATGTTGCCCCTGCCCTAAGGTATGCAGCTGCTGCACAAAAAACACAGCCTAGGCCACCTAAATGTATGCTTTTAATAGAGGGACTCTACAGAAAATAGGGGGTTTGATCCAATAAGGCCTATCTGTGGGCAGGGATCTGTATAATATGGCACAACATTTATACCCCCCACATTGCCATCAATCTATCTCTAATCTTCCAACACAACATCCACTTGAATCCAGGGTGTTAAGGAATTAATCTCATGATTTATTTTCCATTTATTTTTTATCCCAAAACTTTTTTTCAGTTTGCCCCTGGTAACTTCATCTGCAGAATATGTACAACATCAAATTAAATAAATCAAACCACAATTAATTGAAAACATATATACAAAAAAGGAATAAAAAATCAGAACAATTACTGATAACGTATTTGGCATAATCCACAATTCTTGTGAAATTTATGAAGATGTATAGTGCCCAAATTATTTTCAGTTCACTCCATCTCATGTGTTTACCCTCTGGGGATGAAAGAACAATTTTCTGATTCCTTCTCTTGTTATAACCTGTGTTTTGTTCTATGTGACTTAGATCTCTGTTTTATATCCACGAGAGGCGTATTGCACTAATGTATAGAGGAGGATCTCTGAATTCTTCCCCAGACCGGGCACGAGAACCAAATACTAAGAAAATGGAATGTGAAATGGGTGCCTAATCGAGACTACTACCCAAGAGTCCATGGGACTGGGGAAGCACGGAACTTCTAAAGGTAGGTTGCTGGGATTCCCTAGGCGTCCAAGTGCAGAGGTGATACCCCAGGTCAGTGTCCATAGGATAACATGGTAAAGTCGCGGTTAGGGTTATGGGGATTCAGGTACCTTCCCAGAGGACACTAAGGAAACCCATTGGGTCAAGGGAGGATGGAGAGCACCTCCACCCATGTATACCCAGAAAAGCAGGATACCTAAAACAGGGAGCCCGGGTGCGTGGGTGTGAAGTGATGTCAGAACCACACGTTGGAGTCAATGGGGAACCTCGGCTGTCCAGTTCCAGTGACTCGTGGACCAGGTTGGTGGAACCAGGCATGGATTTTCGATGAGGAGTACCTAGGGAGAGAGGAGGCAGAGTCCAAGCCACCCGGAGTTGTCCAGGAGGTGCTGGGGCACAATGCCAACCCTTCTCAGGGGTACTTTACTGTAGGACAGAGGCCTTGAGGTTGTAGCTGTGGAGTCCAGGCGATGCTGTAGGATCTCAGGAGCTGTCCACAGGCTGTCCCACACCGGGCAATGAATAGCAGTAGGGTCAGTGGCCAGCAGAATCACAAACAAGCCTTGGCAAATGTAACAGATGTGTTTCAGGATGAAATGCAGAAATGGGGACCAGCAAGGTCCAAGGAACTCGCCCACTACAGGTAAGTTTGGGCCAGCCCTCACCAGGCAGGAGAGCCAGCAGGAATTGATGAAAACCCTGGAGGGACCCTCTGGCATCAGGCACAGGGAGGCACAGGGAGACCTCAGCAGCACACCCAAGATGGATGCCCACATCACAAGAGATGCAGTGAGGACTTTACTTTTGCAGCTGTGTGTGGTGCTTGAGGCTGGGGCTTCTTAGAGCTCAAATACCTCCGGTCTGGAGAGCCAACAAGCCTTGACAACAGTAAACAGACATTGTGCACAAGGGTTCAGTTCCAGCAGCTCTAACAAGGGACCTCAGTCTTCCCAAGTTTCACAGTAGACAGGTCACACTTCTAAAGAGCCTAAAAACCCACCACCTGTGTTGCACAGCCTTGGAGAGTCAGTGGGACAGCAGAATTCATAAGCCAGTCGTCGTCGTTGAGGTGTCAGCAGTTGCAGGGGAGTGACTCCCTCACTCCAAATGAGATTCCTTCCTGCAGTCCTTGATGCGCACAGAGTCCATCTGACTCTGGAGGATGCACGGCCACGGAGATTGCAAGGTCTTTGCAAAGTACGGGGACAAAGTTGCAGTAGGAGCCCTGCTACTAGATGAAGTCTTGTCTTGGGTCCCGGCAGTGTCCACCTGCAGAAGAGTCTTGTAGAAGAATCTTGCAGACAAATCTTGCAGAGGAATCTTTGTCCAGACAAATCTAGGGTCCCTCCCTCAGGGAGCCCTTAAGTAACACAGGAAGAGGGTTGTACAGTTTCTGCAGTGACCCACCTATCCGCGGGTGGGGGTCCGAATTCTACTCAGGTGTTCTGACCAGTAAGATGCTCCCAGGGGGCTCTGCTTATCTTATTTTCAAGATGGCAGAATCAAGTGGCCGGGAAACAACCTTTACATCGTGGTCATGAGACCACAATGCCTTTACAGCGCGGTTGTTACAACGACCGCGTTGTTACAACTCAATGCCATTACTACGCAAGTCATTACATCGACTTGCAGTAGATGGCGCTCTAATATAAGGAATAGTATAATTTACTATTACAACACCTTCTCTACTGTAGCGTAGGCTGGAGTTGGAATAGTAAATTATACATTCCTAATGTTACAGCGCCATCTACTGCAAGTTGATGTAATGACTTGCGTAGTAATGGCATTGTGTTGTAACAACGCGATCGTTGTAACGATCGCATTGTTACATACCGCGCAGTAAAAGCCCGCGTTGCAACGTGCTATATTCCAAGCGGCCACCTGGTAGAGCTCTGGGCACCTCCTTGTGGGAGGAGCTGCACAGGGGAGGTCCCCTCGTCATTTGTTTGGTTTTAAGCCAGAACGGAGCCAAGGGCTCCTACACTGCAGTAAACCAGTTTATGCAAAGACGGCACCAAATGTGCCCTTCAAAGCCGTTCGAAGTCGCTCAGAAGCACCCGCACCCTAGCCCAGAGACATCTAAATCTAAAGAAGAGGTGGTAACACCTCTCCTCTACAGGAAATCCTTTGTTCTGCCTTCCCCTGCCTGAGTTCAGCTCAGCAGCAGGAGGGCAGTACAGTGTCTGTGGTCTGCGGCAGCACCGGCTTGCATGCAAACCCTGCAAGGCTACACAGGTAGAAATGGGGGACTCATCTAAGGAGCCCCCGCTACATGGCATCAGGCAACTAACACTGGAATCAGTGTAGTTGCATGATTCCAAAATGTATGATACCAAACATGACTAGGTTTGATGAAGCCATTATGCAGTTGGACATCTTATGTTGACCAGTGTCCACTACATACCTTACGATGGTTTCCCTGCACTTACAAAGCCCAGAGAATGGTGTCTGGGTTTTTTAGGAGTGCTTCTGCTCATGCAGGGGTACCCTCACCTTTAGTGCCATGCACCCTGTCCTTGGGTTGAAGGGCCTACCTTATGGGTGACTTATAGGGTCCAAGTACAGTGACCAGGATATAGGGTAAACCTTATATCTGCGGTGAAAGGTGCACGCACCATTTCACACAGGCTGCAAAACGAGGCCTGTGGACACAGTTTGCATGGGCTTTCATGGGTGGCATAATACATGATGCAGACCATGGGAGCCCCCTGGTGTTCCAATTTCATGGGTACCTTAGTACCATATACTAGCGTCTTACAGGGGTACACCAGTATGTCAATTGTGGGGTGTACAAAGTACTTACCAAGTCAATTTAGGGGAGAAAACAACAACACTGGGGTTCTGGTTTGCAGGATCCCCGTGTTCTACAGTCTAAACACAATGACCCCAGGCAAAAATTAGGGGCAACCATGTCAGAAAGATCCTACTTTCCTACATCTATTGTATCACATAATGTTCTATTCTATTCTAGATGTATTTAATCCTATTGTAATAAATGATTTTCTTTTGTATTTTATTATATTTAAGTGTAATGTAATAATACTGAAGAGTAAAGAGTGAAACACTCACAGATGTGGGCTCCTCCATCCTGCTGTTGTCACAATGATTATACAAGTGGAGGCTAAAACAGAAGCTAAGGGACTTGAAATCCGGTTTCCACTGACATTGTATATGGAGTCTATGAGAGTGCCTGGCACTGGAATACAAATTAAAGATGGGACACCGCATGGTGCATAGACATAAAAAATGGATTCCCATGATGGGTTAGAGCCACCAAGGTGCTTTGGGCAGGAGAGTTAACCCTGGCACTGAGCAGCACTTTCGATTGTCAGAATTCCTGCCGTAGGGGCTCTGATTGGAAAAGGCCAGATGTGAGATGTGTTTAGTGATTGTTTGGGCAAGTCGTTCAGATTTTCTCGCAGATCACATGGACAACATCTAACAAGTTAGTGAAGCAGAAAGCAAGACGTCACGCTGAGTCTTTTGAGGATTGTGTCGACTCTGGAGCCCACAAATTCAATATTGATTCCAGTTCCAGATGTCATATCTTAAAACATAAAGTCCAGTTCTGGAGGCCATAGCTGGAACATTGTGTCCTGGTCTGGAAGCCAAATCTACAGTATTGGAGGCCATAGCTGGAGTTCTTTGCCAGGTTATGGAGATCACAACTGGAGTATCTTCAAGACTGGATGACAGATCAGGAGTATTGAGGTGGCTTCTGGATGCAATATCTGGCATATTCTGACCAGCCCTGAGGTCTTGGCTACAGTATTCTGTCCAGTTGTGGAGGCAGATATACCATTTTATTTCAAGCCCAAGAGGTCACCTCTGTAATATTAGGTCTAGTTCTCGAGGTAGTATTTTTAGCATTGTGCCCAGTTCTAGAATCTGGATGCCAAACTAAAGCCAGAGCTGCAAGCAGTAACAGCATAGCCACAGGCTTTTCCTTTGCCAGCTGGGAACTAAAGTTAAGAGACTACATCTGCAGTAACGTGTCTCCTTCTAGAGACCCATCTAGAGTATTGTGTCCACTTCTAAAGGCCACATACAGAGTATTGTGTCCACTTCTAGGGGTGCATCTGGAGTATTGTGTCCACTTCTAGGAGCCCATCCTTGAGTATTGTTTCCACTTCTAGAGGCCCATCCTGAGTATTGTGTCCACTTCTAGAGGCCCACCTGCAGTATTGTGCCCACTTCTATGGGTGCATCAGGAATATTGTGTCTACTTCTAGAGGCCTGTCTGCAGTATTGTATCCACTTCTAGAGGCCCATTTTCAGTATGGTGTCCATCTCTAAGGGCCGATCTGGAGTGTTGTGTCCACTTCTAGGGGCCCATCCTGAGTATTGTGTCCACTTCTAGGGGCCGATCTGGAGTGTTGTGTCCACTTTTAGGGGCCCATCTGGAGTGTTGTGTTCACTTCTAGAGACCACATCTGCAGTATTTTGTCCACTTTTAGAGGCCCATCAGCAGTATTGTGTCCACTTCTAGAGGCCCATCAGGAGTATTGTGTCTACTTCTAGAGGCCCATCTGGAGTATTATGTCCACTTCTAGGGGCCCATCTGGAGTATTGTGTCCACTTCTAGATCACCTCCTCTATCATCCACCAGGCAACACCACAGCATTCAGGGAACACCTGTCCGATCTGCTCACTCCGAGACTAAAATTATTTAATTTTAGGTGACCTCAACCTACACTGGAATGAGGTAAACAAACCGCTAATTCAATCCCTGAACGATCTCCTACATAACAACAACCGTACCCAACACTGCTCAAGAAGAAACTCACAACAGAGGATCTATCCTGCATGCCATTATTGCCCAACACGACACAGTCATTATCGACCACATCCTGCCCCTTGACTGGTCTGACCACCCCATCATCTTATTCCGCATCAGCCAACCGATCCTATGCCAACCCCCCATGCTGGACCCACCCAAATGGATGAGAAATCCAACTCAGATCTCCCTGGCAAACCTAGAGGAAAAGATGAGTTCTCTCCTTCCCATCTCCATGGATGATCTCTCCACAACAGAACTCACCTCCCACTATAACACATCTATGACTTCCATTCTGGACCAACTAGACCCCTTGAAACTAAAAAAAGTCAGAAACATTCTGTCTAGATCCTGGTTTAATAGAGACATAAACTCCAAAAGAAGACAACTAAGAGCCACAGAAAGACTCTAGCGGAACAACCGATCCTCAACCCACCGCAAGCAACTCAAATCAGCTCGCAGGAAGTACAAAAAACACATCATAAACGAAAAAACGTCCTTTTTCTGCACTGTTCTTGACAACACAAAAAACAGGCCCAAAGAACTCTTCAACCTCATCAGGCAACAAACTTCCAAGCCCCCCTCATCCTCAGTTTTGGCCTCCAAAGACCTGTGCGATAACTTCGCCAACTTCTTCAACGGAAAATCACTAAGATTGAGCTCTCCTTGGATGTCAACCGCAGTCCCCCGCATAGGAGCCCGCCCCTAAGGACAGAAGATATCGCACCTAATCACACACCAAAACTCTGGAAATCCTTCAACCCCATCTCTGAATCGATGATAGTCAAACTAATATCCACCTACAAACCCTTTTCACACGTCCTTGATCCTATACCTGCCCAACTGGCCAAAAAACGTAAACTCTCCCTAACCCCGCTCTGGAGCAAGATCATAAACAGCTCCCTGAGAACCGGTTCCATAACGGATTGCCTCAAAGTCGGCCAAGTCACGCCACTTCTGAAAAAACAGGGCCTGGGCACTAACAATCTGAATAACTTTAGACCCGTCTCCCATCTTCCTCTCCTATCTAAAATCTTGGAAAGGTGTGTTCTCCTACAACTGACTCAACACATGGACAGCATCAACCTCCTGGACCCCCACCAATCGGGCTTCCGAAAAGGCTGCAGTACAGAGACAGCAATCCTTAATGTCATAGACGATATCAGTCACTAGATATGGACCAATGCTGCTTACTTATACTTCTGGACTTATCGGCAGCCTTCAATACGGTTGACCACAAGCTACTCATCAAAGTGCTTCAAGAAAGGCTAGGTGCAGAAGAGGTGGTCCTACAGTGGTTCTCCTCCTTTCTCCAGAACCGCACACAAAGAATAAAAATCAAAAGCTTCTCGTCAGACCTACACCCCGGCAGCAGGGGTATCCCCCAAGGATCAGTTCTTTCCCCACAACTTTTCAACATCTACATGGAACCCCTCACCACCATACTCAAAAAAACTAACATCCACTTCCACCTATATGCAGACGACACCCAGATCTATCTCGAAACCTCCTCCATCGATGACATTCAAAGACTCAACGGCACTCTTAGTGAAGTCCAACACTGGCTATCACTAAATCACCTGAAACTCAACCAAGACAAAACGGAACTCCTCCTCATTTCTAACAAAGAGGAGAACACCCAATTCGTAGAATGGCTAAAAGCTATTGATGCTCTCAACGGCAATCTCACCCTGGCTGACTCCGTAAAATCACTGGGAATCACCCCCGACCCAAAACTAGACATGACCAAGCACATCAAGAACTCCGCAAAGAGCGCCTTCCTCAACCTGAAATTACTCAACATAATAAAACCCTTCATCCCGCCCAAGGACCTCAAACAAGCCACCCAATCACTGGTGCTATCCAGACTTGACTACAAGAATGCAGCCCTCACAGGTACAGCTAAATCCCACTTAGCTCCCCTCAGAGCAACGCTCAATGCAGCAGCCAGAATGATCACAGGAGAAAAGAAATATGATCACATCTCACCCGCGCTCAGAGAGCTAAAATGGCTCCCAGTCAAAATGCGTGCCAACTTCAGAACTGCCTGCCTCATCCACAAAGCCCTGCACACAGGGAAACCCGCCTACCTGGCCTCCAAACTTAAGAAGGCCGGTCAGACAAGGACCCTCGGGAGTTCCAATACGCTTCTCCTCATCCCGCCAAAAACTCGTAAACAAAAAGACGCAGCCCGTTCCTTCTCTGGAAGTGCGCCCAAAATCTAGAATTCCATCCCAGTGCATATCAGTGTAACTTCAAACCGTGGCAGGGTTAAAACCTTGCGCACATCCAAAATCCTGCTTATTGTATAAGTCAATATCTAGAAAGTGCTCCAGGAGACATCAAGGGGAACAGCCACCTATGCCCCAATATTCCTCTGTTACAGAAGTAACCAAAGGAAAAACACAACATTCAAAAAGATGTTCCCGAGCAAAAAAAGGGCAATTGAGCCTTTAAATATCAATCCTCAATATCAATTCAATAAAAATAATAATTTTTAGTCCAGTAAGTCAAAAAACGGTGTTCTTCTTTTATGTCCTTTATCTCCTTTTTTCTTTCTCAAATCTTCTCCACGCACTCATTTGAAGTTAATCCATAGTGACACTTTGGCATAGATATAAACGCCAGAGAAAAATCAGTAGCCAACACGTGTTTCATCTAGGGTGAGTGGCCCGGCGACTTCCTCAGGGCTACAATGATAACAATAAATAGTTCTATTCAGAACATTGTCACTTATAAATGATATTCCCACAAATTCTGTGTACAGAGAATTTAAAGCAAAACGTGCTAGTGTGGCTTATAAAAAAAATTAATAAGTAACTATAGACTCTAACAAACATACAGATATCCACCCAGTGACGAAAAGCCAAATAATTGAGGTGCTATCCAGCACTGAAAACAGATCAAGAGAAAGAAGACAGCAAAGGATCACCTCATCTGGCTGAGACAGATGAACATTGGATTTTTTGCTTGTGGTTCCTGTAATATGTGTAGGCTGGCAGAAAGAGGTATAAAGGCTTTTGACTATAATGGCTCACGCAGATATCAGATCTATGACCATATAGACGAAATATGTAGTTTATGTAATCCAGTGCAAGTGTAAGAAAATATATGTCGGCAGTACCATTTGCCCTCTTAAAGAACGGATGGCTGAACATTTTCGTGTATTAAAGAATCTTGATATTAGATATCCATTGGGCAATCATGCATCTATATGCCCTAACCAGGATAGATCACTTGGTTTTCGCTTTCATGGCATAGAGGTTGTTAAGAATGACCCTCGAGGCGGTAATAGGGAGTTAAGACTGCGCAAATGTGAGGCACGATGGATTCTTAAATTGCGGGCGGTGGAATGTGGGATTAATGTTGATCATGAGCGACTACAGCGCCTGCCTGGGCCTGGTCGCCCCCACGCTCCTGGTGTCTCCTGCCTACCAGCTGACCCACCTGCTATCCTCACCAGCGCCGCTCGCTTCCTGCAAGCGCCCCAGCCGCCGTAGAGCCGCCCGACGCCCGCACTCGATTTCCCGCCGCTGCCTCCCTGCGGCCCCACCCCCCCGCCAGCCGATTGGTTCCCACGCTCCCGCCACCCAGCAGACCCTCCCTCCCGGCTCCCTTCTTATGACGCCCCCAGAGCGACCGCGCAATGGACGCGTGCAGCGGGAGCACCGAATGAGCGCCGAAGGTGCGCCAAAGGTAAGCCCGTCTGCGCCCGTCCGCGCCTGGACCGCGCCCAGCGCCAGGACCCCTGGCCCCCGCAGATCCCAGCCCACCCGCCGGACGTACGACACCGCCACCCTCAACGCACTCAACGCCGGCCGAATCCCGGGATGCCACCGAGCCACCCCGAGATGCACCCACGGACCCTTCTGCTGCCACTCCTGCAAATTCACCTGCTTCCAGACCTGCACCGCTCCAGCACCGACCAAGACGAGCAACAGCAGCAGCCACCTGAAATGCATCCTGCTCAACACCCGCTCCATCCACAGACACGCCATCGAGCTCTGGAACCTGCTCGACACAACCTCACCAGACGTCGCCTTCCTCACGGAAACCTGGATGAACGCATCTTCAGCGCCCGACATCGCCATAGCCATCCCAGACGGCTACAAGATCATCCGAAGGGACCGCATCAACCAGACCGGAGGAGGCATCGCCATCATCCACAGGAACACCATCCACATCACGACCTTCACCGATGACACCCTCGCACCCGCCGAGCACCTGCACTTCCAGGTCCACATCAACCCAAAGACCACCCTCAGAGGCACCCTCGTCTACAGACCCCCGGGGCCACGTACACAATTCAGCGAAGACATCGCCGACTTCATCAGCCCGCACGCCCTCCCCTCCGCTGACTACATCCTCCTCGGGGACCTCAACTTCCACCTGGAGAACAACAACGACCGCAACACCACCACCCTGCTGGACAACCTCGCAAACCTGGGACTCAAGCAGCTGTTCACCACCCCCACCCACTACGCCGGACACACACTCGACCCCGTCTTCTCATCCAGCAAGGACATCGCCTTCAGCCACGCCACCGGACTCCACTGGACGGACCACAGCTGCGTCCACTTCAGCTTCAGAAGGACCACGATCCACCACCACCAGCAACAGGTTGCACGCAGAAGCTGGAACAAGATCACAGCCGACCAGCTCGCAATCTCCCTGAGCATGAACCCTCCCACCAGCGCAACGAACCCAAGCCAGGCGGCCACCAACCTCGCGAAGTGGATCACCAACTGCGCAGACGACCTCGCCCCTCTGAAGACCCCGCCTAGCAGACCCGCGAGCAAGAAAGCCCCATGGTTCACCGACGAACTCAAGAGCTCCAAGAAGAACTGCCGAGCCCTCGAGAGAACATGGCGCAGAGACCCGACACCAGACAACATGACCACCCTCAAGCTCGCCACCCGAAAACACCACCAACTCATCCACGCCACCAAGAAAACCGCATTCAAGGAACGACTGGACAACAACACACACAACAGCAAGGAACTCTTCACCATCGTCAAAGAGCTCTCCAACTCCAACCTATGGTACCCCACTGCATTTCAATGTACAACGTGGCAGGCACCGCGCGGTGCCTGTTATGTTGTGCATTAAAAGGCACAACTTGCTTTTGTGGCATTGCGGCGGGCGGTGCTGAAAGCTCCACCCGCCGCAATGTCATGAATCCAGGATGCGCCCACCAGTGTGGCGGGCGCATCCTAATTGTAGTTGCGGGACCGCCGTATGCATTGCGGGCGGTCCCGTTTCCCGGGGGTATGGCGGGCAGACAAAGTCCGCCCGCCATACTAATGACCCCCTAAGACTTCTAACTCTGCCAAGCCACCGGACCCCTCCCTCTATCATCCTCCCTGAAGGAGGTCGGCTTGATCCAACGTGCACACGGCTAGAATTCTATCTGACTTCCTTGCCTTAATGCTGTACACCGCGCTCAGATCTCCAAAGCGCCACAAGACATTTTGTATACTACTGCGTTACTGTGTGATTTCCTGGATACGTATGTTGTAAAGCGCTCCGATACCCTCGGGTCTGGCCTGCGATATATAAAACTCTTTAATAAATTAAAAAAATAATAACTTCTAGAGGCCCATCCGGAGTATCGTGTCTACTTCTAGAGGCCCGTCTGCAGTACTGTGTTCACTTCTAGAGGCCCATCTGGAGTATTGTGTCTACTTCTAGAGGCCCGTCTGGAGTATTGTGTCCACTTCTAGGGGCCGATCTGCAGTATTGTGTCCACTTCTAGGGGCCCATCTGGAGTATTGTGTCCATTCTAGGGGCCGAACCGGAGAATTGTGTCTACTTCTAGAGGCCTGTCTGCAGTATTGTGTCCACTTCTAGAGGCCCATTTTCAGTATGGTTTCCATCTCTAAGGGCCGATCTGGAATGTTGTGTCCACTTCTAGGGGCCCATCCTGAGTATTGTGTCCACTTCTAAAGGCCGATCTGCAGTATTGTGTCCACCTCTAGAGGCCCATCTGGAGGATTGCATCTAGGTCTGGAGGCCACATACAGAGTATTGTGTCCAGTTTTGAAGGCCACAGACATAATATTGTGTATGCTTCTGGGGTCTCATATGGGGTGTTGTTTCCAGCTCTCAAGACCACAAACCCCGAATCATGTCAACTTCTTGAAGCTTCATCTGAAGTATTAGGTTTGGTTTGGGATTTGCAGTATTGTATCCCCTTCTGGAGGTCACATATGTTTTTTATGATGAGGTCTATGGGTCACATATGAAGAATTGTTCCCAGTACTAGAGTCCACATCTGAAGCATTATCACCAGGTCAGGAGGTCATATATTAAGCATTCCGACCAGTTCCAGAGTCTACATCTGACATACGACAATGTCTGGAGGTCACATGTGGAGTATTGTTCCCAGTTTTGGAGTCCATGAATGTTTTATTATGACTAGATCTGAAGGACATGTGAAGTATTGTGCCCAGTTTTAGAGTCCACATTTGAAGTATGATGACCAGATCTGGAGGTCACATGTGAAGTAGTGTTACCAGTTCTAGAGTCTACATATGTTTTGTTATGACTAGATCTGGAATTCATACGTGAACTATTCCGTCCAGTTCTAGATTTTACACCTGAAGTATGATGATCAGGTCTGGAGGTCACATGTGAAGTATTGTGCCCAATTCTAGAGGCCCCATCTGTCATATGATGATCAGGTCTGGAGGTCACATGTGAAGTATTGTGCACAGTTCTAGAACCCACATCTGTCATATGATGATCAGGTCTAGAGGTCATATGTGAAGTGTTGTGCCCAGTTCTAGAGCCCACATCTGTCATATGATGATCAGATCTAGAGGTCACATGTGAAGTATTGTGCCCAGTTCCAGATTCCACATATGTTTTATTGTGACTAGATATGGAGGTCATATGTGAAGTAACGTGTCTAGTTCTAGAGTCTACATACGCTTTCGATGACTAGGTCTGGAGGTCACATGTGAAGTAACGTGTCTAGATCTAGGGAATCCACATGTGGAGTATGGTAAACTGCGAAGTACTAAGGCCAGTTCTGGAGACCACCTTGGGGTGTTAGGTCCAGTTCTGGTGTCAGGATTTACATGTAGTGTGTTCAGTTCTGGATCCTCGGCTGATGTAGTGTGTCTAGTTCTGGAGGCCGCATCCAGAGTCTTGAATCACTGTCAGGAGGTCCCACGTGGAGAGCTGCGTCCAGCTGAGAACGCTGCATCTGCAGGACTGTAATGGCCACTTCCGGCGGCCAGATTAGAGTCAGGGCTGCATTATCCGAGTCACGAGTTGTTCCACTGTCAGCTGGGCTAAAAAAAATAGAAATGTGTTTCACAACTACTCAGCGTTTCCCTAATGACAGTACACGGGGGAGCGGGAAGGACAGTGCCCGAGAGAGAGGTGTGTACAGCGGGGGAACCCCTCCTGTGCTCAGCCCCTGGGCTGGGGCTTCTCACGGCACAGGAGCAGCTGGGAGAGTGCCACAGAGGGACCAGGGAGAGGGGGTGGACCTGGGGTAGCCTCTGAGGCTAGCTAGCCATGGCCTATTCCGCCTTTGAGCTACGCCTTGTTGCAGGTAGAGTTGCAGGGGCCGGAGTCCTGGGGTCGTAGCCTCTGAGCTGAGCCTTGTCACAGGACGAGGGACAGGCCGGGTGGCTCTTGCGAGGCCTCTGAGCTGGGCCTTATCACCTGCAGCGAGCAGGAGGCAACCCCCTTGGGGCCTTCAGTCTCTGAGGAGGCCTGGGCGGCGGCCGAGGCGCGGGTTCTTGTATCTCATCCGCCAGACCCCGCTCTTGGCTCTGCTCCGGCCAGCTCTGTCGCGATAAGAGCGCCGGGCGCGCACACCCGTCCGCAGAGGGAGCACATATGACGTGCCAGCGGGCCCTTCGTAGCCATGAACTTAACTCTATTAACTCTAGTGCCTAGTGATGTCTAGTGCAGTGTGTAGCGCTAGCAGGCAGGGGGTAGCGCTTCTATAATGTAGTCACATAGATCGAGAGGCGGGAGACACGAGATTTGCGGGCCCCTATGCTTATAAATCTATTGAAGATATTTAATTATGAGTGCAGCAGGAGCAGTAGCACCGGGTCCCAGTGGTGAGAGGAGCCCCCAACTCTAATTCTGGTTCCCTCTTAGTCTTTTGCTGTAGCTTAAGACCGGGGGTAGACTTATCCAGCAGTAAGGACAGACCATACAGGCCCATGCCTCGGAGAGTAGAGTTGTCCGTCCTTACAGGCCCTGACCTCAGAGAACGAGCTGTCCTCGTGCTGAACACGTCACACAGACTCAGGCATCCGCGGTATTACTCAGGTCTAAGTACTTAAAAAAAAATATCAAAACAGTTAAAAATGTTTTTTTTAATAGTAATGATGCCTTTGGAAACAAACTATGATGCCTTTGGAGAAACAAATGCCGGCTGGGTTTGCTAAGTCCTGGCATAACCTTTGGGCAGCTCGACTTTGTTAGTTCGATACTTTGGCCCAAGAAGGGTTGGGGGAGCTGCTAACATCTGTCGAATCAGGTTCACCACATGATCATATCCCTCGAGAAGCTGGAAGTCAGCTGCTCCCACCTCCTCCCGTCTATTACACTTCCGTAATAAACCCACACTGTACACTTCCGTAATAAACCCACACCGACCGCCGAGGCTTCTGTGGTCTGGAAAAGGCGCTGGTTACAGCACCCTTGAACAAGCCGACAGCGACCCCACCCGCCTGTCTGAACAATTACTGCACAGTTTGTTTGCTGCCCTCTCTAGTGGAAAGTGTATTAACAATGAGTTATCAACTTACTTGGAGGGACTCAAGATCTTGACTATATCCTAGGCTGCAGTGCTTAAGTGGTGATGAAATAAATGCCGACGCCCTTGCCAGGAGGCCACTGCAGCCTGCACCGCACATTACCCCTGCCAGCGCTGCCAGTGACCGCACCAACACAACTACTATTCATCACACTCCTACAAGTGTGAACATTCAGACTATTCCAGCCCCCCAAAGTTAAAGGAATGGCTATGGGGCATGTTTTAGTCACTTTTATTAAAGTATATTGAATTGTTGTGCTTGTCTTTAAATTAAATAAATAGCGCCACCAGGTGGCAGTCTATCATTTGCCCCTGTGTGGAATATTAGGAGCGGAGCACCGGAGACCACTGGCTCAAATTAAGCACTGTCTGTCTGGTTCAGGCCATCTTTTAGTACAGAAACAGCGCTGATTTCTCTTTGTAGTCGGCTGTGAGGTCTACAGACCAGGAGTTGTCAATATCCCAGGTTCTGCTGTGCCTGTCAGCCACTTTTGATATGCTTTCACGTGATTCAATAATCCGCAGGCTAATTGAGCTGGGTGTTGGAGGCCCAGCTCTGGAGTAGATTTCTTCATACTTGCAAGAGCGGGGGGCTCAACCCATTTCCCCGAGAGTTCATCTTTCAGCCAAACACTTTTTTGCCTTCTGCTGGCTCCTCCAATCTGCTCTTTTTGGGTTGAGTTTTAGGAGCTATGCAGGACAAAGTAACATTTTGACATTATTTGATCATCATGCACCAGCAGCATTAACCAAAGCTCACGAATTAAACCTTTTTAAATTGAACTCGAACAAGACTCGGGTGTGCTGTGTGCCAGGCCGACAGCCTTAATAAACCTTATTTACCGGCCTATTTGGCCACCACACCTAGGCCCTTCTCCCCCAAGTGCAAGGTTCAGAATTTGGGTTTTATTTGGATGAGGATCTTTCCCTAAATAGTCAAGTGACCCCCCCTTGTCGGCCTTGAGTTTCCACCAGATGATGGCTCTGGCAGCTCTGACTCGTCCCGTGGATGACCAGCCCTTGGTCTTGGCCGCCTTGACCACTGCAGCTCTCTTCTCTTGCGTACAAGCAGCGGGCGGTGATCACTGCCCGCAGGTCCTCAGATCGCGACATCGAAGCTCGCTCCCCCAAGGCTCCAGGGTTCCTCAGCTCCTCCACCCCTGGATGCTCTGCACCAGCTTCCAGTGTCTAAGCCTGTCCTGTTTCAATCACTCTCTCACATGTTTTGGGCCTTTTACCAATATGGCTTTCCCTACAAGCAGCAGAAATTGACCAAATATGTTCCCACGTGTAGGCTCGGAACACCCCCTGCCAACTTCTTGGCAGGGCTCCAATTTAGTTGCCCCAGAATGGGTGGTCATGTGTTCTCTGCCAGGGCTTAGACACTTTGGAACCAGCTAGCTGCCCGTTCACGCCTTTGAAACTAGTTAGTGACTTTTACAAAAGGCTTGGAACCTGCCTCTCTTTTCTTTAGGCGAGAGCTGGTTCATCGCTTGTATCTGCCCGTGTTCCCTCAGCACCAGGACACCTTTTAGGGAGCAGCGCGCTTTAGAAGACGTATTTACGTTACATTACACTGATCATGCAGGCTCAGACCAGAGACACTAAAACTGAGGCAACTGCCAGGCATCAGACACCTGTGCTATCCATAGGTGACACATCCCCTGTAGTCTAAGGCAGCAGAGCTGTCCCTTAATGTACAAAGATGCTACAGCATCAGGTCACACAGAAGCACTGTCCCTCAGTTACAGGGATCACACTCTCATGTCTCAGACAGTGACAATATCCCTCATGGATCCCACCATCTCAGACAGCAGAGAAATCCTGCAGGGGACGTACACAGCTTAGAGTCTCAGGTCTCACAGCAGAGCTATCCCACAGGATACGCACACAGCTTAGAGTCTCAGGTCTCAGACAGCAGAGCTATCACACAGGTGACGTACACAGCTTAGAAATTCAGGTCTCGGACAGCAGAGCTATCCCACAAGTGACGTACACAGCTTAGAGTCTCAGGTCTCAGACAGCAGGGCTATCCCACAAGTGACGTACACAGCTTAGAGTCTCAAGTCTCAGACAGCAGAGCTATCCCACAGGGGATGTACACAGCTTAGAGTCTCAGGTCTCAGACAGCAAAGCTATCCCACAAGTGACGTACACAGCTTAGAGTCTCAGGTCTCAGTCAGCAGAGCTATCCTACAAGTGACGTACACAGCTTAGAGTCTCAAGTCTCAGACAGCAGAGCTATCCCACAGGGGATGTACACAGCTTAGAGTCTCAGGTCTCATACAGCAAAGCTATCCCACAAATGACGTACACAGCTTAGAGTCTCAGGTCTCAGACAGCAGAGCTATCCCACTGGTGACGTACACAGCTTAGAGTCTCAGACAGCAGAGCTATCCCACAAGTGACGTACACAGCTTAGAGTCGCAGGTCTCAGACAGCAGAGCTATCCCACAGGGGATGTACACAGCTTAGAGTCTCAGGTCTCATACAGCAAAGCTATCCCACAAGTGACGTACACAGCTTAGAGTCTCAAGTCTCAGACAGCAGAGCTATCACACAGGATACGTACACAGCTTAGAGTCTCAGGTCTCAGACAGCAAAGCTATCCCACAAGTGACGTACACAGCTTAGAGTCTCAGGTCTCAGACAGCAGAGCTATCCCACAGGTGACGTACAGAGCTTAGAGTCTCAGGTCTCAGACAGCAGAGCTATCCCACAAGTGACGTACACAGCTTAGAGTCTCAGGTCTCAGACAGCAGAGCTATCCCACAGGGGATGTACACAGCTTAGAGTCTCAGGTCTCAGACAGCAAAGCTATCCCACAAGTGACGTACACAGCTTAGAGTCTCAGGTCTCAGACAGCAGAGCTATCCCACTGGTGACGTACACAGCTTAGAATCTCAGGTCTCACAGCAGAGCTATCCCACAGGATACGTACACAGCTTAGAGTCTCAGGTCTCAGACAGCAGAGCTATCACACAGGTGACGTACACAGCTTAGAAATGCAGGTCTCGGACAGCAGAGCTATCCCACAAGTGACGTACACAGCTTAGAGTCTCAGGTCTCAGACAGCAGAGCTATCCCACAAGTGACGTACACAGCTTAGAGTCTCAGGTCTCAGACAGCAGAGCTATCCCACAGGGGATGTACACAGTTTAGAGTCTCAGGTCTCAGACAGCAAAGCTATCCCACAAATGACGTACACAGCTTAGAGTCTCAGGTCTCAGACAGCAGAGCTATCCCACTGGTGACATACACAGCTTAGAGTCTCAGACAGCAGAGCTATCCCACAAGTGACGTACACAGCTTAGAGTCTCAGGTCTCAGACAGCAGAGCTATCCCACTGGTGACGTACACAGCTTAGAGTACCAGGGCTCACAGCAGCGCTGCCCCTCGGTCGGTGCCTATTGAGAGCCTATCGAAGTTTCATTAACTTGAAGAAAAATGTCCTCTTTAGAGTAAAAATAATTCCCTGTTTGTTCCAGATCTGCACACTCCATTCCGGATCAATTAAGAGTGTTATGAGTCTGTTCTGTTTCTCAAAGGAGGATTTCTTCTTGTGAAAGAAATCAGACACTCGGGAAAGCTCATAGAAGTCTAACACGTTGAATGCAAAATAGCAGCAGGCATCAAAACCACTCACTGTGCAGACTGCCATTTCGAGAGCCCGGCGTTCGCCGTCCGATCGTGTGGAGGACGTAACGCTCAAATCTGCACACTTTAGTGCTGCATTTATACACTTTTTAGGTCTCGCCTGACCCAGCGCATGCGCTGGTCTGGCGAGACTTTTTGAGAGGGCTCCAAAAAGTGCTACCAGGCCAGCCTAGAGCTACAGTGCATGTGCGCGGGCGTGCGCGCCGCGCTTGACCGTGATTACTTTCACTTTCGCGGCCGCACGGCCGCTTGGCATAGCCAATAGGTCTCGCTTTTGGGACCTTATAAGTATTTCGTTATGCAACTGTTGCATGGCTAAACACTTATAAGGTCCCAAAGGCGAGACCTATTGGCTATGCCAATGCTTGTTCTTAGTGCAGTAAGTGTAGGAAAGGGCACGGGATCGAACAGAAACCCCAGATAGTCACTAATGAGCGCGTGCCGGTCTCTACTCATGGAAAGAATGTGAGACGGCCTTGAGCAAGAGATACAACAAGCTGTGGTAAAAAGGCTGACGTCACTACGCCAGCAGGTCTCATCTCGCTGTGTGCCGACTTCAGAACGAGGCTGCGCTTAGTTGGTTAGGCTAAATGTGCATTGTACAACACGGGATAACAAGAGGGCAGTGCACCTAAAATATGTGTAAATGTACAATCATGCTAAAGCAGGAGTACAAACAGCTAGTTCTATGAGCATGTACGCCCTCACCAGTGGTGTAACATTAGCCCCGCAGCCCCCGTGGTGTGGGGGGATCCAAGCTCCAGGGGGTCCTTCCGGCACTGTGCATGGGTGGCAGGACCTGGCGTGAGAGTTCCTGACTGGCTCCGGAGCGTGGGGGGTCCCTTAATGTACTTTGCAGGGGGCCCCTCAAGTTTTATTACACCGCTGGCCCTCACTCTATTCCCCTCAATGTTTCTCTCTGTGCTATACTGGTATATAATGTCTTTACATTAAGACTCGGTGCGGTCTGACGTATAGGATCAGCGGAGAGGTCCTTTATCAAATTGAGGGCATCTTTTGTTCCTTTCAAATAGCTGGACATTTTAAAGATCTCTGGACTCAGAAAGTAATCCACCAATTGTGACAAGGGTTCTAGTGCTCAACCGATACCAGAAATAATAGGCCAGACCGGGGGTGGCGTCTGAAGTTTGTGAATTTTGCAGAGAATATAAAAATGTTACCTTTTCCTGTTTTCTGTGCTTGAGAAATTCCCTTTTCTCTTGGACACCTAGCCCCCACTCCCTCTAGGACCAGGCGTTGTATTTGCTCTTTAAATACTGTTGGACCTTTGAGAATCTTGATAATTCTTTTTTTATCCATTAACAGTCTTTTGCTTTCATCTCTGTATTAGTTTGTACAAAAATCACACTTCCTTTTATCAGCAGACGTAATGGTTGTAT
This sequence comes from Triturus cristatus, assembly GCF_964204655.1. NCBI lineage: Eukaryota > Metazoa > Chordata > Amphibia > Caudata > Salamandridae > Triturus > Triturus cristatus. The sequence goes on from NC_140595.1 coordinate 810,436,901, forward strand.
CCTGTTTGGATTTTAGTCATATAAGTGTTTGTTGTTCACCAGTTGGGATATAATACATATAAGGTTCTTGGGGCATATTATCAAGAAACGGCGTTAAAATGATCACCGCTTTAGCGGCAGAAAACTGCTGCTAAAGCGGCGATAATGGGCTTGATAATATGCCCTTGAGAATTCCCATAGAAGCCCGTGTTCTGGTGTGAACATGGGCTTCTATTGGAATTCTCTGCGGCATATTATCAAGCACATTATCACCGCTTTAGCGGCAGTTTTCTGCCGCTCAAGTGGCGATAATTTTAACGCCATGCTTGATAAAATGCCCCCGTGTCTTTGTTTTAATTCCCCACCTCTTCCACTTCTTTTGCTGGTGTTCTCTCAGAAGTAAAGACCTCTGGAGGGATGGTGCGGTTGGTGGTGGGTAGACATGCACGTACATTTGTTTGTGAAGGTCACTGTCCACTGGCAATCCTGGAAGGGGGGGGGTGTGTTATAACAAAAACAGCCTACTTTAATTTGTCTAAAGAGTTGATATAGCTCCTGTCTTGTAGCAAAGGGGCCATTCTTGGTAAGGAGCTAAAGACCTGTCCCCTTACTCAGTAACTCGAGTTCCATATGGAGGCAAATTGGTATCCAAAATATGAACTACTAAACTCCCCTCTGGCTCTGTTCAGAAGCCCTGGGCTCAAGGACTGACAGCTCAAGGAGGGCTGATCCTAGGTGGGTGTGAATTATGTAAAAATCTCAAAATCTCAGCACCCAAATGTGAACTGGAATGCCACACCCACAATGATTTGTGATTTTTGAGGGGCAAAGAAAGATGCGCCGAGGTCAGAGCTCCAGTCTAGTTGGACCCTCAGAATGAAATCTCCCGTGACTGGAAGGAGAGGTTTAAGGGCCAAGGTTACCTCTCCCGGCGGGTATTTCCACCCCTAGTACCTGTCATTATGATTTAAAGGGCCCAGGACTGGTGACAAACATGTGGGTCCTCAAACTAACCAGGCCCATTTCCCACTTGGGGTTCCACGATTTAGACCCTTCACTTCACACACTGATGAGTGCAGTAAAACACTGGGGGCATATTTACAAGCCCCTATAGCCACAGGAATGCCACTTTTTTGTGGCAATAAACCCTTTGCTTTATTTACAAGGTGGCATTAAGCCACTACATGTGGCTTAACGCCGCCTTGATAATCAGGCCCCCTTTCGTGCTACACTTAGTGGGAAACGGGCGTGCAATGGGTGCTGCGGGCGTTCCGCCACAAGACCCATTGATTTTGACGCTGCCCCCTATTTACAAGGGTGGCGTAAATAGGAGACAGTGCCAAAATTAAGACCAGGGAGAAACTGGCCTTAACATGGCGAAAAGAGGAAAAATGCTTAACAGCTCCTCGTTCTTGCTGTTTCTATGTGAGCTGCATTGCGCAGAATACATAGAAACAGCAAATCGCCACTAGTGATTGTTCATGTGCAGGAAGGTGACCCTTCCTGCACATAAACAATCATTTAAAAAATGATGATTTGCAACGTCTATGTGTGCTGCACAATGAGAAGAACTGGAGTAACTGTCCACACTCTATGGTGAAATAAAGTATGGTCTGTTAGACAACGCAATTCTTGTCTGAAGATCCCAAGCCGATCAACACCAGCTGCTAAATCTGGTATCAGAAGGAGCTAGATCGCTGCGTGTGTTCAGCTGCAACACCCTGAAACACACACTGACGTCAACACAGGTATTCACCGGGCTCCTTAGATTAAACTCTGTAATCTGAGTGAGCGTGGCAGAGACTCGTATGTCTTCTGTGATGGATTCCACCGCTGATATGGTCAGTTCTGAGATAGAATCATAGGTCTCCTAAGATAGAGCCCCAGTCCTATGGCCAGATGTGAGATAGATTCACAGATCTCCTAAGATAGAGTCCCCAGCACTATGGTCAGCTGAGAGGTAGATTCACAGGTCTCCTAAGATAGAGCCCCAGTCCAATGGCCAGATGTGAGATAGATTCACAGATCTCCTAAGATAGAGCCCCAGTCCTATGGCCAGATGTGAGATAGATTCACAGATCTCCTAAGATAGAGTCCCCAGCACTACGGTCAGCTGAGAGGTAGATTCACAGGTCTCCTAAGATAGAGCCCCAGTCCAATGGCCAGATGTGAGAGATTCACATGTCTCCTAAAATAGAGCCCCAGTCCTATGGCCAGATGTGAGATTGATTCACAGGTCTCCTAAGATAGAGCCCCAGTCCTATGGCCAGATGTGAGATAGATTCACAGATCTCCTAAAATAGAGTCCCCAGCACTATGGTCAGTTGAGAGGTAGATTCACAGGTCTCCTTAGATAGAGCCCCAGTCCAATGACCAGATGTGAGATAGATTCACAGGTCTCCTAAAATAGAGCCCCAGTCCAATGGCCAGATGTGAGATAGATTCACAGGTCTCCTAAAATAGAGCCCCAGTCCTACGGTCAGTCGTGAGATAGATTTTCAGGACTCCTAAAACAGAGCCCCAGTCCTATGGTAAATTCTGAGACAGAATCGCAAGTCTCCTAAGATAGAATCCCCAGTGAGGCAGTGACAGACTCTGGACGGATGTGAGGGATTTTCAGGTCTCTGTAGATAGACTGGTTCTGTTCTCTGGACGGCAGTGAGGGATTCTCAGGTCTCTGTAGATAGACTGGCTCTGTGCTCTGGATGGCTGAGAGGGATTCTCAGGTCTCCTTAGACTGGCTCTGTGCTCTCGACGGCTCTGAGGGATTCTCAGGTCTCCTTAGACTGTCTCTGTGCTCTGGACGGCAGTGTGGGATTCTCAGGTCTCCTAGGATAGACTGGCTCTGTGCTCTGGATGGCTGTGAGGGATTCTCAGGTCTCCTAGGATAGACTGGCTCTGTGCTCTGGACGGCTGCGAGGGATTCTCAGGTCTCCTAGGATAGACTGGCTCTGTGCTCTGGACGGCTGTGAGGGATTCTCAGGTCTCCTAGGATAGACTGGCTCTGTGCTCCGGACGGCTGTGAGGGATTCTCAGGTCTCCTTAGACTGGCTCTGTGCTCTAGACGGCTGTCATGGATTCTTAGGTCTCCTTAGATAGACTGGCTCTGTGCTCTCTCCGGCTGTGAGGGATTCTCAGGTGTTCTTAGATAGACTGTCTCTGTGCTCTAGACGGCTGTGAGGGATTCTCAGGTCTTCTTAGACAGACTGTCTCTGTGCTCTGCACGGCTGTGAGGGATTCTCAGGTCTCCTTAGACTGGCTCTGTGCTCTAGACGGCTGTGAGGGATTCTCAGGTCTTCTTAGATAGACTGTCTCTGTGCTATAGATGGCTGTGAGGGATTCTCAAGTCTTCTTAGATAGACTGTCTCTGTGCTTTAGACGGCCATGAGGGATTCTCAGGTCTCCTTAGATAGACTGGCTCTGTGCTCTAGACGGTTGTGAGGGATTCTCAGGTCTTCTCAGACAGGCTCTCTCTGTGTTCTGGACGGCTGTGACTGATTCTCAAGTCTCCTTAGACTGGCTCTGTGCTCTCGACGGCTGTGAGTGATTCTCAGGTCTTCTTAGATAGACTGGCGCTGTGCTCTAGACGGCTGTGAGGGATTCTCAGGTCTCCTTAGATAGACTGGCTCTGTGCTCTCTCTGGCTGTGAGGAATTCTCAGGTCTCCTAGGATAGACTGGCTCTGTGCTCTAGACAGCTGTGAGGGATTCTCAGGTCTCCTAGGATAGACTGGCTCTGTGCTCTAGACGGCTGTGAGTGATTCTCAGGTCTTCTTAGATAGACTGGCGCTGCGCTCTAGACGGCTGTGAGGGATTCTTAGGTCTCCTTAGATAGACTGGCTCTGTGCCCTCTCTGACTGTGAGGGATTCTCAGGTGTTCTTAGATAGACTGTCTCTGTGCTCTAGACAGCTGTGAGGGATTCTCAGGTCTTCTAAGACAGACTGTGTCTGTGCTCTGGATGGCTATGAGGGATTCTCAGGTCTTCTTAGACAGACTGTCTCTGTGCACTGGACGGCTATGAGGGATTCTCAGGTCTCCTTAGACTGGCTCTGTGCTCTAGACGGCAGTGAGGGATTCTCAGGTCTTCTTAGATAGACTGGCTCTGTGCTCTAGACGGCTGTGAGGGATTCTTAGGTCCTCGTAGATAGACTGGCTCTGTGCTCTAGACGGCTGTGAGGGATTCTTAGGTCTTCTTTGATAGACTGGCTCTGTGCTCTAGACGGCTGTGAAGGATTCTCAGGTCTTCTTAGACTGTCTCTGTGCTCTGGGCCTCTGTGAGGGATTCTCAGGTCTTCTTTGATAGACTGGCTCTGTGCTCTAGACGGCTGAGAGGGATTCTCAGGTCTTCTTTGACTGTCTCTGTGCTCTGGACCTCTGTGAGGGATGCTCAGGTCTCCTTAGAGATTCCCTCGTGTGAGCTTGATTCTCGTGTCTTCTTAGAGAGATTCACCATGCCCTCTGGGCTGCTGTAAGAGGCATTCCCGGTTCTTCTCAGATCCTCTCTCCTGGCTCGACAGAGATGCTCATGTCTCCTGCTCCAAAGCGCACAGGTACCTAGGAGCGCGCCCCCCACTGGCGAAAGGGATCAGAGCCCCACTAGAACCCAGGTTCTTCCAAATGTCAGGGGCGCCCCTCCTTGCCGCCCATGGGTGCGGGAGTCACCTGAGGCCCCCATGACTCTTTTCGTCAGCCCCTGGAGCTTGTGCAAGTTCCGGGCAGCTTCCTCCGGGGCAGGCCCGGGGAGGAGCGGTGAGCCGGGCCCGCAGTGCTGAGTGGGATGATTTCAGGTTGCGTTTCCTCCTTTTATCGGAGAGGGAAGGAGTCAGCTGCTCCAGGACTTGTTGTCTCTGTTTAGCAAAGGGCGAGCCAGGGCCCGCTGCAGCGCCGCTCTGGGTCAGACCTCTCTGGGTTTATAGAGAGCTTCACTCCGGTGCTGGGCATCTTTCCGAGGGATCCCAGGGTCGGCCGAGAAGGGAACTGAAGCCCAGTGAGACCAAACGATTGTCCCAGGAGCGCACGCCTGGTCAAGAGGGGAGCCAGGATTAGACCCGCGTGGATTGGTTTCACGGCCAACAAGCAGATCACACTTCCTGGGACCGGCTTCCATCACCGCCATGAAAGGCTCCGTGGCCCGGCTCCTGGCTCTCGCCTTCCTTCTCGCAGGTATGTTTTTAATCTACAATGTGTAGCTACAATCTGGCACTCGTCACCTACAGGGCCTTTTCTGTCCTCTGTGGCTCCCTCTCCCGCTCCTCCTGTTCTCCACTCTTGTCCTCTGTATCTCCTTCTCTCTCCCCCTTCTTTCTTGCCTCCTTTCTCCAATATCTACTCTCGTCTCCCCATCCACCACTGCCATTGTCTTCCCACCTCTCCTCCATTCCCTTTTCGTTCCCTCCGGCGCTGATACGATGGTGCTCTCCCTCTCCCCTTCTCGCCCCTCTGCCTTTCCTTCTCGTTCGCCACATTCACTGTTTCTCTCAAGTGGAGGGAAATCGTGGGGTGCTCTGTAAAGGAGGGGTGAGCTCAGACGCCTAACCAAGCCCTTTGGGAGCGGATAAGGCCTCTGTAACCGAGGGCGTGGCTTAATGCAGGTGAACCTCGGCGCAGTGTATGTTAGACAGGCCCACTGGAAATATGCGATTGTGCGGCTGCGGCGTTTTCCGCATAATTATGGTTTCCCGCATTTGCCACATAATTCATCATCACAGAATCTTCTTTTATGGAAAGAAGAACAGAAACCAGCAGGGGGCTGGGGTATTTATTAAACAGTCTGTTGTTCCATGCATGTCCTACAACCCCGTTACACAGCTACAGCCTCAGACTTTCCACCCTCTCTATACCTCATGTCTGCGCCCAAATGCGGCAATAAGCATCAGAATGGTGACCAGTCAACCGTTGCAAAGGGCTTTCCATTACACGACATGTCGCCATGTTTTTAGTAACTTTTGATCCGTTTGAGCTAGAAACAATTTTTCAGTTAAATTCTGCAGCAAATGATGGATTATATTGCAAATGCGGAAAATCCTCCTTCCTGTACATAAACAATCTTGAAATGCCGATTTGTAACTTCTATGTGTGCTGCTTAATGCAGTACACATAGAAGTTGCAAAACGGCATTTTAAAAAAATGATTGTTGATGTGCAGGAAGGGGGACCTTGCTGTACATAAACAATCACTGGCCTTTTGCTGTTTTCATGTGTTCTGCACAACGCAGCATACATAAAACAACAAAAACCAGGAGAAATGAACCATTTCGCCTCGTTGCACCAGGGTAAGACCAGGTTTTCTACTATGCCATGATGTGCTGTGCTGGCGTTGTGCCATTTCTGCAGCCATCATGTGTCTGATGCGGCGTCCTCTCCTGGCATCACTGAGGTATCCTGGTGAGGTGTCTGTAGAGCCCTGGATCCCAGCATAGTCAGTTCCCGAGACACAGGGGAATACAGCGGTGAGTTCCTCTACAGCGGTTGAACCACAGCGCACACACTGTGGGGGGAGCTACCAGTGGTGCAGCAGCCCCGCAATCCAGAGCTGCAGCGGAGCACTACGCGATCCCGCTTCTACTATGTGTCCGCACCATGGGCAGGTGTGCCAACCATACAATGAAAGATGTCGAAAGTAGACTACGCCGCACGGCTGCACCTGACTTATGGACCTCAGCTGTCAGCTTTTTACTCCAACTGGGCCTCTCATGTCTGTTGCTGCTTCAAAATCGGCTGGTTCACTCGGTATAATGATCTTACGCGACCAATATCAGTCGCTCCACTAAGGTCATTCTGATACATTCTTCGCTTCATCAGTAGAAGTGCGTAAAGTTGCATAACTTCATGGCTGGTAACTTAGAGTAACTTTTAGGTCTGGCGGAAGCCAAACCATTTTGATTTTACTAAAATTACTTATACAATATGCATAAATGTAGTGAGTTTTCAGCCATACCTCTTCATCCATTGGTCAGTTGTAGTGTCATTCATATTTTTCTTACTCCCATCCCAGCATACAGCTGGGGCAATGGGTCAGCCCACTTCAGCCATTGGCTAACTGCACTGTGATTGATGGAATTCTTCCCTTTCACAAGGTGCACATCCACACACAAAGTAGTTCCCTCCAGTGCCAGGAACTATTATGGCAATGTATGCTTTGTGATACCAACAAATGTTCACACTTTCATCTATTTTTTAATTTACATTGATGAGGACCCAACAGTGCCTCGAACAATTAAGTAGTGCAAAAAGCATGACAAAGCAAAACAAGCATTGACAAAACCTAAAGGATGGCAGCCGATGCTGGCCCATTGACTTTGCCAATGCTTTTTAAAAATACACAGGTACATACAGACAGGCAAAAGCTAGTTGCACCTTTATATAATACTTTAGGGCTGCTCAGGGCAGTGAGGGGTAGGAACATCAGTTGGACGGAAGATCTGATGCAGTTTGGCGCCTTCCATACTTTTCTCTTTTGAAAGCCCTGGGACCACCAGACAGAATTGGTGTCCCCAGCGGTCTCAGGTCCTAATTCAATTCAGGAGATTCCAGCTGGAACCACAAGGTCAACAGAGTCCCTGACATCCTGCTTATCCCCTACTCATCCTCCGGCACCATGTGGGGGTGCAACGCTGCAGCCTTCCCGCTTCCATTTCCTGGAAGTGGTACATCCACTCACCCTTCCTGCCATCACCTCTGGAAAGAAAAGAATAAAGATGTAAAAGAGGACAGAGAAAAAAATGAATGAACAAAGAGAAAAGCGAATAGGCAAACAGTGACCGGAAAAGTGAAAATGACGAAGGGGCAGATTTACAAGCCCCTTGCAACACTTTTGCGTCATTTTTAACACGGGAAAAGTGACGCAAAATTGACGCAAGAGGCTTGTAAATAAGCCACAAAGTGTTTAAATGAAAATGTAGGAAAAGAGCTGTGATAAAAAAAGAAATGAAAGGGGGTTGTGACATCGAGAGAAAGGTAACACACACCCTCACATACCCTCACACACGTGTCCGTCCTCAACACCCTCACTTGATACTAGGGTATGTTATACAGCGAAGCAAAGCAAATATATCTGTGCTTTTTGTTTTTTGATACGATCACTTGAAACTACCTAAACACACTATGGGGCCCAGTCCGCGTAGCACAATGGCCCTCACAGGGATGGTGCCCCAGGATAGCAGCACTGATTACAAGCGATGGCACAGTCCATTACCAGGATAGCAGCACTGATTACAAGCGATGGCACAGTCCATTACCAGAATAGCAGCACTGATTACAAGCGATGGCATAGTCCATTACCAGGATAGCAGCTCTGATTACAAGTGAAGGCACAGTCCATTACCAGGATAGCAGCGCTGATTACAAGTGATGGTACAGTCCATTACCAGGATAGCAGCACTGATTACAAGTGATGGCACAGTCCATTACCAGAATAGCAGCGCTGATTACAAGCGAAGGCACAGTCCATTACCAGAATAGCAGCACTGATTACAAGTGATGGCACAGTCCATTACCAGAATAGCAGCACTGATTACAAGTGATGGCACAGTCCATTACCAGGATAGCAGCATTGATTACAAGTGATGGCACAGTCCAATACCAGGATAGCAGCACTGATTACAAGCGATGGCACAGTCCAATACCAGAATAGCAGCACTGATTACAAGTGATGGCACAGTCCATTACCAGAATAGCAGCACTGATTACAAGCGAAGGCACAGTCCATTACCAGAATAGCAGCACTGATTACAAGTGATGGCACAGTCCATTACCAGGATAGCAGCACTGATTACAAGCGATGGTACAGTCCATTACCAGGACAGCAGCACTGATTACAAGTGATGGCACAGTCCATTACCAGGATAGCAGCACTGATTACAAGCGATGGCACAGTCCATTACCAGGATAGCAGCACTGATTACAAGCGATGGCACAGTCCATTACCAGAATAGCAGCACTGATTACAAGCGATGGCATAGTCCATTACCAGGATAGCAGCTCTGATTACAAGTGAAGGCACAGTCCATTACCAGGATAGCAGCACTGATTACAAGTGATGGCACAGTCCATTACCAGAATAGCAGCGCTGATTACAAGTGATGGCACAGTCCATTACCAGAATAGCAGCACTGATTACAAGTGATGGCACAGTCCATTACCAGAATAGCAGCACTGATTACAAGTGATGGCACAGTCCATTACCAGGATAGCAGCACTGATTACAAGTGATGGTACAGTCCATTACCAGGATAGCAGCACTGATTACAAGCGATGGCACAGTCCAATACCAGAATAGCAGCACTGATTACAAGTGATGGCACAGTCCATTACCAGAATAGCAGCACTGATTACAAGCGATGGCACAGTCCACTACCAGAATAGCAGCACTGATTACAAATGATGGCACAGTCCATTACCAGGATAGCAGCACTGATTACAAGTGATGGCACAGTCCACTACCAGAATAGCAGCACTGATTACAAGTGAAGGCACAGTCCATTACCAGGATAGCAGCACTGATTACAAGCGATGGTACAGTCCATTACCAGGATAGCAGCACTGATTACAAGTGATGGCACAGTTCATTACCACAATAGCAGCACTGATTACAAGCGATGGCACAGTCCATTACCAGGATAGCAGCACTGATTACAAGCGAAGGCACAGTCCATTACCAGGATAGCAGCACTGATTACAAGTGATGGCACAGTCCATTACCAGGATAGCAGCACTGATTACAAGCGATGGCACAGTCCATTACCAGGATAGCAGCACTGATTGCAAATGATGGCACAGTCCATTACCAGAATAGCAGCACTGATTACAAGTGATGGCACAGTCCATTACCAGGATAGCAGCACTGATTACAAGTGATGGTACAGCCCATTACCAGGATAGCAGCACTGATTACAAGCCATGGTACAGTCCATTACCAGGATAGCAGCACTGATTACAAGCCATGGTACAGTCCATTACCAGAATAGCAGCACTGATTACAAGCGATGGCACAGTTCATTACCAGGATAGCAGCACTGATTACAAGTGATGGCACAGTCCATTACCAGGATAGCAGCGCTGATTACAAGTGATGGTACAGTCCATTACCAGGATAGCAGCACTGATTACAAGTGATGGCACAGTCCATTACCAGAATAGCAGCGCTGATTACAAGCGAAGGCACAGTCCATTACCAGAATAGCAGCACTGATTACAAGTGATGGCACAGTCCATTACCAGAATAGCAGCACTGATTACAAGTGATGGCACAGTCCATTACCAAGATAGCAGCATTGATTACAAGTGATGGCACAGTCCAATACCAGGATAGCAGCACTGATTACAAGCGATGGCACAGTCCAATACCAGAATAGCAGCACTGATTACAAGTGATGGCACAGTCCATTACCAGAATAGCAGCACTGATTACAAGCGAAGGCACAGTCCATTACCAGAATAGCAGCACTGATTACAAGTGATGGCACAGTCCATTACCAGGATAGCAGCACTGATTACAAGCGATGGTACAGTCCATTACCAGGATAGCAGCACTGATTACAAGTGATGGCACAGTCCATTACCAGGATAGCAGCACTGATTACAAGCGATGGCACAGTCCATTACCAGGATAGCAGCACTGATTACAAGCGATGGCACAGTCCATTACCAGAATAGCAGCACTGATTACAAGCGATGGCATAGTCCATTACCAGGATAGCAGCTCTGATTACAAGTGAAGGCACAGTCCATTACCAGAATAGCAGCACTGATTACAAGTGATGGCACAGTCCATTACCAGGATAGCAGCACTGATTACAAGTGATGGTACAGTCCATTACCAGGATAGCAGCACTGATTACAAGCGATGGCACAGTCCAATACCAGAATAGCAGCACTGATTACAAGTGATGGCACAGTCCATTACCAGAATAGCAGCACTGATTACAAGCGATGGCACAGTCCACTACCAGAATAGCAGCACTGATTACAAATGATGGCACAGTCCATTACCAGGATAGCAGCACTGATTACAAGTGATGGCACAGTCCACTACCAGAATAGCAGCACTGATTACAAGTGAAGGCACAGTCCATTACCAGGATAGCAGCACTGATTACAAGCGATGGTACAGTCCATTACCAGGATAGCAGCACTGATTACAAGTGATGGCACAGTTCATTACCACAATAGCAGCACTGATTACAAGCGATGGCACAGTCCATTACCAGGATAGCAGCACTGATTACAAGCGAAGGCACAGTCCATTACCAGGATAGCAGCACTGATTACAAGTGATGGCACAGTCCATTACCAGGATAGCAGCACTGATTACAAGCGATGGCACAGTCCATTACCAGGATAGCAGCACTGATTGCAAATGATGGCACAGTCCATTACCAGAATAGCAGCACTGATTACAAGTGATGGCACAGTCCATTACCAGGATAGCAGCACTGATTACAAGTGATGGTACAGTCCATTACCAGGATAGCAGCACTGATTACAAGCCATGGTACAGTCCATTACCAGGATAGCAGCACTGATTACAAGCCATGGTACAGTCCATTACCAGAATAGCAGCGCTGGTTACAAGTGATGGTACAGTCCATAACTAGAATAGCAGTGCTGGTTACAAGTGATTGTACAGTCCAATACCAGAATAGCAGCCCTGCGGAGAAGTTACTTTACAGCCTTTTACCATAATACCAGCCCTATTTACAAGTGATGGCGTAGCAGCCGTTCTGACAAATGATGGTACATACCCGAATAGAAGTCCTGGTTACAAGTGATGGTATATCTCATTACTAGAATAGCAGCCCTGATTACAAGTAATGTTACATCCCATGACTAGAATAGCAGCCCTGCTTACAAGTAATGGTACAACCCATGACTAGAAGGTACAGTCCATTACCAGAATTGTAGCAACGGTGACAAGTGAAGGTGCAGTCAATACTTAGAAGAGCAGCCATCTTGATAAGTGCAAGTACAGTTTAAATAATGTACCATGAAATGCTTAACCCCTGTGTTTATTTGTACCATCAACACTGTAGAGGCCTCGTGGCGCTTTCCTGCCACCATTACGTCGCAGACCCCACTACCCATCTCCTTTGCTGACTCCAGCTCCCACATCTCCCCTGCCCCTCCCCCAGGGGGATGATGATGGTGGTGGACCCCAGTGCACTTTCTTCTCATGTCGTGCACTGATATCTTGTCACGTGCTCATCACGAGTTCACACGGATTGCACCATCTGTGAACACACGCCACAGTTTCTCTGCAACTCAGCGACTCCGTCAGCTTCTCAGCTTCTTTCCAATCCAGACCAGCTCCAAAGTCTGCAAGTTTCACTTCCCTCGCGGGGCCTCTGGTGTGTGCTTCTAGTCGCATGTCCTGTCTAAGAAATCAACATCGAAAGTGTTTACTGCAAAACAAAACTGAATATTCAGTGACTGACAGGGCCAGTGGGCCAGGGGTTGGTTGCAAGTGTCAGAGGAAGCCAGCTCATGGACAGAAGGCAGGACTCAGATGTACACTCTGCTGTTCATGCTTTGAGCTGTAGACACAAGGTCAGTCCTTACAGGGAGGGATGGCCTCCAGAGAACCCTTCTCTTGTCTTCATATCTCAGGAGCCATGTCAGAGGAGGGCACTTCCTGCGGTCAATGTTCGCCTGAGCAAGGAACATGGCTCAAGCAGGTCACATTAACCTAATGCACGTGTCTTTTCACAGTCAAAGTGCCCCAAAAATAATTTTGTGCATATTTGATTGTGTCAAAAGGTAGGTGGTAGAAGAACATTTCCAGAAAATTGTTTGACATAAATATTATGTTCTAATTAATTTTTACAAAATATTGCCCCATTGGAGTTAATAAAAAAATGATGTTTTGTAAAAGCTATCTGGAACACAATATTTATATCAGACAATATTTTTGCATACAGTACGTTGAGGGCAGCTCTTGTAAACAACATGTAGTGAAGTGTTCCTGCAACTGGTGCATCTCGACTTTCTCCACTGGTAACCCTGCACTGGAGCGAATTTCCCAAACAGAAAGGGTGTAGCATCGGATTTTTCACAAAGGAAGAAAAAACAAAGGAGGAGATTTACTAAGATTCTGTGCCGTGTTTGTGTCACAAATGTGACGCAAATCGACACAAAATCTTTTTTTCTGATTTACTTTCCTGCGCTAAACTTGTTTAGTGCTAGAAATAACGTGAAAGTAACGCGAAGCAACGTATAGCCCTGCTTTACATTACTTAGCGCCAAGGGGACGTACCATGGGTGGTGCATGGGCATTCCCATACAACCATCCAAGGATTCTGATGCTAAGCCCAATTTACTAAATAAAGTAGGCAGGGTTTAGCGTAAAAAAACAGCACACATACAAGGTAGGAAAAGGGTTAAAGTTAGCCTAAGCATGGTATTTTGTACTAGAAGGCTCTCCGTCCACTACAAAACCTACGCTACACTCACGGAGACACCTTTGCGTCATGGCACAAAGGCTTCTCCGTGGCACATGGGAGCTGATTTCAGCGCTGGTGCTAGAGTAAAGGAAGGAGAGCGCCATATTTCTGAAAAATAGCGCTCTGCCCCTCTCTCCTTTTCACGCAGCACAGCATTTACGGCTGCTGCACTGCGCTGCGTGAATAAGTGGTAAATCTGGCCCTTAGTTTTTGTGTAAAAGAAGTACACAGCAAACCTCCTGACGGAAGCGTAGGTGATAGACGTCATTTGAGAGCAAAACACATTAGACAATGTGAAATAACTAAACAGGAATTGAATCAAAGGTAGAGAATCGGGGCCTCACTGCTGCTGGAAGGGTACCAGGGGCATATTTAAAAGCCCCCTCTGGAGTGGCACTTCTTTTTCTTTGAAGCTCCGGTGGTGCCCTATGCTAGCCCATATTTACAAGGCAGCGCTAGGCCACTTTGCGTGGCTTAACACAGCCTTGTAAATATGGCCCTCTGCAACGCAGTTTTCAGTGGCAAAGGAGCGTGCAATGGGTGTTATTGTGGGCGTTCCCAGCAACACCCATGGCTTTTTGACACTGCTCCAGATTTACAAGGATCTGTAAATCTCAAGCAGCGCAAAACAAATAACGTCTTTCAAAAGGAGGCGTTAACGTGGTGCAACGAAGAGAAATTCCTTTATTTCTCCTTATTTTTTGCTCATTCTCTGTTTGCTGCATTCTGCAGCACACAGAGGAAGAGCAAAGCACATTAATTATTTGTTTTTATCCAGGAAGGTGTCCCTTCATCCACAAACCCAATCATCCCTGCAATGCAGGCACCATTACACCATGGTGCAAGGGGGCCTGCATTGGCACTAGGCAGCTTTTTTAGCACCGGCTCAGGAGTGAGCACAAGTGATGTGCCGTATTCTTGTTAATACGGCACATCCCTGCAATTTAAAACTGATGGAGCTCGGGCATTAAAATTGCTTGCAGCAAAGTCCCGCGCTAGTTTTCATGTAAATATGCACCAGTGTCTTAGATGAGAACCCAGTATGAAACTTGAGTTGAAGTTGGTGGCCTTGGTGTGGCTTTTGGTGCAGGGATTTACAGTGTCTAATGTGAGCCGGTGGCTGCAGGTAGGGCCCACCGGCACTCATTTTTGGGGACTGTGAGGAAATGGGGTGTAGTATTAAGTGTGGTTGTGTGACCTCACCATGTAGTACACACACCAAACCCATTATGACCAGTAGGTTTAGTTCGTCGAACCTTCAGCTCAACCCTGAGTAAAGTGTAAAGTATTTAAATAGTTCCAAAACAATTGGAGAAGAAATTGACAAGACACTCAGAAAATCCTACACCAATTTGCAAAAATAGTCTGTATTTTTATGTATGTTTTGACACCCCAACAAAAAAGATCCCCTGCAGGGTTCTGGAGATGTAAAATTTACAAGTTATAGTAAATCAAAGCATTTCACTCAACTGTGAACAAGCATTGGCAAATTCAATACATTTGACACAAAAACCTTTTCACTTAAAAGTTAGGCTAGCTGTATTGCGGTCACATAGAGTCACTCGAGGCAACCAACTCCAGCCGAGAGCCAGTCAGTGAGACCAGCAAGGTCCTCAGAATCAGTTACCTTCACAGATAAAGCAGTCTAGTCTCCAGGCAGTTCCAGCACTTTATCCCCTTTGCACTGGATTCCTATGGAACTGGTCCTGATGCAAGGGATGAAGAATGCTGAAGATGCTCAAAGATGGTGTGAGTGCGATGCGGTCAACAGGGGTCTTCCTGCTACTACTCCTCGGTCTATGAAGGTGGTGAGGTAATTCTGGTCACAGTGTCCACATCCCTCGAAGTCCTCTTAGTACGGGTAGAAGTCCAGTTGCCACTTGGCTACGAGTCGCCTGGTATCACAGTCACAGCCAAATCCTTTCCTAAGTGATAACTCTGTTTCTGGGTGAGCAAGCTGCATTCTACTGGGCTCAACAAACTCGAGTACAACTTTGAGCTTTGGGTACTGTTCTCTGATGCTGCACAGCGGCGGGTGGTAGTGGTCCGAAGATTCTGGGCTACCATTTGCTCCAGCAGGCTCATCAGCCATTGTGGTCCTGTGCTGTGAACAGGAGGTTAGCCAGCTGACCCTTGGAGACTCTTTTCTTTGACCAGGCTTTGGAGACAATTCTGCTTGAGCAGAAACAGCAGGCACAGCCCTTTTTCTTTGCTAGCCACCAGGTTCAGCAGGTGCAGTGCACGCAGACACAGCCTCTCTTTGCCAGTCCCACAGTGCAGCTGGTCTTCTTCAGTCCTGCTTCTAGTCCAGTTAAGAATTGTGCTCTGGGTGCCAGGGGTGCCCTATTAATGCTCAGAAAATGCACCCGGGGTAGGATGTGGTTGGTAGCCAATGAGATACCAGGTTCCCTTCCTCCTGATGACCACTCTCTGGGAGGTGTGGCACCTGGCTATCAAAAAGGAGCACCATTCTGCGAACTTCCAACATGGCAGAACTCCTCTCAGTGTCCCGAGCTCCCAACCCAGAGTTGTGACTACCAACGGGGCTAAACGCCCCTGTAAAAACGGTTTGCTAACAAGTATCTGTTCTCTTTCCAGGTCTGCCTAAACAATAGGGTTGCCCCTTTTTTCAAGTGCTCCTCATTCGCTGTCTGTTCAAAGGAGGTTACAGCTTTGAAGTTCGTCTTTTGGGCCAACACCCGTGTGGCTCCCTGAAGGAGGGAGTTACCACTACTCCCCAGTTCAGACACCTATTGTCTCGCTTCCTGGAAGCACGTCTCCCTAGGAGGGCATAAAGCTGTCTCGGGTTTGAGCTGTTTATGTAACTGTTAAGAGCACAGAAGATTGAAGACAACAAATTGGCAACTTTGTAAAAGTTTCACCCGGTTACTTGTCTCATGAATTTCAACTTTAGAATCAAGTCGAGCTTAAAGTAACGTGTTGTTTGATACCTTGGAGTGTCAACTTCGGTCGCACTGTTCAGGAGTTAGCACAGCCGGGGTCAGCGTGTTACTCTGTACTCAGCAATTGGGCAATCAGTTCTCTCTACAGTAAAAACAACAGCTTTGCGCTTTTACTGCCAGAACCTGTAAAATACATGATCTGCCTGTGAAATATGCTGCGCCCTTCCTCAGGGTTCGGAAGGCCTGCCATACGGGTGACGTACACATATTGAAGAGGACGTTTTGCCTTTGCGATTAGTTTCTATCGCAAAGTTGGGCTCGCAGTTTGAAACTGCGCTTCCAGTCTGCGATGGCGGGCTGGGGGTCTCCTCTTCACTCATGTCCCATCCAGAGTGGTTCAACCCGTGCTGCAATCCCTGGGCGACCCTTTAACTTACAGGCCTTGGGTACTCTGGCTACCACATACTAGGGACTTACAGGTAAGTTAGCCTATGCCAAGTGGCTATAGCCAATGTAACATACACATTTTGGGGTCAAGGCACTGGCACAGAGGTCTGGTCAGCAGGCCTCAGCTCACTCTCAGAGTCGAAAAACCACCAGCATCAGTCCAGAACTTTGGGGGTGCCCATACAAAAAGAGGCATTCCCATACAGGGACCATCACTTATTTTTCCCTCAAGGGACTTTGATTCTGAGCAAGAGAGGAAAAAACAGAAATGAGAAGAATAAAGATGAAAATCAGTGAGAACGAGAGAAATCAGTGATGTAGAAGAACCTATGAGAATGACATAAAGAAGCAAGGAGTGATTGGTGGTGGGTGAAAGAGGAATGAGGTGGAATCTGGACTACACAGCCTTGGTATTGGTTACCCCGACCTTCCATCACACCAGTCGAGGGCTTCAAAGCAACACTTTGGGCCCCAGCACTTACTCTTTTACAAATGAAGCACCAGGGATTGACTTTAAAAGCTGCAAAGTCCAGAGGAAGTCTTTGAAATCACATCTGGTGTGGCGGTGACTGAGACCGCATTACGGATGAATTGTATTTTGGCACCCTGGATGGTAGCTAACTGCTCGTCCGGGGCTGATCTCGCGATACGTCAATCTGGCCTTGGAAGCTCTGGAGCAGTCATAGCAGCCATGTCTGCGGATTGAGAACTGCAGCAGGCAGTCCATTCCCCCAGCTGGTGGTAGGGTCTTGTGAAAACCACAAGAGAATGACTCTCAGTTTGACTTTAATGATGAGGTAGCACCATTTGCATCGAAATATTGCTATAGGAAAAAAAGAAACAGCGGGGCTTAGGAATACAGGCAGAATACAGTTTTTTGCATTACCTTTGATCCTATGCATCGCTGCACGTGGGTGGATGTGAGTGGCTGAAACGGTGGAAGCTCACATGCATAATCCTAGCCCGCTGCACCAACGTGCATATAAACTGCCCTCCGGTGGTGTTCTTGCCTCTGGGGAAGCTACTGTGTGGTCATTAACAAGAGAAGTGGACCAATTACAGGACGGGTGGAAGCCTCATATATGCTACCCAGTGCTTCTGTTGCTGCGTACCAGGCCAGAAAGCCCATACGTGGACGTATATGGTATTTCCATAGCGCAAACCTAGCCAAAAGGCAGCAGAGAACTGTAAGAATAGCCCAGGGATTCTGTTTTATTAAAATTCAGGCTGACATTACACAAAATAATTCATGCTCTTTGCAAAGGGATTTGAAGCAAGCCTCATATTCTAGTCCTGTTTCTATGTCATTGATGGTCCAGGGTGCCTGGATGTGATTGGCTATGGAAAAGGGGAGGTGTCGTTGTCCCCAGGAATTTTGTAGGCTATTTAAGGTGGCAGCGCCCTCTCTGGCTAAAATGAATCCCTTCACAGCAGCTCGTGCCCACCTTGCTTCGCCCATGCCACCCCAGACGCCACTGTCCATGGTCCTCCCTTACCCCGGAGAGGGCCAATCACTGGCCAGCCAACACAGGTACAAACCTGGACGGAGAAGTGTATAGCTGGTAGCAGCGACTCACACTGGTGTCCTTGTCCCTTAGCACTAAATGTCCCTCATTCAAACATACATTCAAACATACATCTCCCTCATTCAAACATATATCTCTCTCATTCACACATACATCTCTCTCATTCATACATACATCTCTCTCATTCAAGCATACATTCAAACATACACCTCTCTCATTCAAACATACATCTCTCTCATCCACACATCTCTCTCATTCAAACATACATCTCCCTCATTCAAACATACATCTCTCTCATTCAAACATATATTCAAACATACATTTCTCTCATTCATTCAAACATACATTCAAACATACATCTCTCTCATTCACACATACATCTCTCTCATTCACACATACATCTCTCTCATTCAAGCATACATTCAAACATACATCTCCTTCATTCAAACATACATCTCTCTCATTCAAACATGCATCTCCCTCATTCAAACATACATTCACACATACATCTCTCTCATTCAAGCATACATTCAAACATACATCTCCCTCATTCAAACATACATCTCTCTCATTCAAACATATATTCAAACATACATTTCTCTCATTCAAACATACATTCAAACATACATCTCTCTCATTCACACATACATCTCTCTCATTCACACATCTCTCTCATTCAAGCATACATTCAAACATACATCTCCCTCATTCAAACATACATCTCTCTCATTCACACATACATCTCTCTCATTCAAACATACATTCAAAAATACATCTCCCTCATTCAAACATACATCTCTCCCATTCAAACATATATTCAAACATACATCTCTCTCATTCAAACATATATTCAAACATACATCTCTAATTCAAACATACATCACTCTCATTCAAACATATATTCAAACATACATCTCTCTCATTCACACATACATCTCTCTCATTCACACATACATCTCTCTCATTCAAGTATCCATTTAAACATACATCTCCCTCATTCAAACATACATCTCTCTCATTCAAACATATATTCAAACATACATCTCTCTCATTCACACATACATCTCTCTCATTCACACATACATGTCTCTCATTCACACATACATCTCTCTCATTCAAGCATACATTCAAACATACATCTCCCTCATTCAAACATAAATCTCTCTCATTCAAACATATATTCAAACATACATCTCCCTCATTCAAACATACATCTCTCTCATTCACACATACATCTCTCTCATTCAAACATACATTCACACATACATCTCCCTCATTCAAACATACATCTCTCTCATTCAAACATATATTCAAACATACATCTCTCTCATTCACACATACATCTCTCTCATTCACACATACATGTCTCTCATTCACACATACATCTCTCTCATTCAAGCATACATTCAAACATACATCTCCCTCATTCAAACATAAATCTCTCTCATTCAAACATATATTCAAACATACATCTCCCTCATTCAAACATACATCTCTCTCATTCACACATACATCTCTCTCATTCAAGCATACATTCAAACATACATCTCCCTCATTCAAACATAAATCTCTCTCATTCAAACATATATTCAAACATACATCTCCCTCATTCAAACATACATCTCTCTCATTCACACATACATCTCTCTCATTCAAACATACATTCAAACATACATCTCTCAATCACACATAGCTTAAGATGCCTCCACCTGTAAAGCCCGCCTGAATCTGCAGCTCTGCCTCTGTGAAGACAAACCCTGGAGCACTGAGCCTGAATGAACTATGTATTGGCAGCAAAACGATTTTTTTTAACCTACGGTTGAAAGGGAGGGGGCGGGAACATTTCAGTGAGAGAGTGAAAAGAAAGAAACAGTGAAACACCATAGAGGAAAACCAGGGACTTGGAAACCTATCATTAAAAGAAGCAAAAAAGGAGGGAAACTTAGAACTCGCTCAAAGGTTTGACGTTTGAAGCTTAAAAAACCCATGAAGAGTGCATGTGTTTTATTGAAATTGCATGTAACTAGTGCTTTGCACCTCAGACGAGGCACTGACGCCTGTTAGTGCCTGGATACCCTTCTACGTCATATGGAGCGCTTGGTTGCAGAGGTGCTGCTCTGCACGTTGTGTTGCAGTGTGGCCTATAGATGTCATGTTTGGTGGTGTGTGTCACTGAGTTCTGCTCTAGCCCTGACATGAGTCGGTGCGTTTTGCAAAACGTTTATTTTGTAAATTCTCTTTTGAGTTTCACAAAGTAACAAAACTGATGTTTTACTTTTGAAATGAAAAGACATCTATTGCTGTTTTTTTCTGCTTCCCATTGCTAATATTCAGAATTTTCTCCATTTCTCAGCTTCCAGTTCTGCTCAGGAAAACGAATGCTGCCCGCCACACAAAAAAACCACAACCACAACACATCACACCACAACTCCTCATACAAGCACAAGACAAACTACACATCCACACACGACTCACACAACAGGTCACACAACAGCCAATCATACAACTGCACCATACACAACAGCCAATCACACCACAACTCCTCATACAAGCACAAGACAAACTACACATCCACACACGACTCACACAACAGGTCACACAACAGCCAATCATACAACTGCACCATACACAACAGCCAATCATACAACTGCACCACACACAACAGCCAATCATACAACTGCACGGCACACAACAGCCAATCATACAACTGCACCGCACACAACAGCCAATCATACCTCTGCACCGTACACAACAGCCAATCATACAACTGCACTGCACACAACAGCCAATCATACCTCTGCACCACACACAACTAAACACACAACAGAAAATACAACAGGAACTCACACAACAGCCAATCATACCTCTGCACCCCAGACAACAACCAATCACATAACAGAAAATACAACAGACACTCACATGACAGCCAATCACACAGCTGCACCACACACAAGCAATCACACAGCAGCTCCGAGTACCACAATGATCCCCACTATCACTCCGGATATTCCGGTAGGAGACTACACTGTGAAGAATGGATCTGATGTCTGTCTACGCGCTAAAATGGGCTTAAAGCTCTGGATCCAGTATAACAACACCAGCGGCCAGCAGGTGAGACTAGTGGATGAGTAGAAATGGTGTTTGTGTGTGTGTGTATGAGTGTGGGAGTGTGTGTGTGCAAGCTAAGATGGGCTTGAAACTCTGAATCCAGTATACCAACACAAGCGGCCAGCAGGTGAGACCAGTGGATGAGTAGAATATGGTATATGTGTGTGCATGAGTGTGTGAGTGTGCGTGTGTGTCTGCATGTGTGTCTGCATGCTAAGCTGGGCTTGAAGCTCTGGCTCCAGTATACCAACATCAGCGGCCAGCAGGTGAGACTAGTGGATGAGTAGAATATGGTGTAGGTGTGTGTATGAGTGTGTTAGTGTGCGTGTGCGTCTGCACGCGAAGCTGGGTTTGAAGCTCTGGGTCCAGTATACCAACATCAGTGCCAACATGTGAAACTAGTGGATGAGTAGAATATGGTGTGTGTGAGTGTGTGTGTGTGTGTATGCGCGCTGAGCTGGGTTTG
The DNA here is from genome assembly GCF_964204655.1 of Triturus cristatus. NCBI lineage: Eukaryota > Metazoa > Chordata > Amphibia > Caudata > Salamandridae > Triturus > Triturus cristatus. Next base: position 810,458,764 of record NC_140595.1, read on the forward strand.
AAGCTCTGGGTCCAGTATACCAACACCAGCAGACAGCAGGTGAGAGCTAGTGGATGAGTAGAATATGGTGTGTGTGTGTGTGTGTGCATATGCGTGTGTGTGTGTGTGTGTGTGTGTGTGCGTGCTAAGATGGAATTGTAACTCTGGATCCAGTAAACCAACACCAGTGGCCAACAGGTGAGAGCTGGTGAATAAGTAGAATATGGTGTGTGTGTGTGAGTTATTGTGTGCATGTGTGTGTGGGTATATGTGTGCGTGTGTCTGCATGCTAAGATGGGCTTGAACCTCTGGATCCAGTATACCAACACCAGCGGCCAGCAGGTGAGACTAGTGGATGAGTAGAATATGGTGTGTGTGTGTATGTGAGTGAATGTGTTTGTGTGTGTATGTGTCTGTGCGGTAAGAAGGTCTTGTAGCTCTAGTTCCAGTATACCAACACCAGCGGCCAGCAGGTGAGAGCTAGTGGATAAGGAGAATACGGGGTGTGTGTGTGTGTGTGTGTGTGCATGTGTGCATGTGTGCTTGTGTGTGTATGGGCATGTGCTTGAGTGTGTGCATGTGTCTGCGCGTTAAGCTGGGCTTGAAGCTCTGGATCCACTATACCAACACCAGCGGCCAACAGGTGAGAGCTAGTGGATAAGTAGAATAAGGTGTGTGTGTGTGCATGAGTGTGTGAGTGAGTGTGTGTGTCTGCACACTAAGCTGGGCTTGAAGCTCTGGATCCAGTATACCAACACCAGCGGCAAGCAGGTGGGACTAGTGGATGAGTAGAATATGGTGTGTGTGTGTGAGCGAGTGTGTGTGTGTGAATGTGTGTGTGTGTGTGTATTTGTGCATGTGTCTGCATGCTAAGATGGGCTTGAAGCTCTGGATCCAGTATACAAACACCGGTGGCCAACGGTGAGAGCTAGTGGATAAATAGAATATTGTGTGTGTGTGTGTGTGTGTGCATAAGTATGTGAGTGTGTGTGTGTGCAGGCTAAGCTGGACTTGAAGCTCTTGATCCAGTATACCAATACCAGCGGCCAACAGGTGAGACTAGTGGATGAGTAGAATATGGTGTGTGAGTGAGAGTGTGCATGTGTATGTGAGTGTGTGTATGTGTGCGTGTGTATGCGCGCTAAGCTGGGCTTGAAGCTCTGGGTCCAGTATACCAACACCAGCAGCCAGCAGATGAGACTAGTGGATGAGTTGAATATGGTGTGTGTATGAGTGAGTGTGTGCATGAGTGTGTGAGTGTGTGTGTCTCTGCACGCTAAGCTGGGCTTAAAGCTCTGGGTCCAGTATACCAACACCAGCTGACAGCAGGTAAGAGCTAGTGGATGAGTAAAATATGGTGTGTGTCTATGCGTGTGTGAGAGTGTGTGTGTGTCTGCATGCTAAGATGGACTTGAAACTCTGGAACCGTAGTGGCCAACAGGTGAGAGCTAGATAAGTAGATTATGGTGTGTGTGCATGAGTGTGTGACTGTGTGTGTATGTAGGAAGGTGGAATCTGACTACATGGTTGCCCCCACTTTTTTCCTGGTGTTTTGATGGTTTTTGACTTTGTTTGGCTGGGAACCTGCTATTCAGGTCCCCAGCCTATCTGCTTTCTCTTACAAAAGGATTCCTAGTACCTTAGGTACACCACAGATTGGATTCTGGATTGCCCATATAAGTCCCTAGTATATGGTATACCCAGGGCATAGGTACCCCAGAGGCCTACCAGGGGCTGCAGCATGTATTATGCCACCCTAGGAAGCCCTCCCAAATTATTATTATTATTATTAGAGGATTTATAATGCGCATGGCTGCCACAGCAACGAGGCGTCCCAGCGCAGCAGCAAGAGCCAAAAACGAGAGCCGTAACAAAACACAGTGGTTAAATGGTAGAAAGAGGAAAAAGCCAGGTTTTCACAGCCTTACGAAAGGCCAAATGGTTAGGGGTCGTTCTAATAGATGTCGGAAGTGAGTTCCAGAGTTTGGCCGCCAGGGATCGATACGAGCGCCCCCCTGCCCCTCCGCACTCGAGGAGCACAGACCAAAGATTGTTCTGCAGATCGCAGTGAGCGCTCCGGTACATAGGCTTTCAACAAACCAAGGAGGCCCAGCGGAGCCTGCTTAGCTAAAATCTTGTGCGAGATACACAGTGTTTTAAACTGTATCCGCCTACCCACCGGCAGCCAATGAAGCTTAGGGAGCACATGGGCGACTGAGCAATGCTTGGGTAGTGAGACCAGAATCCGTGCTGCTGCATTCTGGACCCTCTGAAGGCGGTTTATACTAGCCCCAGTAGCTCCCAAATACAGGCAGTTCCCATAGTCTAATCTAGAGAGAATAGACGCTTGGACAATAGTCTGCCGCACCGAAGGAGGAAAAAACCCGAGCAGTGGCTTAAGGCCCCGTAGGAGTCCAAAACAAACCCCAGCAACAGCCTTAGTTTGTTTCTCAAAGGTCATTCCTCGATCAAACCATATCCCGAGATTTTTTACAGTGTCTCTAGGGACTGGGGCAGGTTTCAGGCGGTCAGGCCAATAGAAATCAGTCCATAACTCCCTATCCTTCCCGAAAAGCAAGATTTCAGATTTCCCAGAGTTCAACTCAAGGCAGTTTACTGCCATCCAGTCGGAGATAGCCAGCAGGTCTTCCCTAAAGTTATTAAGATTGGTGGTACATTTCTTAGAGAAGGCAAACATCAATTGGGTATCATCAGCATATGATACCAGTGACAGCCCCTTTCCCCTAGCCAGCTCCGCCAGTGGACTAACATATAGGTTGAATAATAGTGGGCTAAGTATAGAGCCCTGTGGTACCCCCTGGTGAAGCGCACACTTATGTGAAGCATAGGGAGGTGCAGAGACCTGAAAAGATCTGTCATATAAAAATGACTTGATCCAGGCCAAGGCCAGGTCCCTAACCCCAATATCCTGCAGGCGTCTCAGGAGTATTTTATGAGAAACCGTATCAAATGCGGCACTTAGGTCCAAAAGGACCAGGGCCGCTGAATCGCCTACGTCCAAATGGCTCTTAATCGTTTCCGACACAACCAGAAGCGCAGATTCCGTGCTGTGCCGGGGTCGGAAACCATGTTGTGTGGGGTCAAATATAGCATATTGCTCGCTCCACAAAGCCAGCCAAGATAGAATTAACGTGCGCCTCCGTCACTTTAGCCAGAAAGGGAAGCAGCGAAATTGGGCGATAATTTCCTGGCTCGGAGGTGGGTAAGGAAGGTTTTTTCAACAAAGGGACGACTATGGCGTGTTTCCAGGCTCGTGGAACTGATGCCGTAGATAATGAACGATTAACCACGTCTAGGCAAACCTCTGAGATGGAAGAATAGAGCTGACGAAAGCGAGTGGGAGTCACTGGGTCAGCAGGGGAGCCAGATTTAATTTTAGAGCATAGGGCCGCAAACTCCAAAGGCAAGATGGAAGGAAATACCTCCAGACTACGGCCGTCCACAATCTCATTCCCCAGAAAGTCCGCCTCTGCAGGCAGGGAAAATACTTGCGGAAGTCCCTGATAAATCAGTTCCACCTTGTTAATAAAGTGTAGGGCAAGCTCATCGCATTGGTGGTTGGAGGCAATCGGAGAAACCCCCTTGCTGCCGGAATTCTTCATATCGCCTAGTAAAGAGAAAATGGTCTTGGCTGGGTTTGAGCTGGCCAGGATTCTGCTGGCCACAAAATCCGCCCGCACTCTACGAATATCTTTATGGTATAGCTTAAGAGCTGTTTGATATTCCAATTTAGCAGTTACAGCAAGGTGAGTCTCCAGATGCGCTCCAGCCGTTTGCAACCCTTTTTGGCCAATAGAAGAGCATCATTAAACCACGGGTTGGATGGCCCGCGGCCTTTCCTTCCCCATTTAGCAGGAATGTGATTATCTAGGCCCGCCGTCAGCCAATCCTGATAGCACTGATTCGCTGCATCTGCGCACAAGGGTAGCTGTGGTTGGTGGCTGGATAATCAAGCTGAGAGAATCTCTGGGTTAAACCTATGCCAAGCGCGTTTCAGGGTTTTTGAGGGGTAGCTGTACTCAGCCTTGGCCTGATATTGCAGGGAAAAGGAAACCAGAAAATGGTCAGTCCAAGCCTGTGGAATGGGAGCACGCATTATAATCTGAGAGAGATTCGAAATAACTGGATCACACCACAGGTCTGCTACTGCAGCCTGAGTAAGGTGGTGCATGCACCCCTTACTGAGATATAGGTTCACTATATCTCACCCTATCACTGCACATATAAACCTATCAGTCACCCCTATGGCAGGCCTTATCAATCCTGAAGGCAGGGTGCTTGGTTTTGTGTGAGAGGGTGCCCGTGCATGAGCAGAGCCATTCTGCAGCCTTCGGTAAATGCTAACTTTGGGATGGCTGCACGGAAACATGTCGTGTTTGGTGTCAAACACCTTGGAATCATACCCCCACACCAGTAACTGGTGTGGGAGTATGATCCCACCCTGCTAGAGGGAGAGACATGACAGCACCGGTATACCTGGTACCAGCTAACAGAGCCCTGGCATCACAAAATTGATGCTGCCAGCCACAGACACGGGTCTGGCCTCCTGCTGCTGACCGAAACTCCAGCAGGGGAGACCTGGACAATAGGTTTCCTGTCACAGGGAGGTGTCACCACCTCCCAGACAGGCCTTAGTGGATTAGGGCTGGGTGGGAGCACTCCAAGAGTGCTTTGAAGTCTGCACTTGGGGCACATTTGGTGTCCCTGTGCATAGTACAGTTCAAACCAGTTGCAGGGGCTACCAGCCCCTGCTCTGGCGTGAAACTGGACAAAGGAAATGGGTGTAGCCACCCCTCTTTCCAAACTCTCCCATAGGTGGGTCCCCAGAGTATGTCCAACCCCTTCCTTGGTTATAAAAAAGGAACCCCTGACTACAGGACTTTAGATTACACTTGGACGAACTCTGCTACAGAAGTCCCAGAACTTCGATGATCTACATGACTAGATGACTGAAGAATCTCCCTTGGAGTAAAGGAGTTACTCCCCTGCTTGGCAGGCACCAAAGACGCATCTGACCGGTCTGAATCTCCAAAGCTCTCGCCGGACGCCGAATTTTTTGCAGCCCAGGAGGTAGGTTTCCAGACTTCCCAGAGGCTGGCCCGAGTCCCCAGCAAAGCTGAGACCCGTAGCCCTCGTGGGTACCGTGGAACCGGAACCCCTGGACACCGTGCACATTTGCAAGTGCATCAGCTTCTTGACGTCCCTTGAGGCTGTGCATCAGGTTACTTGTCGCCCAGACCCTGAGCACCTTTTGCACTGTAGATTGCTGGCCTACACTCCACGAGTGTTCCGTGAGCCTACTCTTTGTACCTTCGCTCGAGGCTCCTTCGCGATCCCTGTTCCGTCGACTGGTGGGTCCCTGTGAAGGCAACTCTTACTTCCATTGGGCTTCCCTGGTTGCTCCAGATGTACCCTGACTCTCTTTCACTTGGGGAGTCCCCTGGACCTTGCTGGCCCGCACCGAAGTATCTTTCCTCTTCCTGCGTGGGTTGCTGTTGCCAAGGCTTGTTGTGTCTAATCCTGGCACCGACACTACAGCACTCGACATCCTTCATGGGACAGCTCGAATCTAGCTCCTGGTTGTCCTCGATGCCTCCTGGTCCTCGTGGCTGAAGAGTCAAGCTTCCCCTTTTCTCACCTGAAGCACCCGACATCGGTGGGCCTTCGACTATTGTGCCCCTGGTCATTGGCAAGTGACCCAGACTCTGTCCCCTCTGTTTTCAGGTTCTTCACATCTCTGATCCAGGTTTGGATCTCTTCAGACACTTCTCATCTTCCTGACAGCAGCACTTTTCAGCAAGTTGCCATTGAAAACGATGACGCGACCCAACACCATTTGACACCTATGCACCCGGCTTCCCTGGGTGAGGTAACAAGAGTACTCCAGTGCTCCCGTGGGTGTTGGCCCTAGAACTATCTAAGTCCAAGAGGGGTTGTTCCTAGTCCACTCCGAAGTGTCCTAAAACTTTAAAACTCTAACCGCGACTTTCCCCATAGAAGCTAACGGGAGCTCGCGGCTGTGTTCTCACACTACACATGTCCCCCGTCAGTCCCCTGTGTCACTACCTTGGATGGTTCCTTGGGGTTCCAGCGATTCTACAGGCTCCAAGCCTTGTGTCTAGGCAAGTCGTGGTTCTTATACCACTTTATTAATATATGGTTTGGTTCGCTCCTAGGGCCTATCGTATATATTGTGCTAATTTACTGTAATATTCGAAGTGTAACTTATGTGCTTTTGCCTCTAGCCTCATAAAGAGACTAGAGGGGTATGTTTAGTAATAAATACATATATTTTATATATATACCTGGTGTGGTCTCCTTTCATTTAGCCACGCAAGAGATTATAAGACTGGTAAAACAAGCTGCTTTACATTCCTTCAAGACTTAGCCTGAAGGCTGCTCTCCATAGCTACCACTAGGATAGCTTTCAACAAAGGTTGTCTTTAACCTATCATCAATAAGGGGTTGTTTGGACTGGTGCAAGGTGCCCACTAGAACTAGTGGACAGCATATACCAGGCCAACTTCTCACAGTGTACACGCTAAGCTGGACTTGAAGCACTTGATCCAGTATACCAACAGTAGCGGCCAGCAGGTGAGACTAGTGGATGAGTAGAATATGGTGTGTGTGTGTGAGTGAGTGTGTGCATGTGTATGTGAGTGTGTGTATGTGTGCATGTGTCTGCGTGCTAATCTGGGCTTGAAGCTCTGGATCCAATATACCAACACCAGCAGGTGAGAGCTATTGGATCAGTAGAATATGGTGTGTGTGCATGCGTGCGTGTGTGTGTGTGTGTGCGCGTGCGCATGCATGCAGCTCTTTTGAAACAATGGTAAGCATATGTAAATATATTTCATGTGAAGCAAAATGAAAATAAAGAATGCTATTATGAAGAAGTGAAAAAATAAGAAAGTTAGAATTATGAATATTTCATTATATATTGGTTAAAGATTGATAAATGCATAATTAGAAATGTCAGAATTACAAAAATGTTGCATCAGCCAACTCTGACACTAAACCATAACCCTCCCCCTTACTTTAACCCAACTCTAACCCTTATCTTACCCATGCCATCAAACGGATGCTAACTCTAAAACAAATGGGGCAATTTAAGCAGTAAGGTCGACTGATGTTGCATGACCCACGCACCTTTTATCTTACCATCCGATGATGCCCATTGCACCTTGTCTAATACCAGCCAGTGATACTGGCTGTTCCATGCACCTTGTATGGTCCCATCCAATGATGTTTGCTGTTCCATGGAAGTTGTCTGGTACCATCCAATGATACTGAGTGTCTCTTGTACCTTCAGTGGTAGCTTCCAATGTTGTTCTGTAGCCATTACACCTTGTATGAAGCCATCCAATAATATCCATTGCATCTTGTTTGGTACTATCCAATGATATTAGATGTCCAATATACGTTGTTTGTTACCAACAGTGATACAGGATGTCTAATACTCCTTGTCTGTCACAATCCAATGCTATTGGATATACATTGCACCTTCTTTGGTACCATCCAACTCTTCTGGCCGTCCCATGCACCTTGTCAGGTACCATACAGTGAGGTCCGATGTCCCATGCACCTTGTCCTGTACCATACAGTGAGGTCCGATGTCCCATGCACCTTGTCCTGTACCATACAGTGAGGTCCGATGTCCCATGCACCTTGTCAGGTACCATACGGTGAGGTCCGATGTTCCATGCACCCTGTCTGGTACCATCCACTACTGTTGGGTGTCCAGTGCACCTTGTATAGTACTATCCAATGACACTGGATGTCCATTTCACCTTATCTAGTGCCATCCAGTGATATTGGGTTCCACTGCACCTTGTCGTGTACTAGCCAATAATGTTCTTTCACCCTTGTCTGCTGCCATCAAATGATATTGGATAGCCATTGCACCTTGTCTAATAGACCCTGCCTGGTACCTTCCAATGATGTCCAATGTCCATTTTACCTTCTCTGGAATCACTCAATAAAACTGGATGTCCATTGCACATTGTCTAGAACCATCCAATATTATTGGATGTCTGTTGCACCTTGCCTGGTGTCATCCAATGATGTTGGATATCCAATGTCCCTACTTTGGCGCCATCCACTATGAATGGATGCCTGTTACATCTTGTCTAGTTTCATCCAATGAGGTCGGCTGGCCCTTGCACCTGATCTGGGGTCATCCAGTGATATTGGATGCCCAACACTTATTGTCTGATACTATACAGTGATACCTTGTCTGTTAGCATCCGTTGAAGGGGGAAGCCCATTGCACCTGGTCTGAGGTCATCCAATGAAGGTGGGTATTTATTGCACCTTGTTTGGGACTAACCTGTCATATTGGATGTCCCATGAACTCACTTTGATTCTTTCCAGAGGTATTAGATACCCCAAGCACCTGTTCGAGAGTCGTCTACTGATAATGGATGCCTCATGCATTTGAATTACTGTAAGCCTGAATCACTAGGAGTACCATAGTTACTTGTGTGAGTAACCATTGTTTGATTTACCAGCTTTCGCATTTATCTGTCTCAATAAGCCTCCACCCCGTTTACGTTTACCTGCATGAGCACCTAGGGGGGAGGGCACAGATTTATTTGGTTACAAATGCGGTGTGGATCTCGTTGACACCCGTAATGTCACAGGGTGTGAAGCAGAACTCTGTGGTAGTCCCTCAATTGCTGGATGAACAATCTGATTAGATAGGGACAGAACTGAGTCTACCGGGTGGGACTGAATTAGGCCATCGGGTGGAAGTTGAACCGGGGAGGGAACTCTAGCCAATCTCCCCAGCGAGGAACGTTTAGTATACTCCAAATCGAGAGACACTCGGCGTTCAGCTAATGCGATCTCTTTTTCCAGGACCGAAGTAGCTCTTATAATAAAGTTATCTAATGTCCCAGCAACACCAATGTTAGAGCTTCTCCCAATTGATTCACGACTACCTGCCATAATTAAATAAACAATGTAAGAGCACAATTATACTAATATGGTCATACGGTAATGCACAAACCCCTAACAACGGGGCACAAACTTGCGTTTGAGAGGTCCCGTCCCGGCCCTACCCCAGACTTTTTCTCCAGCGCGCCGACCAAACAGCCTCCCAACTGAAAGTCAGTGGGCGTTGGAGAGGCCCAAATTCAGGTGTGTTCAGGTGAGTTCAGGTGAGGCAATCACGGGGCTCCTGGGACTAAAAGTCCTACACAGACCTCCTTCAGGTAGAGAGCGTCAATGTTATCGCCCCCCCACGCAGGAAACGCAGGAAACGCAGGAAACGCAGGAAACACAGAACCTTGATGACGCTGCCTTGTATCCCACCTGCGCACTATCTCAGCAGTCTCAACAGTCACCTCAATCCGGTCACTTTTCCGCCTATTAGCACCCTGTTTTCAATGCTAATATTGTGTGGATCCGTGTGTGGATCCGTGTGGATCCGTGTGAGTTATTTGAGAGCCTCACAGGCAGCGCGCCACTCTCAGCTGTCTTTTGATTGCCACAGCCAGTATAGCCGGCCTCTCTCTAGCTCTTACCCGGCGCGGTTAACACATGGGCCATGAGGCATAGTGCAGTTCTCCAGGATACCCCCGGACCATTGTGCAACTTCACTACTCATGCTGCGGGCTTCCGTGCACTAGCACACTCCGGGGACACTCCTGGGACGATTTTCCGTGGTCACCCTGCCAGATCCTCCGCTCTCCGCTCCACTCTCCCTCGCTGCATGCACAACTGCCTCCCAGTGCTCACTACTATCCGTCTTAATCTTGCCGGTCCCCTCTGCAGCACTCTTTCCAATTCTTCTGAGCAGAGGGGGGGGGGCACCATAGGAACACACACCACAGTCGGCAGTCGGACAGTCCTAACAGTCCTAACGGGAGCCACCGACCCAGCAGCGGGCGGGCGGGCGATTCAATCCAGCCGCGCTCCAAATCTCGTTCCAAAATCTCGTGTGATTTGTTCGAGTTTCATGGATCCCCTGTGTGAGTATCATGAACTCATTGCAGAAGAAAGCTACAAGCGGGACCCTGCCTATGCCCCACTCAGAGCTCTAATTGAATATGGACAAGAATGGCACATCTATGAAGAGACACAAGCTACTGTGGTGAACTATCTATGACTGTCTGTAGCTCTTGCAGCCACAGGATGAGGAAGGGGCTCAAGGGTTACGTCTCATTCTCAGTTGAGACCCCTCACTAGTGTGTTCACCGATCTTTATTGGCAGCTCTTCTCCAGGGCACGGGATACAATTACTATCTTGATTCCAGATGGAATCAGTTTTTTTATGATGCTATATCTCTTCTTTAGCTCGTGGTTGCCATCCCTCTTCATTGATGCAAGTAGTGCTTAATTTGTTTAAAAAAATAAGTGCCAGGGGCCTCATCAGAAGACCACCGGAGCTCACGTCACCCATTCCCACTGCCAGCGCTGCGAAAGATGGACCCTCCAAAACTTCTAACCATCACACTGCTACAAGTGTGAGAATTCAGACTGTTTGAGTCCTCCAAAATGTATATTGGATTATTAAACAACTGCTGTTCTGCTCATCTCTAAATTACATAAACATGGCCACCATGTGGCAGCTGTCATAAGTGCCGGCGTTGACAATTTAGTGCTTTTGCCGAGCACCGGAAACCATCGGCTCAAATTAAGCACTGGATGCAAAATGCCAGCTCTCCTCCTTACCTCTTGATCCCACCGCCCTTCATTTGTTCTTGATGCCATCTGTCTTGATAAGTGATGGACCCAGCCCTTTCTGCAAGGCCATCCCAGATGTTTGTCTTCCTTTACTGAACCTGTTTTATTGGCTTGTAGGACTCTGCACACTTTACTCCGGCTAACCATTGCTAAAGTACTTGTGCTCTCCCTACTAAACATAGTAAAATTAAAATATGCCTGTTTGGACATTTTAATTTACTTATTAGTCCCTGGTATATGGGACTACACACATTTGGCCTGTAAATTAAATGCTACTAGTGGGCTGCAGCACTTATTGTGTCCCTCACTAAAGTAGCATTGTGAAACATGGCTCAGGCCTGCCACTGCAGCCTGTAATGCAGTGTTAAACTGGCATAATAAACCTTGAGTAAAAATTAGCTTTTTGCACAGCCTAAACCTTCCTTTAATACTTATAACTCACCTCAAAGGTAGGCCCTAAAGCCTTACAGGGCATGGTGCATGGTATTTAAAAAGTAGGACATGTGTACTTAAGTTTTACATGTCCTGGCAGTGAAAAAACCCAGAGTCTTTTTTCATTGTAGCAAGGCTAGCTTTCCCATAGCTTAACACTGGGTTACCTTATTACACATAATATGTGAAAAGTTCAGTCTGGAAGCAGATAGAGAAATACTCCCACTCATTTGAATTATAATTTGAAATCCTCTTTACTGATAAAGTCACATCTTAAATTACTGTTCTGAAAAAGCCACTTTTAGAAAGTTGGCATTTTTCTGCCTAAGCCAAATGTGCCTTTCTGCCATTGTCCAGGGTCCCATCACTGTTAATGGCTCTCCTGTGATGTAATGTGTGTTCCTTCCAGATAGGGAACAAAAGGGCCTTGAGTGTGGGAAGGGTGTTCCTCTCCTGAGCAGGATGGCATAGGGGCTATACTCAGCTCTTCGTGAGCTTCAAAGGGCAGTCTGCGGGCTATGCACACCCCCTTCCTGACTGAAGCTGCCTGCTATGTGACTGGCAATTGCAGCTGACACCTGGGCTTGCCTGACTATTGTTCTGTCCCTCCAAATGGCTTGTGCAGGCAGAGATAATAGGCTTAACTATAAGGAAATGTGACGCGTTTAAAATCTGTGCAAATCTGTGCAAGTTCCTCAGTGTTTGCAGCGGGATGGAACCCAGGTCTTTTAATGGTTGGCAATCGGCATGTGTAAGCTCCTTCGAACGGGCAGGTTTGTAAAAGTGTCAACTCCAAGTGCTACAGTACTGCTGGGTACTGTCATGCGGGACAGGGGTGGCTCCAGGGAGGATTTTGTGCAGTTAACAGCTCCCCCTAATGGTGACCCAGACTCTCGTAGTATTCTGCCCACTTCCGCGAAGAATTTACTGACCTGTGCTAGGTCTTTTGGAGTAGAAATCACAAAAGGAAGAGACAAGGCAATGTGCCTTTTCTAACTCCCCATCCGCAACTGATTACTCACTATAAAGAAAAGGACATAAAAAACTAAAATGAGTGGGGGGCTATTGTACCCCAATCATTATGGGGGGGTGAGTATGCGAAAGAAATCTAATTTTTTAATACTGCCCCCGCAGTCGGTGGACTCTGCGTGGGATGAGGACGACCCGTAGATCATGGAATAAGTGTGACGATTTGATCACGGCCCCACGACGGTCCCGGGTTCAGCAAATAGCTGTGAAACTCGGTTATTTTGTTCCTCTACGCAATTGCATAAAGGGAGATATGGAGATTATCCAGTGAATAAGACCTGAATGCGGGTTAAGACCAAGAATTTTCTTAAGGTATCAATACCCTGACGAAGGCCGTCGTGACCCCTGAGGGTATACATTTAGGAAGAAACATGTTGGTTCCTGCAAAGAGGATGTATCGGTATTAATTCCCCCGATGTATCCTATACATTTTTAATCCTATCGTGGGTGACCAAAAATAAAGGAAACCTCGGTTCCCCTCAGATAGTTTTACCATTATTTTCTGTGTTTTGCACTTTCTGATCCCTTCTTGAAGGAACTACTCTTTTCCTTCTCTTTCATTTGTCATTTGTCTTTATATTCTTTTTCCGGATGTATGACATTACAACGCGGGTTTTTACAACGCGTGCAGTTACATCGCATGCGTTACAACGCATGCGATGTTACAACGCTATGCCATTACAACGCAAGTCTTTACATCGACTTGCGCTAGATGGCGTGCTAACATTAAAAAAGTGTAATTTACTATTCCAACTCCAGTCCACTTAACAGTAGGGAAGGTGTTGGGATAGTAAACTACACTATTTGTAATGTTAGCACGCCATCTAGCGCAAGTCGATGTAAAGACTTGCGTTGTAATGGCATAGCGTTGTAACATCGCATGCGTTGTAACGCATGCGATGTAACTGCACTGCGTGGTAAAAACCGCGTTGTAATGGCTGTTCCCCTCTTTTTCCTCACCACTTTTTACTCTAAAAAAATAGCGCTCCGCTCAGTGTGTTGGTCTGCACCTGGGCGTCAGATGCGGCCCGGTGTGTGAATGCAGTATTAAGAAATTCGATTTCTTTCCCACACACACCCCCCCATAATGATTGGGGTACAATAGCCCCACACTCGTTTTAGTTTTTATGTCCTTTTCTTTATAGTGAGTAATCAGGTCTTTTGGAGTGACAGATGTATATATGAATAGTAGTGCTTCCTTGAATGATCTTATCTCGTGTTGCATAAGGATGGGCCGCAAATACCTACGTCTCTGTAATAATAAGCTTGCGCAGCAGCATACGATGTGGGCAGCTGATTCGGAGTGGTAATTGCACAGTCTACATTGCTCCTGTGCCAGTGCGCAGTTGTTCCATAGTCCCCTGTACTCTCTAATGTTTTAGTCAGTAGCCTAAACATTAAAACGTTCTTAAATGCACGCTTTCCAATTGCTGCTCTCAAGTATGGTTGGCAAAGAAAGGTTTCGTGGGATGTTACAACCTCCTCAGCACCTCTAATGCTTCTTGCCTTGATAAGATCCAGATCCCTCGAGGGTTTCTTAGCTTGTATCTTTACTTTGCTTTTTAGCTCTGCTTTGCTAATTTTGAGAGCCGTCAATGATGTTAGATCCAGTGATAATGTTGAAGCGGGTAGTTCCAGGTACTTCGCCCAGGCACTTGTCTTGTGCGAGAACAATGCCATAAGGGCACCCCGCAGAGAATCATGATCTGCCCGGCTCACCTGGAGGTAATAGATAATTATGTCTTTTTTGCATGCTATGTCCATGCTTACGAGATTAAATTCCAGGCATAATAAAGTGTGCTCTGTGTGCTTTGGCATGCCAAATACCTTTTTGTATGATGATGTGTGGTTTTGCTCTTGTACCTCTGTCAGGCTTCCAGGGTAGGCGAGGTGGCCGTAACTTAGTGGTGGTATGAGTTTGGCCTCGATTACTCTTCGTATTCCCTGTGCCGAGTGGCTGTTTAGCATATGGTTGAGGCGAGATAGATCATACATGGTCTTTGCTGCTGTGGCTCCTATAGCCTTTACCTGCAGCATGCGTTTCCCTGAGTCCATAAGCCAAACTCCAAGGTAGTTGGAGTCCGTGTCAACCTTTAATGGTCTGAGTTTCCACTTGAGTTCGCGTTGTAGAGGGCATTGGCCAAATATCAGGACTTTTGTTTTCCCGCATTTGCGTGGAGGGCACTGCGTTTATTATACTCGTGTAATATGTCTAGGGCCCTCCTCATTTCTATTTGTGTCTGATCCATCAAGACCAAGTCGTCCGCGTACTGTATTATTGGGATTTTTTTCCGTCCTAACGATGGTGGAAAGGTTCTGCCTTTTAAAAGGTCTTCCCCTAGATCCGCTGTATAAAGATTAAATAAAGTTGGAGCAAGTACGCACCTCTGCTTTAAGCCTCTATGTGAAAATCCATCTGGCGGCGTGTGATTTCGTTAGCTTTATCCTCACAAATGTATCCATGTATAAGGTTGCAATTGTTGCAGGCAGTTGTTTTGGAATGTCCCATACTGCCAGTTGTTTCCGCAGGATGTTACGGTCAGTGCCGTGAAAGGCCGCACTACAGTCGACAAAACAGGCATATAACGGAGTGGTTCTTTCACGCGCCTTTGAGCCCAGGTAGGCGAGAGCGATGATGTTGTCAAGAGTTAATGCATTGGGCCTGAATTCTGTCTGATAGGGTGGTATGATTTTATTGTCTTTGATCCATTGCTCTAGTTCTTTTAAGAGAATTTTTGCAAAGAGTTTGCCATCAACGTCGAGGAGGGCAATTAACCTGTAGTTTTCCGGCAATGTTGGATCTCCCTTTTTATCTATTGGGTAGAGGATCGAGCCCTATCATGCTTCCTGTATAGCAGATGTGGCAAGGCATTCGTTAACCAGTTTAAGCATCACTGGGGCCCAGAATGTTCAGTCGTCTTTTAAAATGATCACCGGAATGCCATTCGGTCCTGGAGCCCCATCACTCCGGCTATTGCTTAGTACCTTTAGTACCCCTGCTCTAGTTGCTGTTATGATGTTGTCCACCATGTCTTCTAAAAGGTTCTTTAGGTACTTTGTGTGAAAAGTGTCTTGGCTGACTGCTCTTTGATCTCTAGGGGCACAATATGCTTCCAGAGGCCCAGCTGACCAGCACCCACAGGACGTGCCTGAACCCTGCTGCTGGACTCTATTCAAATGAGTCCTGAACCCAAAGAGGTGCATCCCTGGTCCTGAACCCTTGGCTGGTGTCAGAGTGTACTCCTCTATCCCGAAAACCTCAAGACCTGTACTCCAGGTGACAATTCAGAGGTTCTAGGCTCATTGCATCCACGAACGACCGCCTGAGTCTCCTGCCAAAGAGAAACTCCAATGGTGACCTGCTCTTCGTGTCAGCAATAATAGCCCACCTCTGCCGCCAATGCAAAGGTCTGACAGTGACCTGCTCTTCATGCTGACAGCGATCTCCTTGCAGCTCCTGCCAACGTGAAGCTCCAGCTGATGCTTCTTGCACTGAACTGGACTGTGTGAGAGGGTAACCTCTCTACCAGTCCCTATATCTGGTCAGTCACGGCTCGCATGATTTGTGGGGGGTGGGGGACGGGTGGTTAGGTGGCATGGGGGTCCGCGCTGGAAGTGAATGGGGGGGTTTGGTAAAAGAAAAAAAAAATTACCACACCGGCTCCCGCGCCGCCTCTGCTCCTGGCCGGGCGTTTTCCTGCTGCTTTCCAGGAACAGGCATCCTCGCTCCCCTCCCCTAAGCCAATTACAACACTGCAATGGCAGCATTGTGATTGGTGCGGACAGCACCCAGCCGGTCGCCTGTAGGGAGGCAATTTTTTCTATGTAGGCTGCATGCAGCCTACATAGAGAAAATATAGAGTGCCCATGACTGACTTGGTCAGCCCCAGAGGGCCGACCAAACAGTCAGGGTCCACAACAGTGGGCAAGCCACTCCTTCCGGACCCGACCACCCGCCCGCCCCCAACCAGGACAAGAAGCAGAAACATAAAATAGTATTTAAAATACCATTCTATGTTTCTGCTGCTCGCAGTGCGAGAAAGCAGTGGGGCGACACTCCTCTGCCCTAATGGAGGAGCCGCCCCTGTATTTGACCCACAATCCACTTCGATTGGCCGGAACTTTCGACCCGGTCCAGAGCAACCAGAAAACCGTAATTGGTGCTTTGTGCTTTTTGGCACTATTTTTACCTGAAACTTTAAAAATTCATTACTATATTTCTACCTACTGGATTTTGTCATTTTGACATCATGTTATTTATTCCAATTTACTCTATTTTTCCAAATTGGCTTGGGATTTGTCTTGCTTTCTCTGTTTCCTTCATTACTGTTTGTGTGCTGCATGAATACTTTACACAGTGCCTCTCAGTTGAGCCTGACTGCATTGGTTCCAAGATACCAGAGGGTTAAGCATGGGTTTATTTAGTGATTTTTGTGGGTCACCCTGCTAAGGACTGTCTTTGTAACTTGAGTGGGGCTCTCGCCCTCTCTAATAATAACCACATTTCCTAAAGTAAGCTTTTGAAAATCACTGTCCTCTTTTGCTCCCTGTTGACATATCTCCTCTTCTGGTCCTGTTGACATAACTCCTCTTTTGATATTGAAGCCATATCTCTTCTCTTGCTACTGAAGCCATCTCTCCTCCTTGAATGATGTATTTTTGCCTTGTTGGCCACAAAAGACACCACGTTTTATAATTGACATCCAGTGCTATCTCTCCTTGTTGTTCCTGATGTCCACTCGCTGTGTTGACTCCCTGTGCGATCTCACCTTGGTGGTCCTGATGTCATCTCGTTGCATTGATTCCCTGTGCGGTCTCTCCTTGTTGGTCTTGATGTCCTCTCGCTGTATTGACTCCCTGTGCGATCTCTCCTTGTTGTTCCTGATGTCATCTCGCCGTTTTGGCTCCCTGTGCAATCTCACCTTCTTCTTTCTGACGTCATCTAGCTCTATTGACTCCCTGTGTGATCTCTCGTTGTTGTACTTAATGGTCATCTCGCTGTGTTGACTCCCTGTGCATGTTTACTTTATTGGTCTTGATGTCACCTCTCCGCATTGACTACCTGTGTGATCTCTCCTTGGTGGTCCTGATGTCATCTCGCTGCATTGATTCCCTGTGCGATCTCTCCTTGTTGGTCTTGATGTCCTCTCGCTGTATTGACTCCCTGTGCGATTTCTCGTTGTTGTTCCTGATGTCATCTCGCTGTGTTGACTCCCTGTGCGTTTCCACTTTATTGGTCTTGATGTCACCTCTCCGCATTGACTCCCTGTGTGATCTATCCTTGCTGGTTCTGATGTCATCTCACTGCATTGACTCCCTGTGCGATCTCACCTTCATGTTCTTGATGGTCATCTCACCTGTGCGATCTCACTAGTTGGTCTTGATGTCATCTCGCCGCGTTGACTCCCTGTGCGATCTCTCCTTGTTGTTCCTGATGTCCACTCGCCCCTTTGGCTCCCTGTGCGATCTCACCTTGTTGGTCTTGATGTCATCTCGCCGCGTTGACTCCCTGTGCGATCTCTCCTTGTTGTTCCTGATGTCCACTCGCCCCTTTGGCTCCCTGTGTGATCTCTCCTTGTTGGTCTTGATGTCATCTCGCCGCGTTGACTCCCTGTGCGATCTCTCCTTGTTGGTCTTGATGTTATCTTTCATCATTGGCTCCTGGTGCCACGTCTCGTTTGTTTGTGGCACCAGTGCCTTAAATGGGCCAGTGCTCACAGGTACTGAGTACCGGCACTTCTTATTTTACCGATCTAAGTACCGGCACTTATCTATTGCCAAGGAGAGTAATTGGTGCTAGTGCTACTGAGCTCAAGACCGTCAGAGTGGAGCGACACTGACAGCCAACGCGCCTCCTTAGTCTTGTGCTGCGCCCCTCCTGAACAACTCATCAGCAGCTCATTTGCATTATGTGGGAGAGGTGTGGCGCAGCGGCCAGAGTGGCGGACTCCAGAGCGCGGAGCTCACGGTTCGATCCTCGGTGACAGCTCATCATCATGTGACTCTGGGCAATATCTCACTTAATCTCCCCGACGGCCCCCAGAGCCTGGGTACCCATTGGGGTGATACGTTGCGTTTTACAAATATGGGACTTAGATTTTTATGCAAGGGATGTCCAGGTGATGGGAATTTCATCGTCTCGCTGTGTTTGACAGAGCAGGACCCATTCAGACACTGCTCCCTCAATCACATTCACACTGTCGGTGTACAGTAACCAGTGGCGGCTCACTGCTTTAGAAAGTGGTGAGGCTATCAGGCAGGCACTCCAGGAAGGCCCGTAGGTGCAACCCCAAAGCTCTCAATTGTGGTCCTTCATAAACAATGTTTATAACAAGCCACAATTAAGAGCTCTGGAGTGAAGGCTGAAGATAGTGTGAGTTTCTCACCTGCCTGGTAGTGTGGACAGAAAAGTCAAACAACACAAAAATTAATTTAAA
Source organism: Triturus cristatus (assembly GCF_964204655.1). NCBI lineage: Eukaryota > Metazoa > Chordata > Amphibia > Caudata > Salamandridae > Triturus > Triturus cristatus. The sequence goes on from NC_140595.1 coordinate 810,477,351, forward strand.
AAAAAAAAAAGTACATACCTACTCCTCTCCGGTCTCGACCTCAGTCCTTCGCAAAAGGCAGCAAGGGGTCTCAGAGTCAACTCCCCATACCAATCCAGATGCTGCTCTCGTGCTGTGAACCAGCATGAGAGAAGCCCCAGGATTGGTTGGAGCTGGCTGGCTCAGCACTCCTACAGGCACTGGAGGCCTGTGCCTGCTCTCCACCCAGCTGTCTAAGACAGCTTAGGTTGGAGAGATTTAAAGTGCGCATGTCAGGCTGGCCGTCGCAAGACAGCCGACCAAAGTGACATGTAAACTTTAAACTTTAGGTGTGCACCATTCCTCCTCCCTGCTGCCAGTCAGCAGGGAGGGCCCCGCCCCAACACTTGGCTCGGGATGACCCCTGCACTGAAAAATAAAACATCAATAAAATCATTTTATGACCGTATTATTTTTCATGTTTGCTGCACTTGCAGGGTGGGTGACGCTCCTCCGCCCTCATGGAAGCACCGCCGCTAGCTGGAATAATCCCACGGGAGCCTTTTGTGTGTGGCGAGTTAACGCCTTTTGTTTGTATTGATACATTTCTCACGTGTTTTGGTTTGACCTGCAACTGATGCAGACCTCATGATTAATGCTGCCATCCCAGAGCCCTTCCGGGGTGCACCGGTCACCAGCCTGGAAGTGCTGAGAGTGTATTCATGGTTAATGCCGCCATCCCAGAGCTCTTCCGGGGTGCACTGGTCACCAGCCTGGAAGTGCTGAGAGTGAACTCATGGTTAACGCAGCCATCCCAGAGCCATTCCGGGCGCACTGGTCACCGGCCTGGAAGTGCTGAGAGTGAACTCATGGTTAACGCAGCCATCCCAGAGCCATTCCGGGCGCACTGGTCACCGGCCTGGAAGTGCTGAGAGTGAACTCATGGTTAACGCCGCCATCCCAGAGCCCTTCCGGGCGCACCGGTCACCAGCCTGGAAGTGCTGAGAGTGTATTCATGGTTAATGCCGCCATCCCAGAGTCCATCCGTAGCCACTGGTCACCAGCCTGGAAGTGCTGAGAGTGAACTCATGGTTAACGCAGCCATCCCAGAGCCATTCCGGGCGCACTGGTCACCGGCCTGGAAGTGCTGAGAGTGAACTCATGGTTAACGCCGCCATCCCAGAGCCCTTCCGGGCGCACCGGTCACCAGCCTGGAAGTGCTGAGAGTGTATTCATGGTTAATGCCGCCATCCCAGAGCCCTTCCTGGGTGCACTGGTCACCAGCCTGGAAGTGCTGAGAGTGTATGCATGGTTAACGCCGCCATCCCAGAGCCCTTCCGGGGGGCACTGGTCACCAGCCTGGAAGTGCTGAGAGTGAACTCATGGTTAACGCCGCCATCCCAGAGCCCTTCCGGGGGGCACTGGTCACCAGCCTGGAAGTGCTGAGAGTGAACTCATGGTTAACTCCGCCATCTAAGAGCCCTTCCGGGGGGGTCACTGGTCACCAGTCTGGAAGTGCTGAGAGTGAACTCATGGTTAATGCCACCATCCCAGAGCCCTTCCGGGCGCACTGGTCACCAGCCTGGAAGTGCTAAGAGTGAACTTGTTATTAAGGCTGCCATCCCAGAGCCCTTCTGGGGCGCACTGGTCACCAGCCTGGAAGTGCTGAGAGTGAACTCATGGTTAATGCCGCCATCCCAGAGCCCTTCCGGGGGGCACTGGTCACTGGCCTGGAAGTGCTGAGAGGGAACTCATGGTAAACGCCGCCATCCCAGAGCCCTTCCAGGGTGCACTGGTCACCAGCCTGGAAGTGCTGAGAGTGAACTCATGGTTAACACCACCATCCCAGAGCCCTTCCAGGCGCACTGGTCACCAGCCTGGAAGTGCTGAGAGTGAACTCATGGTGAATGCAGCCATCCCAGAGCCCTTCCGGGCACACTGGTCCCCAGCCTGAAAGTGCTGAGAGTGAACTCATGGTGAATGCCGCCATCCCAGAGCTCTTCCTGGGTGCACTGGTCACCAGCCTGGAAGTGCTGAGAGTGAACTCATGGTTAACGCCGCCATCCCAGAGCCCTTCCGGGGGGCACTGGTCACCAGCCTGGAAGTGCTGAGAGTGAACTCATGGTTAACACCACCATCCCAGAGCCCTTCCTGGGTGCACTGGTCACCAGCCTGGAAGTGCTGAGAGTGAACTCATGGTTAACGCCGCCATCCCAGAGCCCTTCCTGGGTGCACTGGTCACCAGCCTGGAAGTGCTGAGAGTGACCTCATTGTTAATGCCGCCATCCCAGAGCCCTTCTGGGGTGCACCGGTCACCAGCCTGGAAGTGCTGAGAGTGACCTCATCGTTAATGCCGCCATCCCAGAGCCCTTCCTGGGTGCACTGGTCACCAGCCTGGAAGTGCTGAGAGTGAACTCATGGTTAACGCCGCCATCCCAGAGCCCTTACGGGGCGCACTGGTCACCAGCCTGGAAATGCTGAGAGTGAACTCATGGTTAACGCCGTCATCCCAGCGTCCTTCCGGGGCGCACTGGTCACCAGCCTGGAAGTGCTGAGAGTGAACACATGGTTAAAGCCACCATCCCAGAGCCCTTCCGGGGCGCACCGGTCATCAGCCTGGATTGCTGAGAGTGAACTCATGGTTAACACCGCCATTCCAGAGCCCTTTCAGGGTGCACTAGTCACCAGCCTGAAAGTGCTGAGAGTGAACTCATGGTCAACGCCGCCATCCCAGAGCCCTTCCGGGCGCACTGGTCACCAGCCTGGAAGTGCTGAGAGTGAACTCATGGTTAACGCCGTCATCCCAGCGTCCTTCCGGGGCACACTGGTCGCCAGCCTGGAAGTGCTGAGAGTGAACTCATGGTTAACGCCGCCATCCCAGAGCTCTTCCGGGGCGCACTGGTCACCAGCCTGGAAGTGCTGAGAGTGAACTCATGGTGAATGCCGCCATCCCAGAGCCCTTCCGGGGCGCACTGGTCACCAGCCTGGAAGTGCTGAGAGTGAACTCATGGTGAATGCAGCCATCCCAGAGCCCTTCCACGCGCACTGGTCACCAGCCTGGAAGTGCTGAGGGTGAACTCATGGTTAACGCCGCCATCCCAGAGCTCTTCCGGGGCGCACTGGTCACCAGCCTGGAAGTGCTGAGAGTGAACTCATGGTGAATGCCGCCATCCCAGAGCCCTTCCGGGGCGCACTGGTCACCAGCCTGGAAGTGCTGAGAGTGAACTCATGGTGAATGCAGCCATCCCAGAGCCCTTCCACGCGCACTGGTCACCAGCCTGGAAGTGCTGAGGGTGAACTCATGGTTAATGCCACCATCCCAGAGCCCTTCTGGGCGCACTGGTCACCAGCCTGGAAGTGCTAAGAGTGAACTTGTTATTAAGGCTGCCATCCCAGAGCCCTTCTGGGGCGCACTGGTCACCAGCCTGGAAGTGCTGAGAGTGAACTCATGGTTAATGCCGCCATCCCAGAGCCCTTCCGGGGGGCACTGGTCACTGGCCTGGAAGTGCTGAGAGGGAACTCATGGTAAACGCCGCCATCCCAGAGCCCTTCCAGGGTGCACTGGTCACCAGCCCGGAAGTGCTGAGAGTGAACTCATGGTTAACACCACCATCCCAGAGCCCTTCCAGGCGCACTGGTCACCAGCCTGGAAGTGCTGAGAGTGAACTCATGGTGAATGCAACCATCCCAGAGCCCTTCCGGGCACACTGGTCCCCAGCCTGAAAGTGCTGAGAGTGAACTCATGGTGAATGCCGCCATCCCAGAGCTCTTCCTGGGTGCACTGGTCACCAGCCTGGAAGTGCTGAGAGTGAACTCATGGTTAACGCCGCCATCCCAGAGCCCTTCCGGGGGGCACTGGTCACCAGCCTGGAAGTGCTGAGAGTGAACTCATGGTTAACACCACCATCCCAGAGCCCTTCCTGGGTGCACTGGTCACCAGCCTGGAAGTGCTGAGAGTGAACTCATGGTTAACGCCGCCATCCCAGAGCCCTTCCTGGGTGCACTGGTCACCAGCCTGGAAGTGCTGAGAGGGACCTCATTGTTAATGCCGCCATCCCAGAGCCCTTCTGGGGTGCACCGGTCACCAGCCTGGAAGTGCTGAGAGTGACCTCATCGTTAATGCCGCCATCCCAGAGCCCTTCCTGGGTGCACTGGTCACCAGCCTGGAAGTGCTGAGAGTAAACTCATGGTTAACGCCGCCATCCCAGAGCCCTTACGGGGCGCACTGGTCACCAGCCTGGAAGTGCTGAGAGTGAACTCATGGTTAACGCCGTCATCCCAGCGTCCTTCCGGGGCACACTGGTCGCCAGCCTGGAAGTGCTGAGAGTGAACTCATGGTTAACGCCGCCATCCCAGAGCTCTTCCGGGGCGCACTGGTCACCAGCCTGGAAGTGCTGAGAGTGAACTCATGGTGAATGCCGCCATCCCAGAGCCCTTCCGGGGCGCACTGGTCACCAGCCTGGAAGTGCTGAGAGTGAACTCATGGTGAATGCAGCCATCCCAGAGCCCTTCCACGCGCACTGGTCACCAGCCTGGAAGTGCTGAGGGTGAACTCATGGTTAACGCCGCCATCCCAGAGCCCTTCCTGGGTGCACTGGTCACCAGCCTGGAAGTGCTGAGAGTGACCTCATTGTTAATGCCGCCATCCCAGAGCCCTTCCTGGGTGCACCGGTCACCAGCCTGGAAGTGCTGAGAGTGACCTCATCGTTAATGCCGCCATCCCAGAGCCCTTCCTGGGTGCACTGGTCACCAGCCTGGAAGTGCTGAGAGTGAACTCATGGTTAACGCCGCCATCCCAGAGCCCTTACGGGGCGCACTGGTCACCAGCCTGGAAATGCTGAGAGTGAACTCATGGTTAACGCCGTCATCCTAGCGTCCTTCCGGGTCGCACTGGTCGCCAGCCTGGAAGTGCTGAGAGTGAACACATGGTTAAAGCCATCATCCCAGAGCCCTTCCGGGGCGCACCGGTCACCAGCCTGGAAGTGCTGAGAGTGAACTCATGGTTAACGCCGCCATTCCAGAGCCCTTCCAGGGTGCACTAGTCACCAGCCTGGAAGTGCTGAGAGTGAACTCATGGTCAACGCCGCCATCCCAGAGCCCTTCCGGGCGCACTGGTCACCAGCCTGTAAGTGCTGAGAGTGAACTCATGGTTAACTCTGCCATCCCAGAGCCCTTCCAGGCGCACTGGTCACCAGCCTGGAAGTGCTGAGAGTGAACTCATGTTTAACGCCGCCATCCCAGAGCCCTTCCGGGCGCACTGGTCACCAGCCTGGAAGTGCTGAGAGTGAACTCATGGTCAATGCCGCCATCCCAGAGTCCATCCGTAGCCACTGGTCACCAGCCTGGAAGTGCTGAGAGTGAACTCATCGTTAAAGCCACCATCCCAGAATCCATCCGTGGCCACTGGTCACCAGCCTGGAAGTGCTGAGAGTGAACTTGTTATTAAGGCTGCCATCCCAGAGCCCTTCCGGGGGGGCACTGGTCACCAGCCTGGAAGCGCTGAGAGTGAACTCATGGTTAACTCCGCCATCCCAGAGCCGTTCCTGGGTGCACTGGTCACTGGCCTGGAAGTGCTGAGAGTGAACTCATGGTTAACGCCGCCATCCCAGAGCCCTTCTGGGGGGCACTGGTCACCAGCCTGGAAGTGCTAAGAGTGAACTCATGGTTAAGGCCACCATCCCAGAGTCCATCCGTGGCCACTGGTTACGCCTGCAAGTGCTAAGTTTGAACTCATTATTAACGCCACCATCCCAGAGCCCTTCCGGGGCGCGCTGGTCACCAGCCTGGAAGTGCTGAGAGTGAGCTCATGGTTAACGCCGCCATCCCAGAGTCCATCCGTGGCCACTGGTCGCCAGCCTGGAGGGGCTGAGAGTGAACTCATGTGTAACGCCGCCATCCCAGAGCCCTTACGGGGCGCACTGGTCACCAGCGGGTTTGTGAAATCCAAAACAAACGTAAACTTACACAAAAGTGCATGTTTACTTTTGTGAATCACGCCCTCAGTATTATGTCAGTTGCATTGTAACTCCCTAACACTCACTCATACATTCAGTACACCTGACTAACTGTGGCAAGCTTTTCTGTCTTGTGCTGAGGATACTCATGCCTCAGCTGCAATAAAAGTTTCTTCTTAGCAGGGCTGGTAAACATTGAATTCAATGAATGGTCAATTGCCTGTACATCCTTTTGGTGCATTAGTCACACTTGTCGCAATATACAGTGCCGGCCAAGTCCATTTAAATAGAAACTGGTAGGCAGGATCACTCAACGTTGTGGCAGTGTCACAAAAATAGGGCCTGGTATCACAAAGCACACACTGAATGGAACGGAATCCACACACTGTCCTGCTATCGCCCAAAATACCACAGTGTTGAGATCACATAACACTGGCCAACAACACTGTGCAGACCTAATATCACACACAGTGATGGACAGAGTGCACTGTTCTTAATCTGTGAAACTTGTTCTAAGGACCCTTTAGCGTGGTGTGGTGCGGCCAGTCCAGATAAATGCAAGGAATCTCGCGAACAAGCCCCTTATTGAGGAAAAGATGATGAGCCCTTAACATGAGGATCACTTGAACACTGTGGCGCCCAGTACTGCATAGAAATGAATTGGTATTATCTGGTTAAAACTGTGGCGCCCAGGACTGCAAAGGTCGGAATTGGTGTTACCTGGTTAAAACTGTGGCGCTCAGGACTGCACAGGTAGGAATTGGTGTTACCTGGTTAAAATTGTGGCGCCCAGGACTGCAGAGGTCAAAATTGGTGGTACCTGGTTGGAACTGTGGCATCCAGGACTGCACATGTATCAATTGGTGTTACCTGGTTAAAACTGTGGCACCCAGGACTGCACAGGTCTGAATTGGTGTTACCTAGTTAAAACTCTGGCGCCCAGTACTGCACAGCTATGAATTGGTGTTACCTGGTTAAAACTGTGGCACTCAGGACTGCACAGGAATGAATTAGTGCTACTTGGTTAAAACTGTGGCGCACAGGAATTCACAGGTAGGAATTGGTGTTTTCTCTGGGTAAAACTGTGACGCTCAGGACTTCACAAGTATGAATTGGTGTTATCTGGTTAAAACTGTGGCACCCAGGACTGCACAGGTAGAAATTGGTGTTATTTGGTTAAAACTGTGGCACCCAGGACTCCACAGTTATAAATTGGTGTTATCTGGTAAACACTGTGGCACCCAGGACTGGACAGGTCTGAATTGGTGGTACCTGGTTGAAACTGCGGTGCTCAGGACTGCACAGGTATGAATTAGTGCTACTTAGTTAAAACGGTGCCTCCCAGGACTTCACCAGTAGGAATTGGTGTTATCTGGTTAAAACTGTGGCACTCAGTACTGCACAAGTAGGAATTGGTGCTACTTGGTTAAAACTGTGGCGTGCTGGACTGCACAGGCATGAATTCGTGCTACTTGGTTAAAACTGTGGTGCCCAGGACTGCACAGGTATGAATTGGTGATACTTGGTTAAAACTGTGGTGCCTAGGACTGCACAGGTATGAATTGGTGCTACTTGGTTAAAACTGTGGTGCCTAGGACTGCACAGGTATGAATTGGTGATACTTGGTTAAAACTGTGGTGCCCAGGACTGCACAGGTATGAATTGGTGATACTTGGTTAAAACTGTGGTGCCTAGGACTGCACAGGTATGAATTGGTGATACTTGGTTAAAACTGTGGTGCTCAGGACTGCACAGGTATGAATTAGTGCTACTTAGTTAAAACTGTGGCGCCCAGGACTTCACCAGTAGGAATTGGTGTTATCTGGTTAAAACTGTGGCGCTCAGTACTGCAGAGGTATGAATTGGTGCTACTTGGTTAAAACTGTGGCAGGCTGGACTGCACAGGTATGAATTGGTGCTACTTGGTTGAAACTGTGACGCGCTGGACTGCACAGGCATGAATTGGTGCTACTTGGTTAAAACTGTGGTACCCAGGATTGCACAGGTATGAATTGGTGCTACTTGGTTAAAACTGTGGTGCCTAGGACTGCATAGGTATGAATTGGTGATTCTTGGTTAAAACTGTGGTGCCCTGGACTGCACAGGTATGAATTGGTGCTACTTGGTTAAAACTGTGGCGCTCAGGACTGCACAGGTATGAATGGGTGCTACTTGGTTAAAACTGTGGTACCCAGGATTGCACAGGTATGAATTAGTGCTACTTGGTTAAAACTGTGGTGCCTAGCGAATTCTGCACCGTTCATACTATACCAGACATTTGTTACATAAAATGAGCAGAGCACCACACCCCTTCTGCTTGCGTGGTTGTGGGGAGGAAGGCACCTTTTATCATACCATTTGGGACTGTCCTGTAATCCAGGAGTTCTGGAAGCGGATAATGCATACAATGTTGCAGGCGTGCGGCGTCTCATTGGTGCCGGAGCCCCGGCGCTGTTTGCTGAATGTGTGGGAGCCCAACTACCTCAGTCGCCAGGCCCAGAGCTGGGTCACGCTGGGGATAATGACGGCGAAGAGAAACATAGCCCAAAAGTGGGAGGTGGGGGAGGTGCCTTCACTAACTGCATGGGGGAGAGATATGGACGTGGTCATGTTTGCTGAGCGCTCAGCTTTTGTTAGGCGGGGTTGCCCCCGCAAGTGGGATAAGGTATGGGAGGCATGGAACAAATTCAGGGGAGGCATATGTGACCCACCACCGACGCCACATGATGACACCTCTGATTCAGATTGATGCAGTAGATGTGGGGACGGCAATGGGAACGGTTGAAGCCGGCCATGGACTACACTGCCGATATGTTGGTTTTGTCCGTGGAGTAAATTGGGATGTTGTATTGTCGAATGATACAAACAAACTGTCTACTCAAGTGTCTTGTTGTTGTGTTTTTATCAAAAACAATAAAAAGTAAAAAAAATGAATTGGTGATACTTGGTTAAAACTGTGGCGCTCAGGACTGCACAGGTATGAATTGTTGCTACTTGGTTAAAACTGTGGTACCCAGGACTGCACAGGTATGAATTGGTGCTACGTGGTTAAAACTGTGGTACCCAGGACTGCACAGGTATGAATTGGTGCTACTTGGTTAAAAAGAAAAAATAGGGAACGCTGTGATGGGTGAGTGTGTGTTGAAACTGCTGTGCAGGACCAGCACCCTCAGTCTCCTTCATGAGTTTTTGCATGGATGTCACTAGGAACTGATTGCTGCCCTTCGTGAACTCACCATGATCTGTTCATCATCTGTCCTCAGTGAGGAACAAGGCACTGGGCTAAGATCTGAAATACTGAGCCAAGATCAGACAGGGCGGAGCTCAGACCCCACATCACTGGCACAATAAAGTACATCAAAGGTCCACTATCAGCCAGGGCTGGCCTAAACAGCAATGGCTCAAGAACAGATAAGGATGGCTTAAAAATAAACTGCACTGAGCCAAGTCCGTTAATTACTAGTCTAAGAAAACACAGCATGGGCCAAGATCACACAGTGCTGTGCCAATTTCACTCAATGTTGGGCCAAAGAGTCCAGGATCATACAATACTGGATCAACTTATCACAAAGCTTAGCCAAGATCACATACTGGTGGCCAGACATTATAACCAGGATCCTGCTGACCCTTATGCACAGTTCTAAACCTGGTAAACTTGTGCCTGAGGCATAAACACGATGGTCCAAATTAACCTGTCCCTTTAAATGCAAAGGACAGCGTGCCTATTTCAGGGGGCTATGGCATCGCACTAGCCGTGAGTCTGCACATTTTGGAAGTTTGAGACTAGAAGTGACTTTGTATCATCATGTCTCGCCCCACCTCTAACCCCACACACTAGCCACGCCCCCAACTCAATTTAATGAAGACCTGCATTATGCTTTCCCATTTACAGCACTGCGTGGCCCCATCTCCCCATGGGTATCATGATGTCACCCCCTCATCGCATCCTGCTGGTATATCGTTGTTGTTGATGTGTCCTTTGTGTCTTTCTTTGCACTAGGTATGGGGGTCAATCACAGTGCCAGGGCCCGCTTACACCACCACATCCGGGTACTGCTTCAATGAAACAGCCATGCTGAGGCTCACCTTCCCAGACGGCTTCATCCAGTTCACATTCCAGAAGGTAGGCTGTGGAATGCTAAGGTATGCTGTCACGTGAGACACTTGTAATGTATGCTATGTGGTGTGCCATGCTGTGCTATGGTAATGGTAGTGAAGTTTATTCGCATAAGTTAATTAAAACCATTGCATTACAGTAAAATAACATTGAAAAAAGAAAGTCAGAATAATAAATCGTAAAAATATATGCACTAGCTAGAATCTTCAATTACATTAAAAAGGGTGTGCAGACAATATCGAGTAAAAAATATCGAGTTGCACAAATATTGAGTAAGAAATATCGTGGTTCAGAAATATCGACAGTAAGAAAATCGTGGTCAAGAATATCGACTTAAGGTAAGTAATATCAATTTTAAAATTATCAAAGTGTTTAATATAGTTTGCAAAAATATAGTTGTTAAAAATATCATTTTTTAATTAATGTTATGTATTTTGTATATATTTGTTATGTATGTGAGTAGTTTTTTTTGTATAATAATTGTTTGTATTTCTAATATATTTTTTACATTTTTACTAGTTATTAATTTATTTTTAATTGCATTTTGCGTTTTTAGTTCCATAGCAGGTTGTGAGTTTATAGGGGAATAGGGTGGGAAGTAACTTAATTATATTAAATTAATTGATTATATTTTGTTAATTTATATTTGTGTAATTGAGGTTTTATAGTTTTAAATTAGGCCTGGGCGAAGCACTACGCTACGCTCGCGTAGTTTGCGAAGTTCGCGCTACTTCGCACTACGCGAACTGCACGTAGCACAGTGCGAACACGCGTAGCGTAGTGTTGCGTAGTGCTGCGGTCATTTTTTTCTTGCTCGCGGTCCTCAACGTCAAGTTGGCGACCGCGAGCAAGCAAAATGACATCCTGGCGAGACTTTTTCCTTGTTCGCGATCGCGAGCATGGAAAATAAACCTCCCGGCGAGATTCACAACGCGAGAAGGTCAGATTTCTCATTGCGAGGGGTCGCGTATGCTCGCGACCGCTCGCGATGAGAAACTACCAGTTCGCGTTGAGAAAGCTGCAGCTCGAGGAAAAATCTACTCGAGCAGCAGAAAACTACAGCTCGCACTGTGCAAGATGCCATTTTCAATGATTGCACAGTGCCGGTTGCTTGTCCGCACTGTGCAATCATTGAAAACAACATCTTGCACAGTGCGAACATGTTACTTCGCAGTTCGCGAAGTGCTACGCGTAGCTCGCGTAGTGCGAACTTCACTTTGCGTAGCTTCGCGAAGTGCTACTTTGCGAACTACGCCCACCCTTATTTTAAATGTGTAAAGTAATTTATTATCAATTAATTATTAATTGGTAGATAATTAATTTTAATTGATTAATTGCTATTTAATTATGGTAATTGTGTAATTAATTTTACATGTGTGTTGTGGTGATTATAGGTGTAAAGGGTGGGAAGTAATCTATTTTTTAATTGATGAATTAATAACTGGTTGTTAATTACTTTTAATTAATTAATTGATAATTAATTATGGTATTTGGGAAAATAATTTTAGGTGTGTGTTTTGGGGTTTATGGGGTAAAGGGTGTTAAGTAGTTTATTTATTTTTTATTATTCATTTTTTGTTAATTGATATTAATTTAAATTGTATTATATAATTGTGTAATTAATTTTAGGTGTGTGTTGTGGTGTTTATAGGAGTAGAGGTTGGGAAGTATTTTGTGTTTAATTGATATATGAAAGGCAATACAAATTAGTACAGTAATGAGTCAACGAACAATAAAAATTATTTCACAGGTTCTGTTTGCTGTGCGTTTTAGATTCTTTATTTCTTATATTCTCTTCACAGTTTGGTAGAGCCAACGCGTTTCCCCCTACAAAGGGCTTCTTCAGGGCAAGATAATATAGTAGGCACAGTTCAAGTGTTCACAGTTCGAAACACCAGTAACGAAATGTGTCAATAACGTCCCTTGGTCATTCAAGTATGCGCCACGTCCAGTATTCCAGTATCCTTAATGTAGATGATATATCGTAATCAATTCTGTTATCTTAGTTGCCTCTGGCATTTCCAAAGTCTGTAAAGTATTCCAATTCAGATAAGTCTTCCCCCGTGTATGGTCCAACGTCAACTGCAGTTGACGTTGGTCCATACACGGGTGAAGACTTATCAGTGGCAGAGGCAACTAAGATAACAGAATTGATTACGATATATCATCTACATTAAGGATACTGGAATACTGGACGTGGCGCATACTTGACTGACCAGGGGACATTATTGATGCATTTCATTACTGCGGTTTCGAACGGTGAACACTTGAACTGTGCCTACTATATTAGCTTTCTCTGAAGAAGCCCTTTCCAGGGCGAAACACGTTGGCAGTACCAAACTGTGAAAAGAATATAAGAAATAACTAATCTGCAACGCACAACAAACAGAACCTTGGAAAGAATTTTTATTGTCCATTGACTCATTACTGTACTAATTTGTATTGCCTCTCATCATTCTGTCCAAACTGAGTCTTCTCTGTGGCCATGTGGCAGCTGGTCATTTGAGGTGGGCAATACGTGTGCCAGAATACACTAGTGATTAGACTGGGTAGTGCAGTGTTAATAAACCTTGCTGCCATTTTGTGCCTTTAATATTTAATTATTATATAGTTATTAATTAATGTTAATTATTTGATATTTTTGGGGGTTATTGGTTATTTTTGTGTGTGTTGTTTTTACTTTTAAAGGGGTGAAGGGTGGGTATTGAATACATTTTAATTACTTTATTATTAGTTATTAATAGTAATAGTTTTTAATTTAAAAATAAGTTTTAATTGTGTTTTATAATTTTATAGTTTAATTTAGATGTGTGTGATATTATAGTGTTAAAGTGTGTGTAGTCAATTAATATTTATTAGTTGTTTTTATTAATAATATTTTAATTGATTAATAATTATGTTAATTATGGAAGTACATTTAATTTAAAATGTTGAAGTGTTTTGTTTTTGGTGTGGTGTTATAGGGTAGGAAATAAAATAAATACTGCATGTATTAATTCATTTTTTTGTTTGTAAATATTTTCTAGTTTTTTTTTTTTTAATGTATTTATTATTTTATTTTATATAATATGTTTAGGTTTTCGTTATGTGAAATTAATGTTATATTATGTTTTCTTTTTATATACTTATTATATTTGATTTTTCATTTGTTAAATATTGTTTATTTATTTTTATGATTTGTTTATTTTTTTTAAATATGTATATATATATATATATAAACACACGAGTTGCCCCAAAAGGAATCGCCACACACGGAGAGATATCCGCACTAACACCACAGGTTGCAGAGCTTCAGAGCAGATAGCAGATAGCAGCCTTCCCTTCTGCCATACGCGTTTCGAGTTTTACACTCTTGATCACTGGCTGGCTGAACACAGGAGGCGGAATCAAAGAACAAATTTATTTAAATGATAAGCCCCGCCCCAGTGGGCGCCGTAGCATGCTGGTAATTGCAGTTTGTAATATACTACACAGGCTCAAAAGTTCACTCCCCAAGTGGGTTCCGCTGCCTCCATTCGTAAAAATGTCATACCCAATAGGGCGAGAGGCTTCACCAAACTGTCCTCCACTTGCAAGTAGTACACTGTGATACAGGCATCCTCCGTTCACACGAGCGCTCCCATCGAGCACTTCAGACCCGCCTTGGCAAGCGGGGGGGCTTTTCCGTGGCTGGACAGCCACTAAATATAAACACACGAGTTGCCCCAAAAGGAATCGCCACACACGGAGAGATATCCGCACTAACACCACAGGTTGCAGAGCTTCAGAGCAGATAGCAGATAGCAGCCTTCCCTTCTGCCATACGCGTTTCGAGTTTTACACTCTTGATCACTGGCTGGCTGAACACAGGAGGCGGAATCAAAGAACAAATTTATTTAAATGATAAGCCCCGCCCCAGTGGGCGCCGTAGCATGCTGGTAATTGCAGTTTGTAATATACTACACAGGCTCAAAAGTTCACTCCCCAAGTGGGTTCCGCTGCCTCCATTCGTAAAAATGTCATACCCAATAGGGCGAGAGGCTTCACCAAACTGTCCTCCACTTGCAAGTAGTACACTGTGATACAGGCATCCTCCGTTCACACGAGCGCTCCCATCGAGCACTTCAGACCCGCCTTGGCAAGCGGGGGGGCTTTTCCGTGGCTGGACAGCCACTAAATATAAACACACGAGTTGCCCCAAAAGGAATCGCCACACACGGAGAGATATCCGCACTAACACCACAGGTTGCAGAGCTTCAGAGCAGATAGCAGATAGCAGCCTTCCCTTCTGCCATACGCGTTTCGAGTTTTACACTCTTGATCACTGGCTGGCTGAACACAGGAGGCGGAATCAAAGAACAAATTTATTTAAATGATAAGCCCCGCCCCAGTGGGCGCCGTAGCATGCTGGTAATTGCAGTTTGTAATATACTACACAGGCTCAAAAGTTCACTCCCCAAGTGGGTTCCGCTGCCTCCATTCGTAAAAATGTCATACCCAATAGGGCGAGAGGCTTCACCAAACTGTCCTCCACTTGCAAGTAGTACACTGTGATACAGGCATCCTCCGTTCACACGAGCGCTCCCATCGAGCACTTCAGACCCGCCTTGGCAAGCGGGGGGGCTTTTCCGTGGCTGGACAGCCACTAAATATAAACACACGAGTTGCCCCAAAAGGAATCGCCACACACGGAGAGATATCCGCACTAACACCACAGGTTGCAGAGCTTCAGAGCAGATAGCAGATAGCAGCCTTCCCTTTTGCCATACGCGTTTCGAGTTTTACACTCTTGATCACTGGCTGGCTGAACACAGGAGGCGGAATCAAAGAACAAATTTATTTAAATGATAAGCCCCGCCCCAGTGGGCGCCGTAGCATGCTGGTAATTGCAGTTTGTAATATACTACACAGGCTCAAAAGTTCACTCCCCAAGTGGGTTCCGCTGCCTCCATTCGTAAAAATGTCATACCCAATAGGGCGAGAGGCTTCACCAAACTGTCCTCCACTTGCAAGTAGTACACTGTGATACAGGCATCCTCCGTTCACACGAGCGCTCCCATCGAGCACTTCAGACCCGCCTTGGCAAGCGGGGGGGCTTTTCCGTGGCTGGACAGCCACTAAATATAAACACACGAGTTGCCCCAAAAGGAATCGCCACACACGGAGAGATATCCGCACTAACACCACAGGTTGCAGAGCTTCAGAGCAGATAGCAGATAGCAGCCTTCCCTTCTGCCATACGCGTTTCGAGTTTTACACTCTTGATCACTGGCTGGCTGAACACAGGAGGCGGAATCAAAGAACAAATTTATTTAAATGATAAGCCCCGCCCCAGTGGGCGCCGTAGCATGCTGGTAATTGCAGTTTGTAATATACTACACAGGCTCAAAAGTTCACTCCCCAAGTGGGTTCCGCTGCCTCCATTCGTAAAAATGTCATACCCAATAGGGCGAGAGGCTTCACCAAACTGTCCTCCACTTGCAAGTAGTACACTGTGATACAGGCATCCTCCGTTCACACGAGCGCTCCCATCGAGCACTTCAGACCCGCCTTGGCAAGCGGGGGGGCTTTTCCGTGGCTGGACAGCCACTAAATATAAACACACGAGTTGCCCCAAAAGGAATCGCCACACACGGAGAGATATCCGCACTAACACCACAGGTTGCAGAGCTTCAGAGCAGATAGCAGATAGCAGCCTTCCCTTCTGCCATACGCGTTTCGAGTTTTACACTCTTGATCACTGGCTGGCTGAACACAGGAGGCGGAATCAAAGAACAAATTTATTTAAATGATAAGCCCCGCCCCAGTGGGCGCCGTAGCATGCTGGTAATTGCAGTTTGTAATATACTACACAGGCTCAAAAGTTCACTCCCCAAGTGGGTTCCGCTGCCTCCATTCGTAAAAATGTCATACCCAATAGGGCGAGAGGCTTCACCAAACTGTCCTCCACTTGCAAGTAGTACACTGTGATACAGGCATCCTCCGTTCACACGAGCGCTCCCATCGAGCACTTCAGACCCGCCTTGGCAAGCGGGGGGGCTTTTCCGTGGCTGGACAGCCACTAAATATAAACACACGAGTTGCCCCAAAAGGAATCGCCACACACGGAGAGATATCCGCACTAACACCACAGGTTGCAGAGCTTCAGAGCAGATAGCAGATAGCAGCCTTCCCTTCTGCCATACGCGTTTCGAGTTTTACACTCTTGATCACTGGCTGGCTGAACACAGGAGGCGGAATCAAAGAACAAATTTATTTAAATGATAAGCCCCGCCCCAGTGGGCGCCGTAGCATGCTGGTAATTGCAGTTTGTAATATACTACACAGGCTCAAAAGTTCACTCCGCAAGTGGGTTCCGCTGCCTCCATTCGTAAAAATGTCATACCCAATAGGGCGAGAGGCTTCACCAAACTGTCCTCCACTTGCAAGTAGTACACTGTGATACAGGCATCCTCCGTTCACACGAGCGCTCCCATCGAGCACTTCAGACCCGCCTTGGCAAGCGGGGGGGCTTTTCCGTGGCTGGACAGCCACTAAATATAAACACACGAGTTGCCCCAAAAGGAATCGCCACACACGGAGAGATATCCGCACTAACACCACAGGTTGCAGAGCTTCAGAGCAGATAGCAGATAGCAGCCTTCCCTTCTGCCATACGCGTTTCGAGTTTTACACTCTTGATCACTGGCTGGCTGAACACAGGAGGCGGAATCAAAGAACAAATTTATTTAAATGATAAGCCCCGCCCCAGTGGGCGCCGTAGCATGCTGGTAATTGCAGTTTGTAATATACTACACAGGCTCAAAAGTTCACTCCCCAAGTGGGTTCCGCTGCCTCCATTCGTAAAAATGTCATACCCAATAGGGCGAGAGGCTTCACCAAACTGTCCTCCACTTGCAAGTAGTACACTGTGATACAGGCATCCTCCGTTCACACGAGCGCTCCCATCGAGCACTTCAGACCCGCCTTGGCAAGCGGGGGGGCTTTTCCGTGGCTGGACAGCCACTAAATATAAACACACGAGTTGCCCCAAAAGGAATCGCCACACACGGAGAGATATCCGCACTAACACCACAGGTTGCAGAGCTTCAGAGCAGATAGCAGATAGCAGCCTTCCCTTCTGCCATACGCGTTTCGAGTTTTACACTCTTGATCACTGGCTGGCTGAACACAGGAGGCGGAATCAAAGAACACATTTATTTAAATGATAAGCCCCGCCCCAGTGGGCGCCGTAGCATGCTGGTAATTGCAGTTTGTAATATACTACACAGGCTCAAAAGTTCACTCCCCAAGTGGGTTCCGCTGCCTCCATTCGTAAAAATGTCATACCCAATAGGGCGAGAGGCTTCACCAAACTGTCCTCCACTTGCAAGTAGTACACTGTGATACAGGCATCCTCCGTTCACACGAGCGCTCCCATCGAGCACTTCAGACCCGCCTTGGCAAGCGGGGGGGCTTTTCCGTGGCTGGACAGCCACTAAATATAAACACACGAGTTGCCCCAAAAGGAATCGCCACACACGGAGAGATATCCGCACTAACACCACAGGTTGCAGAGCTTCAGAGCAGATAGCAGATAGCAGCCTTCCCTTCTGCCATACGCGTTTCGAGTTTTACACTCTTGATCACTGGCTGGCTGAACACAGGAGGCGGAATCAAAGAACAAATTTATTTAAATGATAAGCCCCGCCCCAGTGGGCGCCGTAGCATGCTGGTAATTGCAGTTTGTAATATACGGATGTTAGTGCGGATATCTCTCCGTGTGTGGCGATTCCTTTTGGGGCAACTCGTGTGTTTATATTTAGTGGCTGTCCAGCCACGGAAAAGCCCCCCCGCTTGCCAAGGCGGGTCTGAAGTGCTCGATGGGAGCGCTCGTGTGAACGGAGGATGCCTGTATCACAGTGTACTACTTGCAAGTGGAGGACAGTTTGGTGAAGCCTCTCGCCCTATTGGGTATGACATTTTTACGAATGGAGGCAGCGGAACCCACTTGGGGAGTGAACTTTTGAGCCTGTGTAGTATATTACAAACTGCAATTACCAGCATGCTACGGCGCCCACTGGGGCGGGGCTTATCATTTAAATAAATTTGTTCTTTGATTCCGCCTCCTGTGTTCAGCCAGCCAGTGATCAAGAGTGTAATACTCGAAACGCGTATGGCAGAAGGGAAGGCTGCTATCTGCTATCTGCTCTGAAGCTCTGCAACCTGTGGTGTTAGTGCGGATATCTCTCCGTGTGTGGCGATTCCTTTTGGGGCAACTCGTGTGTTTATATTTAGTGGCTGTCCAGCCACGGAAAAGCCCCCCCGCTTGCCAAGGCGGGTCTGAAGTGCTCGATGGGAGCGCTCGTGTGAACGGAGGATGCCTGTATCACAGTGTACTACTTGCAAGTGGAGGACAGTTTGGTGAAGCCTCTCGCCCTATTGGGTATGACATTTTTACGAATGGAGGCAGCGGAACCCACTTGGGGAGTGAACTTTTGAGCCTGTGTAGTATATTACAAACTGCAATTACCAGCATGCTACGGCGCCCACTGGGGCGGGGCTTATCATTTAAATAAATTTGTTCTTTGATTCCGCCTCCTGTGTTCAGCCAGCCAGTGATCAAGAGTGTAATACTCGAAACGCGTATGGCAGAAGGGAAGGCTGCTATCTGCTATCTGCTCTGAAGCTCTGCAACCTGTGGTGTTAGTGCGGATATCTCTCCGTGTGTGGCGATTCCTTTTGGGGCAACTCGTGTGTTTATATTTAGTGGCTGTCCAGCCACGGAAAAGCCCCCCCGCTTGCCAAGGCGGGTCTGAAGTGCTCGATGGGAGCGCTCGTGTGAACGGAGGATGCCTGTATCACAGTGTACTACTTGCAAGTGGAGGACAGTTTGGTGAAGCCTCTCGCCCTATTGGGTATGACATTTTTACGAATGGAGGCAGCGGAACCCACTTGGGGAGTGAACTTTTGAGCCTGTGTAGTATATTACAAACTGCAATTACCAGCATGCTACGGCGCCCACTGGGGCGGGGCTTATCATTTAAATAAATTTGTTCTTTGATTCCGCCTCCTGTGTTCAGCCAGCCAGTGATCAAGAGTGTAATACTCGAAACGCGTATGGCAGAAGGGAAGGCTGCTATCTGCTATCTGCTCTGAAGCTCTGCAACCTGTGGTGTTAGTGCGGATATCTCTCCGTGTGTGGCGATTCCTTTTGGGGCAACTCGTGTGTTTATATTTAGTGGCTGTCCAGCCACGGAAAAGCCCCCCCGCTTGCCAAGGCGGGTCTGAAGTGCTCGATGGGAGCGCTCGTGTGAACGGAGGATGCCTGTATCACAGTGTACTACTTGCAAGTGGAGGACAGTTTGGTGAAGCCTCTCGCCCTATTGGGTATGACATTTTTACGAATGGAGGCAGCGGAACCCACTTGGGGAGTGAACTTTTGAGCCTGTGTAGTATATTACAAACTGCAATTACCAGCATGCTACGGCGCCCACTGGGGCGGGGCTTATCATTTAAATAAATTTGTTCTTTGATTCCGCCTCCTGTGTTCAGCCAGCCAGTGATCAAGAGTGTAATACTCGAAACGCGTATGGCAGAAGGGAAGGCTGCTATCTGCTATCTGCTCTGAAGCTCTGCAACCTGTGGTGTTAGTGCGGATATCTCTCCGTGTGTGGCGATTCCTTTTGGGGCAACTCGTGTGTTTATATTTAGTGGCTGTCCAGCCACGGAAAAGCCCCCCCGCTTGCCAAGGCGGGTCTGAAGTGCTCGATGGGAGCGCTCGTGTGAACGGAGGATGCCTGTATCACAGTGTACTACTTGCAAGTGGAGGACAGTTTGGTGAAGCCTCTCGCCCTATTGGGTATGACATTTTTACGAATGGAGGCAGCGGAACCCACTTGGGGAGTGAACTTTTGAGCCTGTGTAGTATATTACAAACTGCAATTACCAGCATGCTACGGCGCCCACTGGGGCGGGGCTTATCATTTAAATAAATTTGTTCTTTGATTCCGCCTCCTGTGTTCAGCCAGCCAGTGATCAAGAGTGTAATACTCGAAACGCGTATGGCAGAAGGGAAGGCTGCTATCTGCTATCTGCTCTGAAGCTCTGCAACCTGTGGTGTTAGTGCGGATATCTCTCCGTGTGTGGCGATTCCTTTTGGGGCAACTCGTGTGTTTATATTTAGTGGCTGTCCAGCCACGGAAAAGCCCCCCCGCTTGCCAAGGCGGGTCTGAAGTGCTCGATGGGAGCGCTCGTGTGAACGGAGGATGCCTGTATCACAGTGTACTACTTGCAAGTGGAGGACAGTTTGGTGAAGCCTCTCGCCCTATTGGGTATGACATTTTTACGAATGGAGGCAGCGGAACCCACTTGGGGAGTGAACTTTTGAGCCTGTGTAGTATATTACAAACTGCAATTACCAGCATGCTACGGCGCCCACTGGGGCGGGGCTTATCATTTAAATAAATTTGTTCTTTGATTCCGCCTCCTGTGTTCAGCCAGCCAGTGATCAAGAGTGTAATACTCGAAACGCGTATGGCAGAAGGGAAGGCTGCTATCTGCTATCTGCTCTGAAGCTCTGCAACCTGTGGTGTTAGTGCGGATATCTCTCCGTGTGTGGCGATTCCTTTTGGGGCAACTCGTGTGTTTATATTTAGTGGCTGTCCAGCCACGGAAAAGCCCCCCCGCTTGCCAAGGCGGGTCTGAAGTGCTCGATGGGAGCGCTCGTGTGAACGGAGGATGCCTGTATCACAGTGTACTACTTGCAAGTGGAGGACAGTTTGGTGAAGCCTCTCGCCCTATTGGGTATGACATTTTTACGAATGGAGGCAGCGGAACCCACTTGGGGAGTGAACTTTTGAGCCTGTGTAGTATATTACAAACTGCAATTACCAGCATGCTACGGCGCCCACTGGGGCGGGGCTTATCATTTAAATAAATTTGTTCTTTGATTCCGCCTCCTGTGTTCAGCCAGCCAGTGATCAAGAGTGTAATACTCGAAACGCGTATGGCAGAAGGGAAGGCTGCTATCTGCTATCTGCTCTGAAGCTCTGCAACCTGTGGTGTTAGTGCGGATATCTCTCCGTGTGTGGCGATTCCTTTTGGGGCAACTCGTGTGTTTATATTTAGTGGCTGTCCAGCCACGGAAAAGCCCCCCCGCTTGCCAAGGCGGGTCTGAAGTGCTCGATGGGAGCGCTCGTGTGAACGGAGGATGCCTGTATCACAGTGTACTACTTGCAAGTGGAGGACAGTTTGGTGAAGCCTCTCGCCCTATTGGGTATGACATTTTTACGAATGGAGGCAGCGGAACCCACTTGGGGAGTGAACTTTTGAGCCTGTGTAGTATATTACAAACTGCAATTACCAGCATGCTACGGCGCCCACTGGGGCGGGGCTTATCATTTAAATAAATTTGTTCTTTGATTCCGCCTCCTGTGTTCAGCCAGCCAGTGATCAAGAGTGTAATACTCGAAACGCGTATGGCAGAAGGGAAGGCTGCTATCTGCTATCTGCTCTGAAGCTCTGCAACCTGTGGTGTTAGTGCGGATATCTCTCCGTGTGTGGCGATTCCTTTTGGGGCAACTCGTGTGTTTATATTTAGTGGCTGTCCAGCCACGGAAAAGCCCCCCCGCTTGCCAAGGCGGGTCTGAAGTGCTCGATGGGAGCGCTCGTGTGAACGGAGGATGCCTGTATCACAGTGTACTACTTGCAAGTGGAGGACAGTTTGGTGAAGCCTCTCGCCCTATTGGGTATGACATTTTTACGAATGGAGGCAGCGGAACCCACTTGGGGAGTGAACTTTTGAGCCTGTGTAGTATATTACAAACTGCAATTACCAGCATGCTACGGCGCCCACTGGGGCGGGGCTTATCATTTAAATAAATTTGTTCTTTGATTCCGCCTCCTGTGTTCAGCCAGCCAGTGATCAAGAGTGTAATACTCGAAACGCGTATGGCAGAAGGGAAGGCTGCTATCTGCTATCTGCTCTGAAGCTCTGCAACCTGTGGTGTTAGTGCGGATATCTCTCCGTGTGTGGCGATTCCTTTTGGGGCAACTCGTGTGTTTATATTTAGTGGCTGTCCAGCCACGGAAAAGCCCCCCCGCTTGCCAAGGCGGGTCTGAAGTGCTCGATGGGAGCGCTCGTGTGAACGGAGGATGCCTGTATCACAGTGTACTACTTGCAAGTGGAGGACAGTTTGGTGAAGCCTCTCGCCCTATTGGGTATGACATTTTTACGAATGGAGGCAGCGGAACCCACTTGGGGAGTGAACTTTTGAGCCTGTGTAGTATATTACAAACTGCAATTACCAGCATGCTACGGCGCCCACTGGGGCGGGGCTTATCATTTAAATAAATTTGTTCTTTGATTCCGCCTCCTGTGTTCAGCCAGCCAGTGATCAAGAGTGTAATACTCGAAACGCGTATGGCAGAAGGGAAGGCTGCTATCTGCTATCTGCTCTGAAGCTCTGCAACCTGTGGTGTTAGTGCGGATATCTCTCCGTGTGTGGCGATTCCTTTTGGGGCAACTCGTGTGTTTATATTTAGTGGCTGTCCAGCCACGGAAAAGCCCCCCCGCTTGCCAAGGCGGGTCTGAAGTGCTCGATGGGAGCGCTCGTGTGAACGGAGGATGCCTGTATCACAGTGTACTACTTGCAAGTGGAGGACAGTTTGGTGAAGCCTCTCGCCCTATTGGGTATGACATTTTTACGAATGGAGGCAGCGGAACCCACTTGGGGAGTGAACTTTTGAGCCTGTGTAGTATATTACAAACTGCAATTACCAGCATGCTACGGCGCCCACTGGGGCGGGGCTTATCATTTAAATAAATTTGTTCTTTGATTCCGCCTCCTGTGTTCAGCCAGCCAGTGATCAAGAGTGTAATACTCGAAACGCGTATGGCAGAAGGGAAGGCTGCTATCTGCTATCTGCTCTGAAGCTCTGCAACCTGTGGTGTTAGTGCGGATATCTCTCCGTGTGTGGCGATTCCTTTTGGGGCAACTCGTGTGTTTATATTTAGTGGCTGTCCAGCCACGGAAAAGCCCCCCCGCTTGCCAAGGCGGGTCTGAAGTGCTCGATGGGAGCGCTCGTGTGAACGGAGGATGCCTGTATCACAGTGTACTACTTGCAAGTGGAGGACAGTTTGGTGAAGCCTCTCGCCCTATTGGGTATGACATTTTTACGAATGGAGGCAGCGGAACCCACTTGGGGAGTGAACTTTTGAGCCTGTGTAGTATATTACAAACTGCAATTACCAGCATGCTACGGCGCCCACTGGGGCGGGGCTTATCATTTAAATAAATTTGTTCTTTGATTCCGCCTCCTGTGTTCAGCCAGCCAGTGATCAAGAGTGTAATACTCGAAACGCGTATGGCAGAAGGGAAGGCTGCTATCTGCTATCTGCTCTGAAGCTCTGCAACCTGTGGTGTTAGTGCGGATATCTCTCCGTGTGTGGCGATTCCTTTTGGGGCAACTCGTGTGTTTATATTTAGTGGCTGTCCAGCCACGGAAAAGCCCCCCCGCTTGCCAAGGCGGGTCTGAAGTGCTCGATGGGAGCGCTCGTGTGAACGGAGGATGCCTGTATCACAGTGTACTACTTGCAAGTGGAGGACAGTTTGGTGAAGCCTCTCGCCCTATTGGGTATGACATTTTTACGAATGGAGGCAGCGGAACCCACTTGGGGAGTGAACTTTTGAGCCTGTGTAGTATATTACAAACTGCAATTACCAGCATGCTACGGCGCCCACTGGGGCGGGGCTTATCATTTAAATAAATTTGTTCTTTGATTCCGCCTCCTGTGTTCAGCCAGCCAGTGATCAAGAGTGTAATACTCGAAACGCGTATGGCAGAAGGGAAGGCTGCTATCTGCTATCTGCTCTGAAGCTCTGCAACCTGTGGTGTTAGTGCGGATATCTCTCCGTGTGTGGCGATTCCTTTTGGGGCAACTCGTGTGTTTATATTTAGTGGCTGTCCAGCCACGGAAAAGCCCCCCCGCTTGCCAAGGCGGGTCTGAAGTGCTCGATGGGAGCGCTCGTGTGAACGGAGGATGCCTGTATCACAGTGTACTACTTGCAAGTGGAGGACAGTTTGGTGAAGCCTCTCGCCCTATTGGGTATGACATTTTTACGAATGGAGGCAGCGGAACCCACTTGGGGAGTGAACTTTTGAGCCTGTGTAGTATATTACAAACTGCAATTACCAGCATGCTACGGCGCCCACTGGGGCGGGGCTTATCATTTAAATAAATTTGTTCTTTGATTCCGCCTCCTGTGTTCAGCCAGCCAGTGATCAAGAGTGTAATACTCGAAACGCGTATGGCAGAAGGGAAGGCTGCTATCTGCTATCTGCTCTGAAGCTCTGCAACCTGTGGTGTTAGTGCGGATATCTCTCCGTGTGTGGCGATTCCTTTTGGGGCAACTCGTGTGTTTATATTTAGTGGCTGTCCAGCCACGGAAAAGCCCCCCCGCTTGCCAAGGCGGGTCTGAAGTGCTCGATGGGAGCGCTCGTGTGAACGGAGGATGCCTGTATCACAGTGTACTACTTGCAAGTGGAGGACAGTTTGGTGAAGCCTCTCGCCCTATTGGGTATGACATTTTTACGAATGGAGGCAGCGGAACCCACTTGGGGAGTGAACTTTTGAGCCTGTGTAGTATATTACAAACTGCAATTACCAGCATGCTACGGCGCCCACTGGGGCGGGGCTTATCATTTAAATAAATTTGTTCTTTGATTCCGCCTCCTGTGTTCAGCCAGCCAGTGATCAAGAGTGTAATACTCGAAACGCGTATGGCAGAAGGGAAGGCTGCTATCTGCTATCTGCTCTGAAGCTCTGCAACCTGTGGTGTTAGTGCGGATATCTCTCCGTGTGTGGCGATTCCTTTTGGGGCAACTCGTGTGTTTATATTTAGTGGCTGTCCAGCCACGGAAAAGCCCCCCCGCTTGCCAAGGCGGGTCTGAAGTGCTCGATGGGAGCGCTCGTGTGAACGGAGGATGCCTGTATCACAGTGTACTACTTGCAAGTGGAGGACAGTTTGGTGAAGCCTCTCGCCCTATTGGGTATGACATTTTTACGAATGGAGGCAGCGGAACCCACTTGGGGAGTGAACTTTTGAGCCTGTGTAGTATATTACAAACTGCAATTACCAGCATGCTACGGCGCCCACTGGGGCGGGGCTTATCATTTAAATAAATTTGTTCTTTGATTCCGCCTCCTGTGTTCAGCCAGCCAGTGATCAAGAGTGTAATACTCGAAACGCGTATGGCAGAAGGGAAGGCTGCTATCTGCTATCTGCTCTGAAGCTCTGCAACCTGTGGTGTTAGTGCGGATATCTCTCCGTGTGTGGCGATTCCTTTTGGGGCAACTCGTGTGTTTATATTTAGTGGCTGTCCAGCCACGGAAAAGCCCCCCCGCTTGCCAAGGCGGGTCTGAAGTGCTCGATGGGAGCGCTCGTGTGAACGGAGGATGCCTGTATCACAGTGTACTACTTGCAAGTGGAGGACAGTTTGGTGAAGCCTCTCGCCCTATTGGGTATGACATTTTTACGAATGGAGGCAGCGGAACCCACTTGGGGAGTGAACTTTTGAGCCTGTGTAGTATATTACAAACTGCAATTACCAGCATGCTACGGCGCCCACTGGGGCGGGGCTTATCATTTAAATAAATTTGTTCTTTGATTCCGCCTCCTGTGTTCAGCCAGCCAGTGATCAAGAGTGTAATACTCGAAACGCGTATGGCAGAAGGGAAGGCTGCTATCTGCTATCTGCTCTGAAGCTCTGCAACCTGTGGTGTTAGTGCGGATATCTCTCCGTGTGTGGCGATTCCTTTTGGGGCAACTCGTGTGTTTATATTTAGTGGCTGTCCAGCCACGGAAAAGCCCCCCCGCTTGCCAAGGCGGGTCTGAAGTGCTCGATGGGAGCGCTCGTGTGAACGGAGGATGCCTGTATCACAGTGTACTACTTGCAAGTGGAGGACAGTTTGGTGAAGCCTCTCGCCCTATTGGGTATGACATTTTTACGAATGGAGGCAGCGGAACCCACTTGGGGAGTGAACTTTTGAGCCTGTGTAGTATATTACAAACTGCAATTACCAGCATGCTACGGCGCCCACTGGGGCGGGGCTTATCATTTAAATAAATTTGTTCTTTGATTCCGCCTCCTGTGTTCAGCCAGCCAGTGATCAAGAGTGTAATACTCGAAACGCGTATGGCAGAAGGGAAGGCTGCTATCTGCTATCTGCTCTGAAGCTCTGCAACCTGTGGTGTTAGTGCGGATATCTCTCCGTGTGTGGCGATTCCTTTTGGGGCAACTCGTGTGTTTATATATATATATATATATATATATTCACTGAAAAAACCATAGGTTTCACACACGTTATAGTTAGGAATTAGCATTTAAAAAGCCTTGCAAATTCACTGAAAAAAACATAGGTTTCACACACGTTATAGTTAGCTGGACATTTCACTCGTAAAAAACCAATGAAATTCCCCCGTTATAGTTAGTTCAGCTAACTATAACTCGCGCGCCCGCAATCCACTGCTGATGATGTCACATATTACATCACTCATGACATGGTCCTTGACATCACTGATGACATCACTGATGACATCACTGATAACTATAACGTGTGTGAAACCTATGTTTTTTTCAGTGAATTTGCAAGGTTTTTTAAATGCTAATTCCTAACTATAACGTGTGTGAAACCTATGGTTTTTTAAGTGAATTTGCAAGGTTTTTTAAATGCTAAATTATGAATGTATTATTATATTTTTTAAATATTTATTTTACAATAAGCTACCTGTATATATAGTTATAGATTGACTTTATCCTGTAATATGGAATGGCTCAGCTATTTTTTTTTTTTGTTAATTTGGATAAAGTTGAACAGCATAGTTAATATCTTCTATAAACTTATAAACACTTTAAAAATGTTTTTTTTTTTTTAAGGGTTTTTGACCATGCGCGCACGGTGCGCGCATGGTGCACGCATGCGTACGTGCTCCGTGTGCGCATGCGTACGTGCTCCACGTGCGCATGCGTATGTCATACGTGCTCCGTACGCACATGCGCGCGTGCTCCGTACGCGCATGCGTGCGTGCTCCGTGCACGCACCGTGCGTGCACGGCAAGTCATGTGATTTAGAAACAACACTTTTCATTGGTTTATAGTAGTTTCAGGTCATGTGATTAAGAAACAACACTTTTCATTGGTTTATAGTAGTTTCAGTTTCAGAAACTTCCAACACCACACCCACTCCCCTCATTATTACTTCTGATTCCCTGGGAGAAGGAGCTGAGCAGCTTTTCCAGTACTCCTGTACTTGAGAATGGCAGAGCAGCAGTCATCTTCTGGGAGTGAGCAGGAGACCCTTGTACCACAGAGGCAGAGGAAACAGAAAAACTCTTTTATATGGCAATTTTTCACTTTTCCAGAGGGGCAGAAGAAGGTGAATGCTCTAAAAGTCACCTGCACTATTTGTGGTGGTGTCTTATCAAGAGGAGATCCTAAAAAGAAATACTCTTTTAGTATCTTCACTATGATCAGGCACGTTAGAGAAGTACATCCTGTGGCTTATGCTCGAGCTGCTAGAGAAAACCCTCCAGCAGCTCAGCCGAGCACATCCGCAGCAGCTCAGCCGAGCACATCATCGGCAGCTCAGCCGAGCACCTCATCTGCGGCGGCAGCTTCACCTGCTTCTGTTCCTCTGGATATACACCCTCTTTTCAAGAGGGTGCCTATACGGTGCAATGCGTGCAATGCTCTTCTCTGCGCACCCCGTGATTTAAAAAAAAAAAATAAATGTTTTTTTCACCCTTCATGGTCTTTCAGGGACCCCCTGACAAAAGCTAGGGGGTCAGGAACTCTGTACCCTGCCCCCTTTTCACGTTCTACACCTTTCTTTTTCACTGTCACACACAAAATGGCGGACAACACTTTCTGATTTCGACCGATTCGAATGTTGACTAACATCTAACCACCAATCAGAATTACTCTCGCGCACGGCACGGTGCATGCACGGTGCTCGCACCGTGCGCGCATATAGATATTTATGTACTTTTAACTGCAATTTTCTCAGGAACTACTGAACAGATTGACACCATATATGCAAAAGGCACATCCCTGACGTGAGGACTACCTCTTTGCCAAATTTCAAGTAATTCTGTTCAGCCGTTCGGGCTGTACCTTCGACTAACGGTCCTATGGGAAAATGCATGGGGAAAACGTGTTTTGGGACCCCCCTTTTTTCTCAGCCCCCGCTTGACGAATCACCCCGAGACTTCCAGGGTAGGAGCTGAGCGGAGCGCCCCATTAGTTTTGAAAATTTCGCGAGGATCCGTCAACCGGCGCCAAAGTTATTCAAAATAGAATTTTCAGAATTCCTATGGAAACACGGTCCTAACTATAACTATCTACTGGCGACCGCCAGTAGATAATATATATATATATATATATATATATATATATATATACATATATATATATTGAGTGTGAATAGTAATTTTTGTCTCTCCTTATCCAATACTGTCCCTACTGTAGCACTCACTAGAGTCGGAATAGTAGTTTTTACCCCTTCGCTATCCAACACTTTCCCTACTGTTACACTCTCTGGAGTTTGATTATTAATTTTTACTCCTCCGCTATCCAACACTTTCCATACTGTTGAACTCACTGGAGTTGGAATAGTAATTTTTACTCCTCCGCTATCCAACACTTTTCGTACTGTTGCACACACTGGAGTTGGAATAGTAATTTTTACCCCTCTGCTACCCAACACTTTCCCTACCGTTGCACTCATTGCAGTGGGAATAGTAATTTTAACCCCTTTTCTATTCAACTCTTTCCCTACTGTTGCGCTCACTGCAGTGGGAATAGTAAATTTTACCCCTCAGCTATGCAACACTTATCCTACTGTTGCATTCAGTGGAGTGGGAATAATAATTTTTACCCCTCCGCTATCCAACATTTCTCTACTGTTGCACTCTTTGGAGTGGGAATAGTCATTTTTGCCCCTCCGCTATCCAACACTTTCCCTACTGTTGCTCCCACTGGAGTGGGAATAGTAAATTTTACCCCTACGCTATCCAACACTTTCCCTACTGTTGCACTCACTGGAGTTGGAATATAAAATTTGCCCCTCCGCTATCCAGCATTTTCCCTACTGTTGCACTCAGTGGAGTGGGAATAGTAAATCTTACCCCTCCGCTATCCAGCACTTATCCTTCTGTTGCACTCAGTGGAGTGGGAATAGCAATTTTTACCCCTCCGCTATCTAACAGTTTCCCTACTGTTGCACTTTTTGGAGTGGGAATAGTCATTTTTACCCCTCTGCTATCTAATACTTTCCCTACTGTTGGTCTCACTGGAGTTGGAATAGTAATTTTTACCCCTACGCTATCCAAAACTTTCCCTACTGTTGCACTCACTGGAGTTGGAATAGTATATTTAATTCCTATGCTATCCAACACTTACCCTACTGTTGCACTCATTTGAATGCGAATAGTTATTTTCACCCCTTTGTTATCTAACACTTTCCCTACTGTTCCACTGATTGTATTGTGAAATTTAAGTTTGAATATTTTTTGATAGTTTAATGTTTTAATTTGTTATAGATTTTTGTTTTTTTTATATTGTAAATCATTAATATATATTTTTCTCTTATTTTAAACTTTTAGCATAAATCCAAAATAATAGTTAAATAATTGTTTTAAAGTAAATATATATGTATAAATTATTGTTTGTGTGTTTATTTTTTGATTACGTTTATTTGTTATATTTTATTAAAATGTATATTAAGGTGCCGATTCCGATCCGTTAAAAACAATTTCCGTATGACTCGTATCCATATTTTTTTCCGTACGAATCGTACAAGTTACGTCCGACCCGTGAAGTACGATTCGTACGGGAAAAAGTACATATGGATCGGCCCGATCCGTACGAATCGTAGCGGGAAAAGTTGTACGAGACGTACCCAGACACTTTTCCGTACGATTCGTAAAAATACAGTCCGAGCGTACAAGTACGATCCGGACCGGCTATCCGATTTACGAATCGTACGGAAAATGTCCCGTACACGGGGAATGACTCTACCCGCTACGAAGCAAAGTTTGTACGACTCGTAGCCCGGGAAAAGTATGTACGCACCATACCCCACCCGCGTATGTACGCACCGTACCCCCCCGTATGTACGCACCGTACCCCCCGTATGTACGCACCGTACCCCCCGTATGTACGCACCGTACCCCCTGTATGTACGCACCGTACCCCCCGTATGTACGCACCGTACCCCCCCATATGTACGCACCGTACCCCCGTATGTATGCACCGTACCCCCAGTGCGTACGCGCTGGGGGTACGGTGCGTACATACGGGGGTATGGTGCGTACATACGGGAGGGGTACGGTGCGTACATACGGGGGGTACGGTGCATACATACGCAGGTGGGGGGGCCTGTATGACTCGTACCACTGGGGACTCAGCTTTTATGGCTGTTATTGGCTCCCATAAAAAAGAGCCGTATGGAGTGTCGTAGGGACGGATCGTACTTGCTGGGCCGTAAAATGCTGCTTACATACGTATGGACGTCGCGTACAGGCTGTTCCAGATCAGATTCGTAGGGTTTTTTTACCCGTACGGTCTTTTGTACGATTCGTACGGAAATAGGCTTTCTGTACGAGTCGTACATCCTAGGTTGTACGGACAGTTTACCGGGTACGAGTCGTACGGAGAAAACGCTCCGTACGACGATTCGTAGGGCCTTTTTACAGGAGCGGAATCGGCACCTAAATGTATTTTATTTTGTTAAAATTATATTTAATATTTAATATATATATTTTTTATATTTATATAAAAGTCGTTATTTTATACATCTATATTGTTTACATCGATATTTTGTAGTCGATATTTTTGTACTTACCTGTTTAAGTATAGGAGTCGATATTTTTGTTGTCGATATTTTTTCCTTGATATTTTTAACATCGATATTTTTTATATCGATGTCAGTGAACCATTAAAAAGATACCAGTTACTCTGGGGTCCAGTTAAAAGACAGTTTTTGCGTGGAGCTTTGCAGCTGGCCCTTGAGTCATAGTTTGTAAATGGCAAAGTATCTTCAGGATTTGTGCAAGAAAGTACGCATTACTGATTCAACCATGTCCAGTAAACATGTCCCCAGTTTCTGTCCCGTCAGTTCTCCGGCTCTGCGACCCTGTCCGTTTAGCAACACATATTTTGTCCATGGTCCCGACTCTCTAATAAAGTGTGTGTGCTTTGTGCACTCAGGAAGTCTAAAACTTGAGTTTCATGCTAGCAGCTGTCCATTACTCATCGGTTCATCTCCAGTAAATATACCACCCGTTTGTGTCCCGTCAGTTTTCCAGTTCTTCCCCCCTATCCCTTTGACAGTGCGTATTTTGCCCATAGTCCTGACTCTCTGATAAAGTGCATGTGCTTTGTGCAATCGTGGAGCCTAAAGCAGGCGCAGTGGACTGAACTCGCTAATGCCATTTTTTCTTTTTTGCTTTTAATGATTAAGGAAGTTGGTAATTCCCAATCACTGGAGTTCTTAATTCGAAGATGGTTGTTAGTCTTGTGGGAATGCTATAGGCTCCATCGGCTAGCAAGTCTTTGATGCTGTAGAAACATGACCCATTTCTGTTGGGTGGAATGTCTATCTCCTGGTTTCTATTTAAAATAATCCGGTATCAGCTTTTGGACTTTGTGTGGGCGTTGAAGGGTGCCAGGAAGGGGCTGGAGAGCGTGCCTATGAATTTGCATGAATATTCCACAGCGGCCCAACGTGGAGGGCTCCTTTTGTGAAAAACATATTGCCAAGGCCTCTAGGCAGGTGCTTGCTCTTTGCCTCAGAAGAAGTTCCCTGAGTAAGTTCTCCTTTTGTATGCTATGGTGGAATACCAACGCAGAAGGTGCAGCCACGATTCATGTTTGTAATCGTATAATCTGCAGGCTCCTCCATTTTCTTGGTTGGCCCAAGCCCGGTTAAAATCCACTATCGCTAGGGCCAGCAATCGCAGGTACATGATTTCTCTCCTAGTTTTACGATTGAGGGGAGCTGAGAGGTAAGGCTGGGGTTTAGTTACCAGATATAAGGCATTTAGCGGGACCAGGAAAGGTGATGATTTTAAGGAGGCCTGGTCTTGCTGGAATGAGGCTAATTGCACTTGTCTGTTGTTGTCTTTTTCCAGGTTGCATAGGAAATACTAGACAGAGCAATTGCTGATTGATCTATCTGTGTAGTGGCAAGGGCTCTCTTGAGCTTGTTGTTCCACTGGGAGCCTGTTTTTTCAAATATGTCTCTGAGGCAGCTCTTTAGAGATTTTTACGGAGATTTCAATGTACGGATGTAATATTTAAGAAATAAGAAAGTCAGCATTGAGGGTTAATACTTGTTTGACCAGCCCGAGTGCCAGTCTGAGAAGGTGTTTTGGTAATCGGAAGATCTTTTTTATAGCCCACGCACTGTGCCCGCTCTAGGATTTCTGAGCAGGCCCCAGGAAAAGCTTGATGTCCGTAGGAAAGCGCTGTGAGAAGAGATGCTTGAATGACTTTCCTTATTCCCTCTGCTGGTCGACTTTGTAGATTGTTGTTGAGTTTAATTAAGCCATAGGTGATAGCCGGTGATGTCTTCGTCAGATCTTTTTTTTTGTGCAGATGATTGGGCAGATTCTGTGAACCAGACTCCCTTATATTTCAGGGCTGACGTGATAGACATTGGGCCTATGGTGCATGCAATTTGTTTTTTGTTCTTGTGCCGGCCGAATAGAAGGATTTTCATCTTGTCTGGATTGATGGTAAGGTAATTCAGTGCACTGTATTTAGGTAGGCTGCTCAATACGTGTTGGAGCCCCACTTTGGTGGGGTCCATGATGACCATATCGTCCGCGTATTCGAGGATGTGAAGGGGACGGTGGCTTAAGCGGGGCGGGACCAGGCAGCTGTTGGTCAGAGCTTTTCCAAGATCCACTGTGCACAGATGTTATGTTATTTATGCTTATAGAGCGCACGGTTACCCTAGGGTGTCCTGGCGCTAAGCACTGATTACCCGAGGAGCGTAAGGCCTAGAGGTGAGAAAAGAACCATGTCTTCAAACCCTTCCGAAAAGAAATAAGATCTGGGGCATTTCTCAGTTGGAACGGCAGTTCATTCCATGCCTTAGAGGCACAGTGAACAAAGCTTCTGCCTCCCCAGTTAGTTTTCTTAAAAGGGGGGGGGGGGAGCTATTACTCGTTTAGACCCAGTTGACCTTAGTGTTCTGTTTGGGATATACCATGAGAATTTGGATTTAAGGAACTCAGGACCTGTTCCATTCACAGCTTTAAAGACAATAGAAAGAGCTTTAAAGCAAGATCTTAATGGTACTGGAAGCAATGCAATTTCTTAAGTTCTCCCTTAACTGAGACAAACCTGGGTGTTCCGGTCAGCAAGCTAGCTGCCGCATTCTGGACCACTTGCAGCCTGTTCAGATGTTGTTTTTGAACATTGAGATATAAGCTGTTGCAATAGGCGAGACGTGACATTATGAGTGCCGTCACCACAGTCCTAAGGCTCCTCTCAGACAGGAAGAACCTAATTTTCTAGATTATTCTGAGTACCATGAAGCATGCAGAGGTCACCATGCTCACTTGGTCCCCCATGGTGAGTTTATTATCCACCACTATACCAAGATTCTTGGCTTTTCTTGATGGTACAGGACACAAGCCCAGATCCTCTGGCCACCACTCTGGTGTCCACACCCGTGGATTATTGCCAAATTTTAAAACCTTGGTGTTAACCGAGTTAAGCTTTAGACAATTGGCGGACATCCAGGCTGAGATGGATCCCATACAGTCATGGAAGTGATCGCCTGCCTCCTTTTCCACTCCCTTCGTCAGCGACAACACAATTTGTGTGTCATCAGCATAAGAGGTGAGCTGGAAACCAAAGGACCTAATGATTCCATGCCAGGGGTGCCACATAGATATTAAAAAGCGTGGGGCTAAAAGCTGAACCCTGTGGCACCCCACACGGCAGTAAACAAGGTTCTGAGATGTTACCATCTAGGTCTACAGTTTGTGACCTGTCCGACAGGAACGATTTTAACAGTTTCCAGGCCGAACCACTTATACCTATTTCAGATAGCCTGTTAAGCAGTACCATGTGGTGAACCGTATCAAAAGCCGCGGATAGGTCTAATAAGATCGGCGTAGCATTGCCTCCCCTATCCACGGCCTCTCTAATTTCCTCCGTGGATTTTAACAGAGCCAACTCAGTCTCTGAACCCATATTGCGATGGATCCAAAGAGTTGTTAGAAAGAAGAAAGTCACTGAGTTGGCTATTCATATCTTTTTCCAGTAATTTGGCTGGCAGAGGAAGCCTAGAGATCGGTCGATAGTTATTGGGGTCCTTGGGATCCAATGACTGTTTCTTCAACAATGGAAGAACAAAAGTTTTTTTCCATATTTTTGGAAAAATTCCGGATGAAAAAACAGCATTAAGCAAGCGAGTAAGTGCGGTACCAATAATATCGGGGATTTGCTTAATAATCCAAACCGGATAAGGGTCACTGGGAGCACCAGATTTGATGCAGTTCAGCAGTTTCAGTGTATCTAACCTCTCCAGGGGGGTCAAATGGTCAAGTGTCACCTCGAAGATGAAAATATAGTTTCAATTTTCAACTTAAAAAATTCAGCAATTTTGTTGCAGAAATCAGGAGCACCCTGATTCTTGGGCGTATTGGGACTGGACAATTTAATGACGGTTTTGAAAAGTTCTTTAGAATTGGATTCGGCCGTAGTTATTTGCAGTGAGAAATACTATTTCTTTGCTTCCAAAAGAGATTGCTTATAACTGGAAATAACGGTTTTGTACTCTACCTTATCAGATTCTGCATAATGTTTACGCCATTTCCTTTCAGCGTTTTTACATATCAGTTTCTTAGCCTTAAGCTTTTCTGAGTACCAGGGAGCAGTGGGAGATTGAAAAGTAAGTGTGCCAGCACGCAGTCTTCTTTCAGCCCCCCAGTGGTGCAAATTTTAGCTGATAGAGAAGTTGGGCCTGTTTTCACTCGTACCCAGGTTTCTGATTAGAGGGAGATTATGGCTAATAAGAGAGGAGATGGAATACCCCAGCTTGCTAACTTCTTCCAGAGGGTCTGTCTATCGACCTTATCAAATGCTGCGGTGAGATGGATAAAACAGCAGAACAGTGGGGGTTGGTTCTGCCGGGTGGCTTGATGGCAAAGAGCGGATAGTGCTATCATGTTTTCGGTGGTGGCAGCGCCTCCACGGAAGCCTGTTTGGGAAAAGGGGAGCAACTCGTTTTGTTCTACCCAGCTTTCCAGGTTTCTCAGTAGTATTCGTGCTTATGCTTTTGCTTCCAGATCTAGCAGAGCTATTAGGCGGTAGTTGCTTGTTTTTAAGAGGTAGACATTTCTGAAGATCGGGCACAGTATTGAGCCTTGCCAATCTGCAGGGGTTTTGCCCAGTGTGTAGACTGTGTTAAAAAGAGGTGGTAGTAATGCTGCCCAGTCATCTGGAAAGCTACAAGTGGTTCAGTTGGGTAAGCACCACGAGGTACTTTTTCAGAACCAAAACATTTCATCAAAATCACTATTATATTGTATTAATCATTCATGAATGTACAACACCTACAACTATTTCTCAAAAATAGATTAATTTATTCATGTGTTTTCATCTACGCATCACTTTTGTAAACAATTTATACAGAAAATCATGAGGGCTGTCTTAAAAATGATTTTCTGTATAAATTGTTCACAAAATTGATGCGAAGTTGAAAACACATTAATAAATTAATCTATTTTTGATAAATAGTTGTATGTGTGGAACATTCATGAATGATTAATACAATATAATAGTGATTTTGAAGACATGTTTTGGTTCTGAAAAAGTACCTTGCGGTGCTTACCCAACGAAACCACTCATAGCTTTTTGTATATGAACCCAGGTTCTGAGGGAGACAGGGTGACCCCATTGATCTTAATGGCCCTGTCACCTGGGGCACAAAGGAAGGTCCCGGCTGGGAGCCCGTATGGGCCAGGAGCTCCGCCCGCCTTCATGACCTTTATTAGTTTGACTATTTCCGAGCATGAGGTTAAATCTTGATGTTCTTCTGCTTTCGGAGGGCAGAGCTCTATGGTGTTTGTGTGATTATTTGCAAGAAACTGGGCCATCATGTGGTTCTCCCAGTCTGATCCGGGAACTGCGTTTTCTCTGAGGATTTTAGTTTGTTCACGTGGTTCCAGAAACAGGCTAAGGGATTTCCTTGAGCATATCGAATATTTTCTCCCACTCCTCCTCTTGTTGTGCTAGTTTCAAGGCCCAGAGAACTTTTTTGTGGGCTTTAGTGCATCTTTTGCAGCCTATAGGTTTCTGGACGATGAATTAAGTTTGCACAAACGTGTAATCCTCCTTAAGTTCTTCTGCGTGGGATTGATGTTCCCTTGCACCAGGAGTTTTTTTGGATGTCTGGGTAGCCGCTGTGTGCACGTTGGGGGAACCCCTGCGGCCCTGAGGTGATTTTACAAGATCTCTGGTCATGAAGTCCCAATTTATAAAAAGTTGTTCCCCTGATTGTTTCTTATACTGGGCCCTCCCATCGCGAGTCATTTGGCCACCTGAGGTGAGTGGAAAGGTTGCCACTTGATTCTTCTGACTAGTGTCTTTGTTTCAGCTCCCATAGAGAAGCCTAGCCCCTGGCCAATGTCTGGTGGTTTAGGTCCGAGCTTATGACTCGAGGGTTATGCTCGCTCTCTTCAAGGTTTATTAAATCAAAGCTCTGGAGATGGTTTGCCAGGGGATTTGACATGAAGATATAGTCTAATGTTGAAATGTCCTTGTTCCCAGTGCACATCTGGATCTGGTCCGCTGATTTTAGGCCGAATAAAGTGAGTAAGTCATTGAATTATTTTTGCTCCTTGCTCGTTTGCATGACTTTTGTGATGGTTACCAAGGGATTTGATGTTAAAGTCCCCTACCAGCATAACTTCATGAGAGGGGTAGGACTCGATGATTTCTTTTATGCTTGAGCACAAGGAGCCCATAGCGCGAGCTCTTGGAGTTTTACGGGGGTTGAAGTAACAGTTAATGAGGAGCAGAGGGAAGACCTTCTGACCAATTTTTAAACCTTCTATGGATAAGGCTTGCAAATCCCTGTGGGTTTGTATAGGTAATGAGGTCAAAATTATGCCTGATTGCTTTAAGATAATCGAGAGACCCCCTGAAGGCCGCCCGAATAAGCTTGTTTTTGTTGCTGATTGAAAAAGTTCATAGAACCCATATATTACCATGGGATTCAGTGTCCACGTCTCCTGAAGGCATAGGATGTCACTAGTTGTGAGGAATTCGCGGCCAGGATTGGAACGTAGCGTTGAAGCCAGACCTGTCACGTTCCAGGAGATAGTAGAGAGCTGATTTTTTATTGCCTGTTTTCTAGTCTGGAGGCACAAAGATGCTGAAGGAGAGAAGATCTCCAATTTGATTGGTGGAGGGATGAAGATTGCTACACCTAGGTGTTGGCGGCTGGGTTCTCCCCTCGTGGTTCTGGGCTACTGTTCGCCCTCTGATGGTTCTTTCCTTGGTTCCACAATGAACTACCAAGGGGTTAGATGCCATTGTGGACCATACTGGCCAGTCATGGGTTTCACCCCAGACTCCCTGCAGTTAGTTTCCTCTAGGGGATGTTTTGCACTCTTTGAGTAGGACATGTGGGCATTTCCGTGGCCAAGTGGATTGAAGCTCAATGCCCCATTCCTCGAATATAGGGGCTTCTTCAGGATGGCGTCTCTGGTTGCTGTTGAATCCCAGTTGGTGATTGTGGACTCACATGTCCTTGTTCCGGGGATATGGGCAAATTTAACCGAAGTGAGTTCCACTGTGGTAAGGTGTTTCAAAGATGGTATATGCTGGAATAATCGTAGAAGGTTCCCTCTATTTAAGATGTCCGAAGGGCCGTTTGAAACGTAATGGGGGGTGAATGCGAAGCCCACGTCGAGGTTGTCTGCCCTCTTCCATCCAGCTCCACTTAAGTGGGATTGTGTTGGTTCTCCTGGTTGCTGAGTAGGAGGTTCGAGACAGTCTCTTACTGGGGAGCCCATTCGTTTGATGTTCCTGGGGGCCATGGCCCTATACACTTGGGGGCATATCATCAAGGCCCCGCGATAAAATTATCGCCGCTTTAGCGTCCGTTTTCGGACGAAAAGCGGCGATAATTTTATCGCAATATCAGCAAGGACACACTAACGCGTGTTTCCGTGCCTCAACCCCATTTACCTTAACGCCCAGCTTTGCATCTCTACTGAGATGCAAAGTGGGCGTTCCGTCCCAAAATAACGTGAGAAATGTCGCTAACCGACATTTCTCCAATAATCAAGCTGCACGCTAACCTGCATAGCGATAAGAAAAGTAACGCTAACCGCGCTTATCGCTACATTCCTTGCGCCTGCTTTCAATCTGACTTAGCCATTATATCCAATGGAAGGTGGATATTATGGCTAAGTTGGCCCTGCCCTATCAACAAGCTATCGCCTATGTTTGTGCGATTATCGCACATTTTGCAGCTAGCACTTGGATTTTTATCGCATTGGAGATCAGCGTTGCTGATAGCACGCTATCTCTGCGATAAAATTCAGCGATAGCCGGCGATAATTATCCTCGAGCTAAGCACACTTAGCGATAATTATTGTCGGCTGTTGCTGATATGACTCTCGGTCACTTGCTGTCACGTGAGGCCAGTGCAATGTATGCTGTGTGGTGTGCGATGATGTGCCATGGTATGGTGTCACATGAGGCCAGTGCAATGTATGCTCTGTGGTGTGCGATGCTGTACTATGGCATGCTGGCGCGTGAGGCCAGTGCAATGATGCTGTGTGGTGTGCCGTGCTGTGCTATGGTATGCTGTTGCGTGAGGCCAGTGCAATGTATGCTGTGTGGAGTGCCATGCTGTGCTATGGTATGCTGTTGCGTGAGGCCAGAGCAATGTATGCCATGTGGTGTGCCGTGCTGTGCTATGCAATGCTGTCGCATGAGACCAGTGCAATGTATGCTGTGTGGTGTGCCGTGCTGTGCTATGGTATGCTGTCACGTGAGGCCAGTGTAATGTATGCTGTGTGGAGTACCGTGCTGTGCTATAGTATGCTGTCGCTTGAGACCAGTGTAATGTATGCTGTGTGGTGTGCCGTGCTGTGCTATGGTATGCTGCCGCGTGGGGCCAGTGCAATGTATGCTGTGTGGTGTGCCGTGCTGTGCTATGGTATGCTGTCGCGTGAGGCCAGTGCAATGTATGCTGTGTGGAGTGCCATGCTGTGCTATGGTATGCTGTTGCGTGAGGCCAGAGCAATGTATGCCATGTGGTGTGCCGTGCTGTGCTATGCTATGCTGTCGCGTGAGACCAGTGCAATGTATGCTGTGTGGTGTGCCGTGCTGTGCTATGGTATGCTGTCACGTGAGGCCAGTGTAATGTATGCTGTGTGGAGTACCGTGCTGTGCTATGGTATGCTGTTGCTTGAGACCAGTGTAATGTATGCTGTGTGGTGTGCCGTGCTGTGCTATGGTATGCTGCCGCGTGGGGCCAGTGCAATGTATGCTGTGTGGTGTGCCGTGCTGTGCTATGGTATGCTGTCACGTGAGGCCAGTGTAATGTATGCTGTGTGGAGTACCGTGCTGTGCTATGGTATGCTGTCGCTTGAGACCAGTGTAATGTATGCTGTGTGGTGTGCCGTGCTGTGCTATGGTATGCTGCCGCGTGGGGCCAGTGCAATGTATGCTGTGTGGAGTACCGTGCTGTGCTATGGTATGCTGTCGCTTGAGACCAGTGTAATGTATGCTGTGTGGTGTGCCGTGCTGTGCTATGGTATGCTGCCGCGTGGGGCCAGTGCAATGTATGCTGTGTGGTGTGCCGTGCTGTGCTATGGTATGCTGTCGCTTGAGACCAGTGCAATATATGCTGTGTGGTGTGCCGTGCTGTGCTATGGTATGCTGCCGCGTGGGGCCAGGGTAATGTATGCTGTGTGGTGTGCCGTGCTGTGCTATGGTATGCTGCCGCGTGGGGCCAGTGCAATGTATGCTGTGTGGTGTGCCGTGCTGTGCTATGGTATGCTGTCGCTTGAGACCAGTGCAATATATGCTGTGTGGTGTGCCGTGCTGTGCTATGGTATGCTGCCGCGTGGGGCCAGTGTAATGTATGCTGTGTGGTGTGCCGTGCTGTGCTATGGTATGCTGTCGCTTGAGACCAGTGCAATATATGCTGTGTGGTGTGCTGTGCTGTGCTATGGTATGCTGTCGCTTGAGACCAGTGTAATGTATGCTGTGTGGTGTGCCGTGCTCTGCTATGGTATGCTGCCGCGTGGGGCCAGTGCAATGTATGCTGTGTGGTGTGCCGTGCTGTGCTATGGTATGCTGTCGCTTGAGACCAGTGCAATATATGCTGTGTGGTGTGCCGTGCTGTGCTATGGTATGCTGCCGCGTGGGGCCAGTGTAATGTATGCTGTGTGGTGTGCTGTGCTGTGCTATGGTATGCTGTCGCTTGAGACCAGTGCAATATATGCTGTGTGGTGTGCCGTGCTGTGCAATGGTATGCTGCCGTGTGGGGCCAGTGTAATGTATGCTGTGTGGTGTGCCGTGCTGTGCTATGGTATGCTGCCGTGTGGGGCCAGTGCAATGTATGCTGTGTGGTGTGCTGTGCTGTGCTATGGTATGCTGTCGCTTGAGGCCAGTGCAATATATGCTGTGTGGTGTGCCGTGCTGTGCTATGGTATGCTGCCGCGTGGGGCCAGTGTAATGTATGCTGTGTGGTGTGCCGTGCTGTGCTATGGTATGCTGCCGCGTGGGGCCAGTGCAATGTATGCTGTGTGGTGTGCCGTGCTGTGCTATAGTATGCTGTCGCTTGAGACCAGTGCAATATATGCTGTGTGGTGTGCCGTGATGTGCTATGGTATGCTGCCGCGTGGGGCCAGTGTAATGTATGCTGTGTGGTGTGCCGTGCTGTGCTATGGTATGCTGCCGCGTGGGGCCAGTGCAATGTATGCTGTGTGGTGTGCCGTGCTGTGCTATGGTATGCTGTCGCTTGAGGCCAGTGCAATGTATGCTGTGTGGTGTGCCGTGCTGTGCTATGGTATGCTGCCGCGTGGGGCCAGTGTAATGTATGCTGTGTGGTGTGCCGTGCTGTGCTATGGTATGCTGCCGCGTGGGGCCAGTGCAATGTATGCTGTGTGGTGTGCCGTGCTGTGCTATGGTATGCTGTCGCTTGAGACCAGTGCAGTATATGCTGTGTGGTGTGCCGTGCTGTGCTATGGTATGCTGCCGCGTGGGGCCAGTGTAATGTATGCTGTGTGGTGTGCCATGCTGTGCTATGGTATGCTGTCGCTTGAGACCAGTGCAATATATGCTGTGTGGTGTGCTGTGCTGTGGTTTGCTGTGCCGCTCTATGACAGAGCACATTATACTGCCTTACACTATGCTCCTCTGTGTTTTCTTCGTCGATACTTGCCGTTTATGCTATGCAATGCACCAATATACTATGCTATGTTGTGCTCAGTACAAGTTAAGCTTTGATTGGTGGATTTCGAGGTTCATTAAGGCACACAAGGCGCTGGGAGCAGAGAGAGCAGAAAGCACCCCCGAGGGTGCACACCAGAGGCGGGAGAGGGCAGGCAGGGCTGGGGCATCAATGTGGCTGGACGGATGCACTGTGCTTTATAAGTAATGCTCTTCATGACAGGGGCTGGAGCAGCTTAGAAAGATATGCGGGTCATGCTGTGCTATTGTTATTGACTGCTGTGCTGCGTTATGCTGTTCTTTACTGGGCTCTGCCATGCTAAGCTATACTGCTTTATGCAATGGAATGTAAGTCTGTGTAATACTCTGCTGTGTTGTGTTGTGTTGTGTTAAGTAACACTGTGCTATCCTGTCCAGGCTATGCTAAGCTGTTCAGTGCTGTGCTATTTTACGCCAAGCTAAACTTTGTTATGCTAAGCTCTATTGTTTATACTTTGGAATGCTGTGTTGTCATATTTTATGCTATATTATGTTATGCTAAACCATGCCATCTTCTTCCCAGGTAAGCAGTGCAGTGCAGTGCTATGCTGTGGTGTGGTGGGTTTTGCTAAGCTAAGCTTTGTCCTGCTATGCTAAATTGCATTGTTTATGCTATGGAGTGCTGTGCTGTAGTATATTGTGCTGTGTTATGTAATGTGATGTTAAACTATGCTATCTCGTTCAGGCTATGCTATGTTATTCAATGATATACTGTGGAAGTCTTTGCTGTAATATATCATGCTGTTGCGTTCTAAGGGATGCTGGGGTATGCTGTGCTGTGTTTTGCAATGCTTGCCAGGCTATGCATTGTTATGCTGTCCTATGCTATGCCATGCAGGTGTGAGGTTTTTCTTTTTCCAGGTCGTAGGGCGCTGTACACACTAATCAGTAAAATCCAGCAGCAAAGGTCAGGCCTGGACTGGCAATACCTCCATCAGGTAACTATACAGCTCCCATTGGTGGAAGCTGGGCCGAGCACAAGGCACAAGGCTTCTCTTAGAATTGTGGCGACAACCGCCTATTACAGCTAGAGACTAAAGGAAACAAGAACTGTGCATATGTTAAGAAGTTCATGAGTTCTGTGAGTTAAGGAGGCCAGGAGCACGCAAAACGACAGCGTGAAATACACGGTGCAGACACAAATGGTCAAATGGTCAAATCAAACAAAACGCCTCAAAAGTAGTCAAGAACCACAAATGCTTCCAAAATGCCACACAGCCTGTTAGGGCAGGAAGAGTCCAATGGAAGCGGCCGGTGAAGATAAGACCTCCAAGCATGACGGCCGCAGGAAGCGTTGTAGGCTGTGATTAATCCCAAATGGGCCGTGTGCAGGTTCAGTGTTTGCACAGAGCGGGATGAGGCACACTTTTCCATCAGCGCTGCCTTCACATTGCAAGCCTGGGGTGAAGGTCAAGGATAGAGCCGTGACCCCCGGGAATCACCCCACCTGCGTGAAATTCACCCTATCTGCCTGGGTATCACGCATCCTGCATGGGAGTCACTGAAGCCGCAAGCCGCTCAACCTACCTGGCTACAAATTAACCCAGGGCGGAGTTTGCGGAGTTGCACCACACAAAGCTACACAAACTGCAAAAAAACTCAGCCGCACTACGCAGAGCTCCGTGAGCGGCGGAGTACAGTAGAAAAATGCAGTTCGCGGTGATTGCACAGTGCCGGATGCTTGTCCGTACTGTGCAAACATTGCGAACAGC
The DNA here is from genome assembly GCF_964204655.1 of Triturus cristatus. Classification (NCBI taxonomy): domain Eukaryota; kingdom Metazoa; phylum Chordata; class Amphibia; order Caudata; family Salamandridae; genus Triturus; species Triturus cristatus. The sequence goes on from NC_140595.1 coordinate 810,520,589, forward strand.
ACCATGCACCTTTTCTGCTGCTCAAGCAGATTTTTACTGGAGCGGCAGCTTTCTCAACGCGAACGGGCAGTTTCTCAATGCGAACGGTCACAAGCATATGCAACTACTCGCAATTGGAAACCTAACCCCCCACGTTGAGAAATCTCGCCGGGAGGTTTATTTTCCACGCTCACGTTTGCCAACTTGATGTTGCCGATCGCGAACGAGGAAAAATCTCGACGGGAGGTGGATTTTCCTCACTCGCGCTCACCAACGTGACGTTGGTGAACGCGAGCAAGGAAAAAAACTTCGCTCCCCTGCACCTAAGGGAGTTTTTCAGAACTCCGCGTAACGCGGAGTGTGAGAAACTCCGCAAACTCCGCGAGCGGAGCAGCGTTCACCACCCAGGGTTACTAAAAAATCTACCTACCTACCTGTGAGTGAGTTAACCTAGCCCTGTGTTCATGAATGTCACATTTGCCTGCATATACGTCATTACCTACTTGCTTAAGAGTCAATCCAGCTGCATGGGGGTCACTCTACCTGCATGGGAACCACTCTATCTGCGTGAGAGTCACTCTCCCTGCAAGGATGTCAATCTACATGCATCAAAATCAACTCTGCCAGCGTGGGAGTCAATCTACCTGAAAGAAAGTCAATCCTGCCTGCAGGGGAGTTCATCTTCTGGCTTACACATCAGTTCACCTGGGAGTCATCCTGTCAGTGTGCGATACACACGGATACACAGGTGGGGTCATCTGAGCCCAACGAGTAATATCCGACTTAGAATATAATTTGCTCAAAGTGTTGTAGCCCCAGATCACAGGTGAAGCATAATACAGAGGGATATTTACTCTTCAGTTTCTTTTGAGAATAATGCTCAGGCAGGCTAAGCAATACATAACACATCAATATATCAATGATGACGTAATACAGCAAGACCAAAACTTCTGTACATTCTTTTGTACATCCTTTCCTCAAAATGCCTTGCAAAAGCCCCAGGCGAACCATGAGGGGGCGAAACACGTGTTGGCTGTGATCCTCTGGTCAAATCTAAGATTGCACTATTATTTCGCTCTTTTGAACATATTGATGTGTAATGTTATTATTTAATCTGAGTATTATTCACAAAAGAAACTGTTTGAAGTGCAAACATTCTCTTTATTGTACTTCCTCAGTTAACTCTAATTGTGGCGATGGGGCTGCATCTATACACCTAACATTGTATCTACTGAGATCTAAGGCCACTGAGAACCACTGAATCCTGAGGCCCCACCTCCAGATGGTAAACCAGACCACAAACTGATGGAAATAATGGGGAATAACATTACATTACTGAACACCTTTCAATCAGTGGATAGAGGAATGAGTACGGCCAGGTACGCTCCATCTACAAAATCCATATTTGATGAAGTAGAAAAGTTGAGAACTGTAACCTGGTGCTAAAAGAATACATATGTGAGGATTCATCTAAGTTTGTTAAGGTGGAAGAAGCAACTTTGAGAGAACTCTGAGAACATACTAGCCATGTGCCCTGGAGTCCACTGGTACCAAGGTCCACCCAGTCTTCAATGATATAAACTTTAAGGATATACTAGCCGTTTATACTGGGATCTCCTGGTACCAAACCCCACCCAGCCTCCCATGTCATGAAGTCTGAGGACAGACTGGCCTTGTAGTCTGGGATCTCCTGGTACCAAGCTTCACACAGCCTCCCATGATGTAGACTCCAAAGATAGACTAGTCATTTATACTGGTTTCTCCTGGTACCAAGGTCCACCCAGTCTTCAATGATATAAACTTTAACGATACACTAGCCATTTATCCTGAGATCTCCTGGTTCGCCTCCCAGGTCATTAACTCTGGAGACACCCAGAGGTAAATCTGAGTCCACGTTTTTACCACAATGCCAGACACTGGGCACAGACCCGTTGAAGACACCACATCATCGTCTTCAAGTAGGGGTTCGGACCCACTAGTGCCGTTGAGCTGGTTCTAATGGTCATCTGAGATGACTCATCACTGCCACAGATTAACACTAACCACTTGTCCCAGTCCCGAAGGCCGGTGGGGCGTAAGGCTCACACGCCCCCCCCCCCTAAGACTAGAAGTTGATTGGTTCAAGGTCTTCCACTCAGAGACCTGGTAACTGCTCATCACTGGATCATCTGACGGCGGCACCAGGAAAGTGAGTTGGAGGTGGCCCCAGACCGCCCCTTCCCGCTTCTGTTTAAGGGGTGCTTCTGCCTGATAGCGCAGTTTCCTTAGACTTGGAACAATCTCAGACTTCCTTCATTGAACGCCAGGAAGGGGGTAGAAACCCATAAACTCTGAACTAAAGTTCACTGGTCTAGCGCCTATTCAATACTTCAGTGAGCCAAGTATCAGTTCAGAGAGATCAATCAATGTGATCATGATTGACTGACAGGGTCGGTGAGAATCCGAGGGTGGGGGATATTTACGTCTACTCCATCAATACTACAGAGCAGGGCGTCACAACCACACACCCTAACTGCACAGCAAACAACAGCATTGGATCACACAACACAGCAAGAGACAACCTTAAATAGATTAGCATAGCATAAGACGCAGCTGGCTGGCACCGACACTGTGCACACAGTCACCCAAAGGTGACCCTGCCTCAGTCTAGACCTGTCATCGAACTCAGTAACACATTCACTGAAACTCAGCTCGCAAAGTGAAGCTTGTCTTGGGGGTGGGCCTTAATAAAGAGGGCAGAACGTTTGCTGAGGGCCCTTCAAGGGGGAGGGGCCACATTGTGATGTATTAGTTCAGTGTTCTACCTTCTGTATCACTGCCTGTACCTGACATTGAACTCAGTAACATACACAGTAGAACTCAGCCCTCGCAGCCATGCTTGTGTGGGGTTGAGCAGCAAGAAAGAGGGCAGAAGGTTTGCTGAGGGCCCTTTAAGGGGGAGGGGCCACATGGAGCTGTGTAAGTTAAGTGTTCTATCTTCTGTATTATTTTTGCTGCTGTGGCACGTGATAGTGAAAGTTGTTTATAATGTTAGCCTTAAAGTGGATAAAGTGTCCCAACACCAGCAGAGCACAGGGTTAGATCTCATAACACAGATGAAGTAAGTGCAGCATAGCTCCTAAAAGCATGGTCTCAAGGCGCTACAGCAAGTTGAGAAGCTCACCCGTACCCCCCCAAACAGCCCCTCTTTGTGCGCCCCCTTTTTCAAGTCTCATGCTATTATAATACCACACTCCTCAAAGGGTGTCCCCTGAGCAGGCTCGTGCTTGTGTCTTTTTATAGACTTTTGGTTACAAGAAGCGGATGCTGGTTTTCAGCTCTTGTCATCGTCATAAATGTAGCAACCTCATTTCCCCTTCCTCCCCCCCCCCCCCACACCCCCCTCCTCCGCTGTGCTGTCTCAGCTTCCCTATTCGAGGAACAGGAAAGTCTGACTCCCGATTCCGATATTCTGGCAAGAAAACAGCTGTCAGAGGAGGCTGAGGCTCACCAAGGGCAGTGCCCACTGCTCTGCCAAAGGACCTCCGTCTGGCAGTAGAGCCCCAGCTAGGGAGCAGGGAGTGCGCACGTGCTGCACCCATCCACTGCTTGGCTGGCACTGCCCCTGGTGAAGGTGCACTTCAGCTGCTTATTTATTAGACCCTGAGTCACTTTTGCCCCTCGTAAAGTGGTACATGCGTGACACAGGGCTCTGAATCCGATTAATGAAGTCACGCAAAGCCACCCTGCGCGGTTTAAAGTGGCCTCATAAATCTTGAGTAATGCGACACAGGGCAAATCGCTGCTTCACCTTACTCTGCGCCCGGGAGGCATTCCATGGACGTTGCGATGGGTTTTCCCACAAAACACCCATAGATTGTGACTCTGCCCCAGATTTGCAAAATCATGTAAACCTGAGGAAGTGCCAAATCGATAAGCCTCCTGCGGAGAGACGAGACGTAACGAGGAGAAGTATGTATATTTCTCCTTGTTTTCTCCTCTTTCTATGTGTGCTGTCTTCAGCAGCACACATAGAAAGAGAAAATACCTCTTAGGGTTGCCTTTGTGCAGAAGGGTGCCCCTTCCTGCACAAAAAGAAATCCTGCTGACAACACAGGCACCCTTGCCTCATGGTTCCAGGGTGCCAAGGTTGGAGCAGGGCTGCCGAAATGGCGCCAGCACAGAGGGAAAGGACAGGAATGCACTGTATTGCATAAACACGGTATATTCCTCCCCTTTTACTTTGGCGTAGGGCAGCGTAGCAAGGTGCCCTGCTGCTCTGTCCTATGCCATAATCCCATAAATGAGTGCCTACCATCTGTACACTCCAGATGCTTGCACTGCTGCCACATGGCCATCACTTGCAGTTTTGGACCAACTTAAGATAGAAATAATTGAAGAATATGGGGCTGACACCTTAATATGGCACTGAAGTTATTACTTACTATGTCCGTCCATTCCCACCAAGGCAGAGCAGCAGGGGTGACTACCAACTGAGTTAGCTCTTTAAATGCTCAGTCATGGCTGTCCTAGGGTGGTGTTAACCTGCTCTCAGACCCCGTCCATTAGAGACTATACGTCCAGGGTTCTAGAAGGGACCCTACAGCTCTGGGCTTCCTCCCTTACAGCAAAGAGGAAATGCGAAGCCCCTGAGACACCTCAACGTAAGATGCTTGCTGATCTATGACGATGACATGGCCCACGCGTGATTTACGAGGACATGGCCCAAGGCTAACAACACAATCTTGTTATAAAACAGTATCTACACCTAGTGTTCCTGTACACTACTCGTTGTTGTAACATGAACAACGCAACTACTAGGACCAGCTCAAGGATGGACATTTACAGCTGAGCTCTGATACCCCAACACGTGATCATACAAGGCGGTGCTCACTAAAGTCAGTAGGACCTTCAATCGAGGAACACATAACATACTTATTAAGGACCCTTGCGCATGGTCCTCAGCAAGGTGTAGAGTTGCTGATACTTAAGAGACTCCCATACAGAGAACCTATACATCAGGGATCCTGTGGGAGCCCTTCTTGTGAGGGTGAGTATGCTCACACCCCAGGCACTTACACCCCAACTCCTCAGAGAACACCCTTTATGGATAGTGAGTCCAATAGACACACTGTGACAGGGGTTAAAAGGGTTCGGCTCCCCAACACTCTAGGAGGTGCCCCCCATAGCCAGGCAAAATGGGACCCACCCACATGCTCTCTCGTCTGCGCCTCTGTGCAGAGGGTGATTCAGCCGACGTACCGGAAACAGTAGGTCACTCCTTCTAGTTGCGCACTAAGGGACTCATTTTCAAAGTAAATAGCAGTAAAGGACCCCCGCCCCCTTCCTTAACTGGTATGGCCTTTGGGAGGGCCCGTCATGGTATCCCAGAAGCTCCCTCAATGGAGATGCTTTCCAAAGCAGGTCCCCGTAGCAAACACATCACAGATTCTGGTCTGTCAGAGCCTCCTCACAATCCCTCCTGTCGGCCTCAGTGGATGCACTCCCTCATCTGACTGACAAACACATTTACCAATGATGCGTCGAGCTACCTCATCAGTCTCATCCAATCAGCAATCAGGTACATACCTTGTTCCCCTCAGACCAATCACACATCTCATCTTCTCAATCTTCTCAATCACACGGACGACTCGCGTGCCAATTCACCTCGGGATACACATCCTCCGTAGTATAGCTCAGTGGACTTGTGGAAGAGCACAAGCCCATGGGGTCCACCTTTTATACGGTCACACCCCAGGGAAGCATGGTTAGTCCCAGCCAGTTTCCCTGCCTAAGCCCGTTCTGCTCACATGTTGTCCGTGAGCAAAGCAAACATCTCCCTACTGCAAATGGTCCCTTACCCACGCACAGTCGCAGCAGACGACGCATATGTACGGTGAGGCTGACAAGGGACAGGCTTCTGTCAGGGTCGGCTATCTTTTATAGGACCCTTCGTAACAAAAGACGTGGATTAGAAGCGGTTGTACAGTTTTACTCATCATTTCTAGGCGAGTCCACAGCCTGCTACGTCTAAGGTAGACGCTGAAGAGTGTGGTTAATCTTAACACTTCAAGAGTTTGCAGATGCTGGTGGGCCGCTTCATGGTCAACAGCAAAGGGTCTGACCTGCAGGAGGCACACAGCTGGCTCTGGTGGACGTTTGAGAGGACCTTCCTCCATGAACAAGATACAACCATTTGCTGTATTGCCGAAGGTCTAGGTGGCGTACGGCATGGAGGATCATCAGAAGGTACTCCGCTGGAGGAATGGCTGGTGATCCATGGATTATCTGTAACAAGAGAGTTATTATGGGTTCACTAGGGAACTGGCTCAGTGGTCCCTATTGTGAAGCGACTATACCTATACTCTAAAAATCCATCTATGTTTGCATGTCATAAAATTGATAAATATTTGCAATCATTACATCACAAGGTGCAGTGAGGTGAGCAAGCGTACTCGGTGCAAAGGCAAATTGTGATACACACGAGTAATATGCAAAAGTATAAGTGATCACTAACGCCAGGAAACGTCCCTCAACAAACAGAAATAAAATGTAGTAATCAGGGTCCGCTTCTATAGTCAAGTCATAGTGATTCATGGATGGCATTCGCTCGGTTCAGGGCCTTCCTCCTTATCCGCTGCTTGCTAGTCGGTATAGGATCATCGGACTTCCGAATCGAGAAGAAGAAATGATGGTTGCCCAAGAGTTTCACCTCGTCACATTGATGTTTACGGCAGAACAGTGTTGTTGGACCGGATTACCGAACAATTCCATATCTACGGATCAGAAACACCTTACTACAGCTCAAGCACGCTCACCGTTGGGTGAAGGAGAGCTGCATGCGAATAAACAAGTCGATAATGCAATATCTCTGGCTGGGGACAGTCCAATATGGTCATTACCCTGCATAGCACTACATAAAACACAACTGTATGGAAGTACAATTACCCAGAATTCATCATATCGAAATTACCCCTCCTGAGAAGAGCGCTTCTGAGGATACTACTACACCACATTGTGGGGCCTATTTAGAGTTTGGCGGATTAAAAACTTGCATGAAAAATTTGGGGATGTCCTGTCCACCCTATTTACAGTGTATACAATTCATATACATATGTATTTTCAATGTACCTCCTGCCTATAATTGTGGCCAAATATTCAAATTCTCAGCATCTTTAATCTTCTTTGTGTTCTGCCTTCAGTTTGATTTGTATATCTCTTTGCAAACACAATGGACTTGGTTGGGTGGTCTTTAATCTTAATACCAACTGGAGTTCCTTCCACATGATGATCAAGTAACCTTGTAAGAGGTGGTGGAGAAAGCCACAAATCCCCTATAAGGAGGCACGTGGAGGGTCTACGCTGCCTTTTCAGCTCTTAGGGACGACGGCTTCTTAGTGTTCATCACTGAAGAAACAAATCTCAACCTAAACTGGGGAAGGTGTCACAGAACGTTTTCAGCGCCCCAAACACTTAATGCGATGGTAAATCCTGGTAAAAAATATGTCTACAAAAGTCGACCAGGTGACAATTTGTGGGCAAACAAACATCTTCTCCCCTTCTTAGATATAAGTATAAGAACTGGTTCTTTCTGAGAATCTTGTATTCTCGACGGCTGTCAATGAGCTGTAATAGGACAAATCAGGCATGGACCTGTCAGCCTGGCTAACTCTTAAATGCAGTTTTTAGGTCTCACTTGTAGACAGCTTTCAGCTATTTGTTGTCGAAAGAACGCTGAACCTACAGTGGGCTGTGGGCTACTGCTTACCACTGGTTGACTTTCTTGCCACCCTCGACTTCTTCTGGCTCGTTCAATGGTTAATCTTCCTCGATTCGTGTTTGTCTTTCCCCTGGAGCATAGCTTCTTTATCATCCTTTTCATTGGCTGACTTGCATCCTTCCACTGCTTACAATTAGGGAACTACTTTTTTCATTTCAGCTCTCCGGGTAAGTGCATGTGTTTTCTTGCTGTCTCCCTCAGATGCCACTTCCCCCCACGTCTTTCTATACTGCTGTCACACCTCCAAGCTCGTCCTTTGCTTCCCCTTCACCTTCTGTTTATTATTTTTTAAATCCTCCCACCCGCAAGCTTCTCATGGCTCTCCCACTCCCTGGGGATCCTCGGTATGACTGCATCTCCCCTCCACTTTAATCACCTGATATCTACCGCCACCCGAGAGCCTTCACTTTTTAACCTCCTTCACCCACTCTGCTGTTGCTCCCCGTCTTCTCCCCACCACATTCCTTTTTAGGTCTCGCCTGACACAGCGCATGCGCTGGTCTGTCGAGACTTATTGAGAGGGCTCCAAAAAGTGCTACCAGGCCAGCCTAGAGCTACAGTGCATGTGCACGGGCGTGCGAGCCACGCTTTACCACGATTACTTTCACTTTCGCGGCCGCACGGCCGCTTGGCATAGCCAATAGGTCTCGCTTTTGGGACCTTATAAGTATTTAGTTATGCAACTGTTGCATGGCTAAACACTTATAAGGTCCCAAAGGCGAGACCTATTGGCTATGCCAATGCTTGTTTAAAGTTTGTTTTTACTCTTTCCTTATTTCAATTTGCTCGTGGGTTGTCCCTTTTTCAAGGAGCGTTTTCGTGCACTTGTAACCCATGTTTTAAATCCACCTCTCCAAGTTGGAGTCTGCCCTCTTGGATTGGTAAATTAAACCAATGACGTCTGCATCATAACACATCATCATGCCTTTTTTTTTGCTGATGCTGGACATCATCAGCAACAAGCATTGGCGAAGCCAATAGGTCCCTATTAGCAGCCAAAATGATATTGTGGGGCCCTTAACAGCATCCCTCAAAGACCCCTTCGCTCACAATCAGCACATTATCCCTGCCACAAAGAAAGAAAAAATGGGGTTGCACCGCTTGCTCACTACTGGCGGCAAGACATTGGAACACGTTACCAATCCCTCTCACGTGTATTGCAGCCAAAAAACTATTTCGGAAATAAATAAAAACATACCTATTCCAGGACTAGATCTCACATTCCTTACATGGTAGATGTCCTAGCGCCGGGACACTCTCTGAGTAGCCGCGTGCCTTATAAATCTCACAATTTATTCATTCATTCATCCATGAGCTACAAAACGAACACACCTCCTCTGAGTCCTGAAGTGACTGCAGTCCAAAAGAGATCCAGAGAGGCTGCTGGACCTCGAGAGCCTGCCAGAGACATCCAACCAACAGGGACTATCCCGGCATCGCTACTAGAGGCGTGAAGGGTTGGATGAGGAACCTTCCAGCATTTACTCCTCTCCTAATGTCCCCTCTTTGGACATGATGAGAAGACGAACAGGAACAGGGCCAGCTCCAGTCAACAGGCTGGGGGCAAGGAGGCAGGCGTTCCGAAGCCCCCAAAGAAAGGAACTGCCTCCTTACTCCCCCCCCCCGCCCCCAAGCAGCCGCACAGGTCTTCCTATTGAATACGAGGACCTTTTTTCACCTGAGGTTGAGGCACCATTCATTCCTTTTGGGGGTGGGGGGCAGACCAGGACATCAATCTATCATAACAATTCTAACGACTATTCTAAGGCTGCACTAAACTCTTACATGATAAGCGTAGAGCAAACCTGCCACAAAAGTAAAACTACAGATACGGGTTCTATATCCCAGTGAAAGGAATGGGAAGTTTCCTTCAAAACAAACCTTCAGATGAACTAACAACATTTACTTCATCTGCTTACTGCAGCATGCTGTCTTAACCCAAGCACATGCAAGGATACAAGAGAGAGAAACTCTTCCTCAGCATCAGGCCTTGGAAGAACTAGGGTTTGCAATACTGTAAGGAGTCAGACTGTTCTTCATCTAAACTACTGTCATGTACACTACATCCTACCTTCTGGTCCACAAACTCAACGTCTCTTTCATAGGATTCCAGCTTTCCAGCACTCTCTCTCTGGTCTAATGAGACCTCATTGTTGTCTCTGCAGCTTTTAGACTAGTCTGAGAGCCTCATTTGGAGGTGGGCAGTGATGGGGTATCTACCAAACACTGGCAGCTGTCCCACCATTGAGAAAGCCCTCTCTGAGGTGGAACCGCTGGTGGAGATGGTGTCTGAAAGGCTCCCCTTCCAATACCATGTCTGGAACCAACTGGATGCTGGGATCCATTATCTTCTTACACCATCTAAACTCTGTTCTTTGTTTTTAGTGTTACAGGGAGCAGCCACAACATTCCTAAGGTTGACTACCAGGCAATGTTAGTCACATTTGCTTCAAGATCCCTTGTACTAGGAAAGTGATACTGTTTTGGATCAAAATCTCCACAAGATGTCCTTCCAACAGGAGCCCATTCAGACAGGCATGTTCCCTGCTCTGCATGAGGAGCTGGCCCTATGGTGAAGTGCCACCTCAAGGTGGGCGAGGGTCCCGCATCCTAATAAGAGATGCTCTTTCAGGGAGGCCAGGGCTTCCGGTCTTTTCTTTTACATTAAGGTTTGCAGGACCTCTTGTTGCTCTCTCTTGTGTTTGGAAGGACATATAATGAATCCATAGAATCCCTGCTCCTCTGTTGTTGAGTAGATCATGCAAATTCACACAGCTCTAGCTGTAATCCTATGGTTAAAGGTAAGTAACCTTTTCTTTACTGAAAGCATGACCTGTACATAGATGAGGACTACTTACACAGAGCCACCTGCAGTTTGTGTGGAACCTTATTACCCTGCAGCCCAATCACAGTGGCTTTTCTCTCTTCATTTGCAGAACACTTCTCTAGAGTATGTCTACTTGAGTGACATTCTTCTAAGCATCAACCACACTTTCCAGGACTCCCAAGGTGAGTTATCTGCTTGTAAGAGGAGGACCTGGCTGAATTTACATCAGGATGCCTTTGCTAAGTGTGACTATGAGTGAATTCTAAGCAAGGCCAAGGCGCGGGGTTTGCATCCCAGTCCCAGCACAAGTACCATAATTGGCAGCATGTTCCTCCAGGCAATCCTGAAACACATGGGTGCTAAATGCCCTGTGACCTGCGGCCGTGCTCAGGTCTCTGAGGTCCGCCTTACAGCAACACTATGATTTACCGCACATCTTCGGGCAGACTAGATTTCTAAATCTGATAGAACCCTTGAATGAAATCCTCCAGGCTGTAGTTTCCCTATCATGTCAGCCTCCTGCCTGCCCTTGAACCCTCCCCCACACCTAACCCGAGCCACTCCCCTCTCATTCTGTATGCTGGAATTACTTGTTCAGCACCCACTGAGAGTCCCATCTGCTCTACCTACGTCACACCATGATCCTCGGTCACTAGCTTTAATGCTCTTTAGCTGACTAGTAAGGGGCTAGGGAAAGAAACATAGCGACCCCATGCTTTATTCCACCTTGGTCCCCGTCGCACAGTGCTCCAGCAGCCACACGGAGCATCTCTCCCATGGTTCAGAACCCCACTCCTTGGGTCAGAACACAATCAGAAATACAAACACAAAACCTAGAGTCTGTGCTTATTTCAGAGAGAAAAGTCACAGCATCACACAATTAAGATTTCATGTTTTGGAAACCTTTTCTGGTAATATTCGGGGAATAGACAAAGCAACAAGATTGTCACAAAGGAACGAGAAATCTATTGGATAAATGGATTGGATACTATGTGCCCAAATAGAATGAATGATGCAATTGATATGAGTTGTTACCTCATCTATATTTGTATGTAACCTGTATTGGCTAGGTAGTGCTACAATGCATAATGCCGACAACATCTTGTGTTTGCTTCGAACATGATTTTGTTATGCATTATATCATCTCGTGCTGGTGGTGGTGTTGCTGAAGTTCTAATGTGATTCAGCCTTGTCTAATCCCACCTCTTTTCACGTCCATGAGGTTCAGTTTCAGACTTTCTTTCCACACGTTGTTGCCCTTCCAAAGTGGATGAGGCCTTTTGTCACTACCATAGAGTTTTCAGATTTGTCGATTTTCTTTGCTATCATCAATCAGGCTAATTTCCCAGGTTCTATGGCCTACATGCTTACTTAAAGAACATACTCGTTTGGAACAACCACTTATTTCAGCCACAACTCCCTGCTAACATATATGTGCTGATTAACTGTGAACCTCTTGATCTCCTTGAGCTATTTGGAGGGCTAACACAATGGTTGAATTGATTTTTTAAACTTCAGTTCCCGGTAAATAAGTTAATTTTGCTTGTTGCAACTTTTGCACAAGCGGAAGGTGGCAGCCTATGCTCACATGCCGGAGCTGTGTGTTAACTAATTTGTATCACTGGACTTGCCATAAGCATTGGTAAATGCATTGTGGAACTAACAGAAAGTTGACTTTAGTGTCTTGGTATCACTGTACGTTTGGTCTGCTCGCAGGCATTGATTGACCCAACAGATGGGTATGAGATGGTCTTACATGTATGAGCATTGAGTAATTTTCTCTGAAAGCTTCTCCAACCTTGCTAGAATCAGTGTGCTGTATTCGCACTTGTGTGGGCATTCGGCACTAAGAAGTAGATTTCTGAGCTACACTGGGTTGTTGTAGGATAACATTTATTTTGTTGCTGTTCATCTAACTGGAGATTTATCATCATATGTTGTGTTGGGAGCATTGTCCTTTTTGGATGGGTTCTCTGCACTTGTGTTGCCATCCACACATCATCGAAGCTCCAGGATTGTCTTCTGCTAGTTCAGCAATAGATGAGTTTGAATAAACTGAAACTTAATGGCGACAAAACTGAGATTCTGTGCCCAAGTGGTCCTTCTTCTCTTTGGAAAAATCCTTTTTGGGCTACAGTCCTGTGTTGTCCTCCATAGCCAGCACTGAGTCCTTCTTCATAGCCAGTGTATTAAGATCTTGGGAGTCAGATGGCATTCATCTTTGACTCTGGCTGATCAAATTGCTCTTGTGGTTAAATCCTTTTTGTCCAGTTTGCTTCTTGAGTCTTGTTCTTCAGTTATTCTCATTGCCACATTAGATTCAGGTTCTGAATTTGTTTTTATCAACTCAGATTGATTTCCGTAGTTCTGTACATTTTTAATTAAAAGTTCATTGAATTCAGAGATTATAGATATTTCGGAATTTTGCTGCCAGATCGACTCTGAACCTCCATTCACAAGGTCCCATTTTTCCGTCCCTGGTTGTACTACACTGGCTCTCTGGAAGGAGAAGACCATTGTCCAATCAAAGTGTTTGATGCATAAAACTGTCTACTTCCTTTAGTCATCTGCTTTCCCTCAGCCATTCCAGTAGGACTGTCCCAATGGTCTGCTCGGGTCAAAAACAACATTTCTTTTGGCCATTCCCATATTTCTTCAGATTCCTGTGTGTGGTAGGGCTTTGTCCGCTGCTGCAGCTTAAACATGGAACTCTATGCCTTCACATCTGCCTCGAGGGTCAAATCTAAAGATGTTTCATAAAAGCCTTGGTAGTTTCCATCTAGTTAGGAGATAGTTCTTTTTATGCCCTCTCTTTTCATAGAAAACTGTGCCTTCCTGGTGATATTTCTTTTGGTTTTATCATCGCCAAGATACCCTAGTTGGGTGGTTGTTGCGCTTTATAAATTCAAAATACGTATACAAGTAATGGAGGGAGATAACGGATTAGCCCGGGATCAAACAATTTGCTGAAGTGGGGAAGCAGAGATTGCAATCCAGGATTGTAGGTTCTACACTCTGCACCTTCATCGCTGGAGCACATCTCCCAGACCCAGGTCTTCATCCAACATCCATCACTTGGGTACCTAAGGCTCGTGGGGGGATTGGCCTGCTAAGGAGGTACTAACACAGGTGCAAATTGTTGAGGGGTGTTATTGGTTTCGACGTCTGCCACTGCCCCCACCCTGATTTACATGTTCTTTTCTGACCTTCCTTCTACAGAGACGTCTTTCCATGCCCGCAACTCCAGTCTCCACGAGTTCGAGACACTGATTGGCAAATCCTACCAGTGTAAAAACCTCACCGTAGACGTGTCCCACACCGTGTCGCTGAACATTGTGCAGGAGCAGGTGCAGGCCTTCCAGCTCCAGAATGGCCAGTTTGGTCGAGGTAGGTGACGTAAGGTTTCCTGTACATTGATTTGTTTTGATATACTATGAAACAGCAGGTGCGAAGAGTTTGCATGCAATAAATAAAAAGCTTCTGGACACACATACTAGAACATTTTGTATCACAAAGTCTGAAAGGTACTGCAAGCAAGGTGTGCAAACACAGGCCTGCCTACCCTACTGCGTGAGTGACGTGTGCAGAGGATCACTGCAGCAGGTGCACTCTGGGTAAGCCGACATTGAAGAGTCCGGAAGGAAGTCCTAACATTGTATCTCCAGTCTGGAAGGAAGTATACGGTAACCAGGCATGCCTGGAGCAGAGTCTGGCGAGCCCCCCCTTCTGGAGGATGAACCAGGGCGTTAAAGAACCAGCGGCTGTGCAGCTTGCCCCTAGGGCAGATCTGAGCTGCTGGTACCACCGGTGGTCAATTCCCAAGGGTTGTCTGTGGCAGAGCGCATCATCTTCAGACGCGAAGCGCAGACGATGGAGCGGGGTCACCGGCGCTGAGACCTACTGATTCCACTACAGGCATGAAGTGGGCCATGCTCTGTGAGTCACTACTGTACGCCTACAAACCCTGTGGGGTGAGTTGTAAGGTAACGGGTAGGATCCAACTTCACTGCCCAAGGGGAAGTACCTGCTCCACACGTGAGCGCACGACAACGCACGCACTCCTCAGACTGTCCAGCTTGGAATTCATCCATAAATTTATATTTGATGGTCACTTCCTCTGTTGGGGCTTCGGACAGAGGTAACCACCCCCCCGCTCACATGTCCCCATGCCGCCTCACTGCGTATTATTCTCCTGTCCCAAAGTAGATCTGGGTGGAGATGCCTGTTGTGTCAGGATACATGTTGGACATTTCTGTAACTGTGCGGCACATGTGCCTGTTTGCAAAGAAGAAACACAAAGAACAAGGTGACAGAGAAGCAGGGCGCCTGAACTAAGACACTCATTAGTAACAGCATAGTTGACAGTGCAGAAGAAGTAAATATTTCGACTCAGCTACAGGGTATACAACACAACATATGATAACTCAACATGAGATAAGAGAAGAGAAGGTAAGGTAAGGTAAGGTAAGGTAAGAACACAGCATAGTTGCTGAAGTTATGTACAATATAGGTAATTGGTTCAATTAGCCCAAATAATAATCAGAATAAATTATATCAAACTTAAACATCGCAGTCAGCACAGCTCAAGGGAGGTATGGCCGGGGTTCAAGCTGCTCACTGGAGCAATAGTGGAAAAGTGGAGAGTGCAAGGCGAGAGGAGAGCCCATGCAAGAACTTCTTGTCTATAGACTGTAACAGAGTAGACTGAGTCAAGGGCAGCATCCATGGTGATGGGAGGAGTGCAAGGGGACATTCATGTAGTGCACGCCACTTGGCGCACACCGTATCTTGCAGCGGAGCTCAAGTTGAGTACTGCTGATCTGCAGGCTTGGAAATGGAGCTAGAGGAGAGAATGGGGGAGTTCAGCGTGTGCAGTGGTCTGTCGACGTCTGGTTGACACCCCATGCCTCACTGTTGATGGACTCTCATCTACCCATTGCTGGACTGGTTTCCCTCACCATGCCTCACTGTTGATGGACTCTCATCTACCCATTGCTTGACTGGTTTCCCTCACCATGCCTCACTGTTGATGGACTCTCATCTACCCATTGCTTGACTGGTTTCCCTCACCATGCCTCACTGTTGATGGACTCTCATTTACCCATTGCTTTACTGGTTGCCCTCACCATGCCTCACTGTTGATGGACTCTCATCTACCCATTGCTTGACTGGTTGCCCTCACCATGCCTCACTGTTGATGGACTCTCATCTACCCATTGCTTGACTGGTTTCCCTCACCATGCCTCACTGTTGACGGGCCCTCATTTACACATTACTTAACTGGTTGACACTCCATGCCTCACTGTTGACGGACTCTCATTTACCCATTGCATGACTGGTTGATCACCCTATGCCTCAAGGCGGATGGATTATCATGCTGCCATTGCATGACTGGTTGCCCCTCATTTCTCACTGTAGATGGACTCTCATACATCTATTGCATGAGTGGTCGACCCCCTCATGTCTCACTGTAGATGGACTCTCATTCGCCCATTGGACGATCGGTTGATCACCCTGTGCCTCACTGTTAAAGGACTCTCATAGAACCATTGCACAACTGGTTAACCCAAGAATGGTTGACCCTCCCCATGTCTCACTGTAGATGGGCTCTCATTCGCTCACTGCTTGACTGGTTCACACCATTGCCTCACTGTTGATGGGCTCTCGTTTACCCACTGTATGACTGATTCACCCCACGTTTCACTATTGAAGGACTCTCGTTGACTTATTGCACGGCTGAATTACTCTCCCCACCCCAAGACTCGCTGCTGATGGGCTCTTTCACCCACTCTATGACTGGTTGCCCTCACCAGGCTTCACTGTTGACGGGCCCTCATTTACCCATTGGATGACTGGTTGCCCCCCTCATGTCTCACTATAGATGACTCTCATTCGCCCATTGGATGATTGGTTGATCACCCTGTGCCTCACTGTTGAAGGACTCTCATAGACCCATTGCACAACTGGTTAACCCGAGAATGGTTGACCCTCCCCATGTCTCACTGTAGATGGTTCTCATTTGCTCACTGCTTGCCTGGTTCAACCCATTACCTCACTGTTTTTGGACTCTCACTCACCCACTGTGTGCCTGGTTCACCCCACGTTTCACTGTTGAAGGACTCTTGTTGACTTATTGCGCGGCTGAATTACCCTCCCACCCCAAGACTCGCTGCTGATGAGCTCTCATTCATCTATTGCATGCATGGTTGCCCCATCATGCCTCACTGTGATGGACTTTCATTCGCTCCTTGCATGACTGGACGCCCTCCGACGCCTCACTGTTGATAGACTGACTTACCAATTGCATGACTGATTACCCCCTTATGTCCTCAGTCAATATACTCTCATTTGTCCATCGCATGACTAGTTGCCCCCTCACGTTTCCATGTTGATGGATTTTCATTCGTTCAGTGCACGCCTGCTTCATGCCACGCCTCACTGTTGTTGGACTCATATCTGCCCATTGCACAACCCGCACCATAATTCACACAGGCTATCTGGCCTGATTGGAATCCATAGGTACATTTCTGTGCCCATTCAAGCATTATGTTGCCACCTTAACCTTGGTGTGCCCTTTTCTGACTGTGGTGGAGCCCTAGACAGAGCACCATTGGAATATTGTGTTAGCCAGACTGGCTTATTGCATGTTTGAAACCATGGCAGCGAGAGATGGTGAGGTGGTGAAATGGTGCATAGTCTTTCGTGACTATAGCTCTGTCCAAATCACTCAGCTCTTTGAATCCCTCTTGTGCATTATGGAAAGGTAATGTCCACCTCCTTTGTTCTCAGTTTACTTTCTGACTTCCACATCAGCTAAGAGATCTGTCTTCCTACCTTCTTCACTAGGCTGCACAGCTTCAGTACAGACGCAGCACTGCGTGAGCTGGACATCAACGAGGTACTGATATTTTACATGGACTGGATAAGGGTCACAAGGAAGCCCAGATTCCTTTTTTATCCCCTATGGGGATCAGTCTCCTCCTAGGCAGGTGTTTGGCATTACTTTTCATAATAATAATTTCTGTACATTCCAATGAAAATCAAACTGTACTCCTTGCTCCAGCAAGCAGGAAATTCACTTTCAAAGGTTTTCTCATATTGTAGTGACATGGGACCATCTACACAATGTGCAAGGCAGCCGCTTGGGCACCCTGCATTCTTCCCACAAGCATTAGCTTTAGGTACCAGATCCTGGTGGAACAGCAGGCCTACAGAATCTCCTCCCATGAGTCATGGTGGTAGGTGTTGTTGCTAACCTCTGATTCATTCCCTGTATTGTCATTCTCTCACACTTTGGAAAAGGAGAAGTTGAATGTAGGAGGACAAACATGGTATGAAGCTGTTTTAGTAGCCTTTGTTTTTACAATAATTCTCAACCACTCTGTATTTAATTCCCACTGCTAATGCCTTGTGAGATATTAATTGCTTGGTGGCTGTTACTAAAAGTGGGCGAGGCAGACTTGGATCTGGACTTGTGGCAGGGTGCATGTTTGGACTCTAGGGGGCGGATTCTCAGGGTATGTGCACACTTAAGTTGACCTGAGATGTGTGAAAGCTTGTTGTACATTCACAAAATGTGAAGTTTCTCCGACAAAGTGATTTACTCACACCTAAAATTACACCATAGTTTTGGCATTTTCCATGCTAGAAAATCTACTCACAAGGATGGTGAGTGATCATTTTAGAGTAGAAAAGGCTTTGAAATGTGCAGGTTTGTGGGCATTCCCAAACCTTTACATCGCACCTTTACGCATGGTTGGAGTTCTACACACATCAAAGTCAGGATATAATTACTTGGTGGGAATTTAGAGGGACAATCCCCAATATTGGAGGGGACTATAAGGAAAGCAGTTTCTCCAAGTGGAAAAATTATTTCCATGTTCAGAAGAAAAAAATCAAAACAATATTGTTTTTAATTTGAAATGTACTTTTGCAAAGTATTTGTGCATGCGTACATGCAGCTATCACATCTGCATGCCTACGCCCCAATTCACAAACTGCATTTTGTAACATGTAAAGTAGTTCTAAAGTATCATTACTTATTACAACCTATGTGTGGCGGTCTCCGCCTCCACCTCTCTCTTTCTATAGGGAGATCTCCCGCCACAGGTGGAGAGCTGCCTCCTCGTATGTGTGGCGGTCTCCGCCTCCACCTCTCTCTTTCTATAGGGAGATCTCCCACCACAGGTGGAGAGAGCTGCCTCCTCGTATGTGTGGCGGTCTCCGCCTCCACCTCTCTCTTTCTATAGGGAGATCTCCCGCCACAGGTGGAGAGAGCTGCCTCCTCGTATGTGTGGCGGTCTCCGCCTCCACCTCTCTCTTTCTATAGGGAGATCTAGGCCAAAGGTGCAGAGAGCTGCCTCCTTGTATGTGTGGCGGTCTCTGCCTCCACCTTTCTCTTTCTATAGGGAGATCTCCCATCACAGGTGGAGAGAGCTGCCTCCTCGTATGTGTGGCGGTCTCTGCCTCCACCTCTCTCTTTCTATAGGGAGATCTCCCACCACAGGTGGAGAGAGCTGCCTCCTCGTATGTGTGGCGGTCTCCGCCTCCACCTCTCTCTTTCTATAGGGAGATCTCCCGCCACAGGTGGAGAGAGCTGCCTCCTCGTATGTGTGGCGGTCTCTGCCTCCACCTCTCTCTTTCTATAGGGAGATCTCCCACCACAGGTGGAGAGAGCTGCCTCCTCGTATGTGTGGTGGTCTCCGCCTCCACCTCTCTCTTTCTATAGGGAGATCTAGGCCACAGGTGCAGAGAGCTGCCTCCTCGTATGTGTGGCGGTCTCCGCCTCCACCTCTCTCTTTCTATAGGGAGATTTAGGCCACAGGTGCAGAGAGCTGCCTCCTCGTATGGGTGGCGGTCTCCTCCTCCACCTCTCTCTTTCTATAGGGAGATCTCCCGCCACAGGTGGAGAGAGCTGCCTCCTCGTATGTGTGGCGGTCTCCGCCTCCACCTCTCTCTTTCTATAGGGAGATCTCCCGCCACAAGTGCAGAGAGCTGCCTCCTCGTAGGTCAATGTTTTTATTAGTAAATATGAGAGGGGGAGGAGGCTGGAAAATAGCTTACTACTAGAACAGAGGGGTTTAGGGACTGATAAAGAGGGGTTTAGGGAGAGGAAATGAAAAAACAAACCACAACCACTCAAGGGTCCACCCATTGCTATTCACAATTTGCACTTCTAAAGTTACTAAAGCAAAGAAAGTCCTAAAACAGTCATACAGGTACTCCAGCCCAACACTGGAGCAAATCTAGCACCACACATGGTCACTCACAGGTACTGCAACATACTTGCATATAAATTAATGGAGTCAGGGAGCCAACATTTAACATGCTACAGAATATTAGGACATTATTTTGACTTTTAAACATTAAAATATTTGTTAAATAAATTTAGCATTTATAATTATTTGTAGACATCCCACGTAATACATTCTGATACATAATAAATAAAAAATCGAATGCACGTGGGATGTTTAAAACCATTATTTAGAGCTATGATTAATTACATGTATTTTAAATAAATAGCTGTTTAAATCATGTTTAAGTTGATGTGCTGTACATTTGTTTTTATTAATTTTAGATCTTGCAAATATAAAATTGTTTTACATTAAATTTTTATAATACATTATTTGTAGTATTTTTTTTAAGTTCAATAGATTAAAAAATATTCCTATGCCTTACCACAGGGTGACTTCTGCCCTGGGGTGGAGAGACCCATCTATGTGTGAAAAGTTACGAGTAGTACATTTACATTTGTAAATCCTGTTCTAGCAGGCTCTAGCAGGGTGTGCAGATGTGTAAGTCTACAGCTAGGAGTAACTTTACACTTTCAAATGGAGTAAATTTACACTCGCAAATGGTGAATAGCAAAAAAGTGTAAAGCTATTCTTAGGTGCAGGAGTAGATTTACACAAGAGTAAATCTACATGTGTACATTTACCTTTGGGAATAAGACCCATGGAAATTAACTAAAGAATTGCATAGATCCTCCTGGGAAGTGGTGTCTGTCAAACCCAGTATTATAAAGTTGCTATGGTGTTTGTAATACTGTCCACAATAACTAGGACACAGTGTTATTGGAAGGTTGTAGGAGTAAGTGTTAAGGAATCCTACAACGGTGTAATTTACTCCTTTCATGGCCCCTGAGCAGAGAATTCAACCTTTCCATGCCACTGTTCCTTTGCTGAACCCCCAGAAGGTCCTTTACTGGACATGCGAATGCTGCTCGTGGCCTGTGCGCAGCGTCACACCCCTACAATAGCAAAGGAAGTTACAAATGCTTTTGTACTGGTCCAGCTGGTGGCATGTGGTTCTTTGGACCAGCACTGAACTGCTATGGAGAAACCTCTAGTTAATTCAAATTGCAGCAGAGGTCAGATGATCGGCGTCTGCTAAGTTATGATTAAGGCTGCCTGTTTTCCGTTTTTACAGATTTTTACAGATAAATACAGACAGAAAACCATTTATTTTCTTGTCTGTGTTTATTTTTAAATGTGGATAAAAAGGGAAATTGAGTGTTTTTGGAGTGATTCGAAATACACTTTGCCATGATTGGCTGGCCAATAACTGTGTGGATTGATGGGTAAGGGGGTTAAAAAAAAAGTATTTTAGTGTAGAGGCTTGAAGAGCGGTAGATATGCACAAGGCTGATACTGACATGCGCACTTAGGTTTCTCCAAACCAGCTGTATTGCACAGCCGGGTTGGAGAAACTGCACAGACTCCCTGTGCCTGAGCGAGTGTTAATTCAGCCCAGTCAGGCCAATCCCCATGCTGCTTTCATGCCTGAGAGCAGCGCAGGGATTGGATGAGGAGTCAGTGATGCTGTCCCAGGGATAGCTGGAACCTGGAACAGAGGAGCGCGAGGCAGCCGGCAGCACCAGGTAAGACTTTTTAAAAATTATTATAATTAAACCCCACCACGCGCTCCCCTCGCATTCAGCCCACTCCCCCTCCACCCGCTCACCACTCTTTATCTTTGTCAGCCGCCATTGGGTTGGGAGTGCCAGAGGGTGGCGATAGCCATGTAGGGAGGGCCAGAGGGTGGTGATAGCCACGGAGGGAGGGCCAGAGGGTGGTGTTAGCCATAGAGGGAGGGCCAGAGGGTGGCGATAGCCATGGAGGGAGGACAGAGGGTGTCGATAGCCATGGAGGGAGGGCCAGAGGGTGGCGATAGTCATGGAGGGAGGGCCAGAGGGTGGAGATAGCCATGGAGGGAGGGCCAGAGGGTGGCGATAGCCATAAAGGGAGGGCCAGAGGGTGGCGATAGCCATGGAGGGAGGATAGAGGATGGCGATGGCCATGGAGGGAGGGCCAGAGGGTGGCGATAGCCATGGAGGGAGGGCCAGAGGGCGGCAATAGCTATGGAGGGAGTGCCAGAGGGCGGCGATAGCCATGGAGGGAGGGCCAGAGGGTGGCGATAGCCATGGAAAGAGGACCAGAGGGTGGCGATAGTAATGGAGGGAGGTCCAGAGGGTGGCGATAGCCATGGAGGGAGGGCCAGAGGGTGGCGGTAGCCATGGAGGGAGGGCCAGAGGGCGGTGATAGCCATGGAAGGAGGGCCAGAGGGTGGCGATAGCCATGGAGGGAGGGCCAGAGGGTGGCGATAGACATGGAGGGAGGGCTAGTGGGTGGTGATAGCCATGGAGGGAGGGCCAGAGGGTGGTGATAGCCAAGGAGAGAGGGCCAGAGGGTGGTGATAACCATGGAGGGAGGACAGAGGGTGGTGATAGCCATGGAGGGAGGGCCAGAGGGTGGCGATAGCCATGGAGGGAGGGCCAGAGGGTGGTGACAGCCATGGAGGGAGGGGCAGAGGGTGGTGATGGCCATGGAAGGAGGGGCAGAGGGTGGTGATGGCCATGGAGGGAGGGCCAAGGGTGGTGATGGCCATGGAAGGAGGGCCAGAGGGTGGTGATAGCCATGGAGGGAGGGCCAGAGGGTGTCGATAGCCATGGAGGGAGTGCCAGAGGGTGGTGATAGCCACGGCGGGAGGAGGGAGGGCCAGAGGGTGGCGATAGCCATCGAGGGAGGAGGGAGGGCCAGAGGGTGGCGATAGCCATCGAGGGAGTGGTAGAGGGTGGTGATAGCCATGGAGGGAGGAGGGAGGGCCAGAGGGCGGCGATAGCCATGGAGGGAGGGCCAGAGGGTGGCGATAGCTATCGAGGTAGTGCCAGTGGGTGGCGATAGCCATGGAGGGATGGCCAGAGGGTGGCGATAGCTATCGAGGTAGTGCCAGAGGGCGGCGATAGCCATGGAGGGAGGGCCAGAGGGTGGCGATAGCCATGGAGGGAGGGCCAGAGGGTGGCGATAGCCATGGAGGGAGGGCCAGAGGGTGGCGATAGCTATCGAGGTAGTGCCAGTGGGTGGCGATAGCTATGGAGGAAGGGCCAGGGCCTGTGCCATGAATAAAGGCCTTTTTGGGAGCCTGATGGTGTTAATCAAGGTGTGCATGTCTGTCTGGCTCTGGATGAAACCAGGACCAGCCAGGGAATAACAAAACATTGGTCTCATGCTGGAGGGATACCAGGCACAGGGAGATCGAAAGGGAGGGTGGGGGTGTTTGGGGTGGGGAAGGTTGCTCCCTCTCCCCCTCCCCCGCCCTCCCTAGTTTGGTTTGTTTGGTATGT
Organism: Triturus cristatus; assembly: GCF_964204655.1. NCBI lineage: Eukaryota > Metazoa > Chordata > Amphibia > Caudata > Salamandridae > Triturus > Triturus cristatus. The sequence continues at coordinate 810,543,776 of NC_140595.1, forward strand.
TGCTCCACACAGTGGAACTGCCTTTGTTCCTCAGCAGGATTAATGCTTATTCTAAAGACCAAAACTCATGATGGTGCAGACACATTATGCAGAAACCATTTGGAACCGGTCAGCTGGAAAAAGAACAAACAATCTCGGAGCGACCCTTTGTAAAACATGGCAATGTTAGGAGGCGCGTGCCCCCCTCTCCCCCCCCCCCCAAGAGCTCAAGTGTGCAAGTTGTAAAGTATTTACTGAAACAACACACTCTCCAGGGAGGGGGAGGGTCGCCATACGGCTTGCATTGCGTGTTGCATCGACTCCATCAGCCTGCTAGGACATTGTAAATCAAGGGTATAATTCCCGCTCTTGGTCTTAATCCCACTTACTCTTACCCACCAGAGTGGTGTAGAATGCTGATCATACAGTGAATGCACAATCTAGCGATATTCTACAGAGTGGGCACACTGTGACCTTTAAAGCTGATATTGTCGACCTCGATAAAGGGACACACAACCACCCTCTCTAGTCACACAGTTAAGAGGCCACAACGGCGAAAGGGCAGTGTGTGAGATGGATACAATACATTTTGAAACAATCTGTAAAATTACATCCGAGTCTCACTGAAAGGGGTGCCCGCGTCTTCGACTATGACAAGCTTTCATGCAGTGCCACCTTAGAGGACATTGTCCAGAAAATGACAACTTATTTCAGACATAGGGAAATACAAACCACGCTGAAATAACCTAACAGCTATTCACCAGTCACACTCAGACACTGAATACAATTACTTCAAATCTGCAGTAAATGGATTTAGGCTGTATAGTAACCCACTGGTGCGCTGTAAAGCGTAGACAAGCTGCCGTCTGTGCTTCTTTTTCCTTGATACAGGCGCTATATAGCGAAATACGCACACTAAATGATGACAAGCTGTGTAAGCAACATACAAAGGTGTGTCAGGGTACTCGTGGTGAATGTGGCACCACATGCACGACCGATGAGCCTGCTATCAGTTTGCACGTGTCATCTGTGCAGAACCTGCTGGCCGCTGGCGTGTCAACCACTGGATTACGCAGGGTGGATTACTTGGGGTCAGTTCACTCGTGCAAGCAGTTGTGAATCTATTGTGTGAAATCAGTGGGGAATCTGTTGTCAAGTTACATCTGCAGCCAGTTGTAAGCATTGTGTGGGGTAACATGGGCAACCAGTAGTTAATCTTGTGTCACTAGTGAAACTGGTTTCTTTGCACAGTTCGATCGCTAGTGACTCCGAGGTCAGGTTTCATGTACATTATCTGGTGATTTGGTGCTGAGTTGCATGTGCAATTGGTGATAATTGTTGTGTCAAGTTGCTTGCACAATCAGTGGTAAATCTAGTGTGGAATTGTTTGTGTGAGGATTGCTGAAGCTGGTGTGAGCTTGCAGTGCACTCTAAAATCCGGAAGGTTACCTGAGCCGTTTACCAAGACTGGAGTCAAGTTACTTGTTTCATTTACCAAGACTGAAGTCAAGTTACCTGTGCTGTTTACACAGACAGGAGTCAAGTTACATGTACCATTTATAAAGACTGGTGCCAGGTTACTTGTGCCGTTTATCAAGACTGGTGTTAGGTTACTTGTGCCGTTATCAAGACTGGTGTCAGGTTACTTGTTTCGTTTACCCAGACTGGAGTCAAGTTACCTGTGCCATTTATCCAGACTGGAGTCAAGTTACATGTACCATTTTTCAAGACTGGTGTCAGGTTACTTGTGCCGTTTATCAAGACTGGTGTCAGGTTACTTGTGCCGTTTATCAAGACTAGTGTCAGGTTACTTGTGCTGTTTATGAAGACTGGTATCAGACTACTTGTGCCGTCTATCAAGACTGGTGTCAGGTTACTTGTGCCGTTTATCAAGACTGGTGTTGGGCTACTTGTGCCGTTTATCAAGACTGGTGTGAGGCTACTTGTGCCGTTTATCAAGACTGGTGTTGGGCTACTTGTGCTGTTTATCAAGACTGGTGTCAGGTTACTTGTGCCGTTTATCAAGACTAGTGTCAGGTTACTTGTGCCATTTATCAAGACCGGTGTCAGGTTATTTGTGCTGTTTATCAAGACTGGTGTCAGGTTACTTGTGCCATTTATCAAGACTGGTGTCAGGTTACTTGTGCCGTTTATCAAGACTGTTGTCAGATTACTTGTGACGTCTAAAGACGTCTCAAGCCACTGATTAAATTTAATATTATCACGTTCAGGGTCATCACTAAGCACCGGCCTAGTGTTATCAAGAGTAGACGCCCATGCATCCGTGGAGAGATTAGCCCAGCTCCGATTCCAAAGTTGTACCCTTTCCCTTGGCTGTCCACCCTGCTGAGGAGTCCAAGCAAAAGGAACCATGAAGTGGTCTGACCAAGGTAGAGGGCTAGGTTTATCCACTGAAAAATCGTTGATATCGGAAAATAAAGGGTCCAGAAGTTGACCTTTTTGATGAGTGGAGCCAGACACTTTTTGCTTCAGGGCCAATACGTCTAAGATGTCAGTAAGCACCTCAGATTCAGGGTCCAAAGCCAGGTCAAAATGAATATTTAAGTCGCCTAGCACTGTAAAGTTAGAGGTGGAACTCACTAATTTGGCTATGCTGTCTGGGAGCTCTTTACTAAAATTGATACTAGGGCCCGGTGGTCGATAAATAAGAGTACTCGAAAAGGTACATGTGGGGGAGAAGCCTATCGTAAAGAAGCAGCCCTCACAATCCGAAATCAAACTGTCAGTAATCTGGCAGCGAAAGATATCCTTGTACACGATAGCTAATCCCCCTCCTCTTTCTCCAACACGGTCTTGTCTCTGGATCAAGTACCCAGACGGGAGAGTACGAACTACTGCTGGATCTGCAGTGCTAGATAGCCATGTTTCCGTAAGGAACAAGGCATCAAGTTTGTACTCCTCCAGCAGCAACCTCAGTTCTGTAGAATGTTTGGGAAGGGAGCGACAATTCAGCATGGCCATAAACAAAGTCCTATTGGCATGAGGGGCGATAGTAGCCCTAGACTCAAGAAAAGACTGAAATTCAAAAGAGCAATGCCACATTTATGATAGCAAGTATCGGGAGCCATAGAATGGCTACATGACAGGGAGACACTATCTTTCAGCTGGAGTAATTGGTTGTAAGAATATGAGAGCTTACCTCTGGTCACAGAGCCAAGGGTCCTAGCCCCTGGGCCTGGTCGGCCGCGGACGGGCGCAGACGGGCTTGCCTTAGGCGCGCCGTCGGCGCGGCCGCGTCATCTGCCCCTTAAAAGGAGTGGTGAACGCCGGTACCGCCGCAGCTGGGAGGCTAACCTTTGTTATCTCCCTCTTAAGAGTCCCCCCGGAGCATTGAACGCAGCTCCTCCTCCCCTTTCACCAAGTCTGTGCAAATGAGCAAGTCAGTGCGATATCAAGCAGCACAATACTACACCCCACAAAATAAACGGTCATAAACTTTTAAAAATGAGCAGAGTTCTTCCCAACAATTATATACTTATAAATGAGCAAAGTTCCCCCCAAAGCACAAGCAATAAGTGAATTGGGCTACTTGGGCCATTTATCAAGACTGGTGTCAGGTTACTTGTGCCGTTTATCAAGACTGGTGTCAGGTAACTTGTGCCGTTTATCAAGACTGGTGTCAGGTAACTTGTGCCGTTTATCAAGACGGGTGTCAGGTTACTTGTGCCGTTTATCAAGACTAGTGTCAGGTTACTTGTGCCGTTTATCAAGACTGGTGTCAGGTAACTTGTGCCGTTTATCAAGACTGGTGTCAGGCTACTTGTGCCGTTTATCAAGACTAGTGTCAGGTTACTTGTGCCGTTTATCAAGACTGGTGTCAGGTTACTTGTGCCGTTTATCAAGACTGGTGTCAGGCTACTTGTGCCGTTTATCAAGACTGGTGTCAGGTTACTTGTGCCGTTTATCAAGACTAGTGTCAGGTTACTTATGCCTTTTATCAAGACTGGTGTCAGGTTACTTGTGCCGTTTATCAAGACTGGTGTCAGGCTACTTGTGCCGTTTATCAAGAATGGTGTCAGGTTACTTGTGCCGTTTATCAAGACTGGTGTCAGGTTACTTGTGCCGTTTATCAAGAATAGTGTTAGGTTACTTGTGCTGTTTATCAAGACTGGTGTCAGGCTACTTGTGCCGTTTATCAAGAATGGTGTCAGGTTACTTGTGCCGTTTATCAAGACTGGTGTCAGGTTACTTGTGCCGTTTATCAAAACTGGTGTTGGGCTACTTGTGCCGTTTATCAAGACTGGTGTCAGGCTACTTGTGCCGTTTATCAAGACTGGTGTCGGGTTACTTGTGCCGTTTATCAAGACTGGTGTCAGGTTACTTGTGCCGTTTATCAAGACTGGTGTCAGGCTACTTGTGCCATTTATCAAGACTGGTGTCAGGCTACTTGTGCCATTTATCAAGACTTGTGTCAGGTTACTTGTGCCGTTTATCAAGACTAGTGTCAGGTTACTTGTGCCGTTTATCAAGACTGGTGTCAGGTAACTTGTGCCGTTTATCAAGACTGGTGTTGGGCTACTTGTGCCATTTATCAAGACTGGTGTCAGGTTACTTGTGCCATTTAAAAAGACTGGTGTCAGGTTATTTGTGCTGTTTATCAAGACTGGTGTTGGGTTACTTGTGCTGTTTATCAAGACTGATGTCGGGTTACTTGTGCCAGTTATCAAGACTGGTGTCAGGCTACTTGTGCCATGAATCAAGACTGTTGTCAGGCTACTTGTGCCGTTTATCAAGACTGGTGTCAGGCTACTTGTGCCATTCATCAAGGCTGGTGTCAAGCTACTTGTGCCATTTTTCTAGTGTACAGATATCTCTTCCCTCTCGACCCTATTTCCACGGGTAGATGTAAACCTAGACTCCACACCCGCTGGGTGTGACCCATGTCAGTGGCAGGCCCCGCCTCTGCAGTAGAGGTGAGCAGGCTTGCTCCTGCGGGCGGCTTCATGTTACTCTCTCAGAGTGTTGCATTCTTTTGTTTTGTAGACGAGTTTGTAATAGGACATCAGAAGGGGGGGGGACAAAGTTTTGCAATTTCATACATAGATTGTCCACTGCACTGATAAGTAATTCTGATCTCTCTCCCTCTTCCGCAGCGGACCACTGCCTCACCGACCAACCCAGCATGGCCATACCCATCATTGTTGGGGTGATATTGGCTGTGCTTATCATTGTCGTGGTGGTGGCATACCTCATTGGACGAAGGAGATCCTACAGCGGGTACCAATCTATCTAAGAACGGCTCTTCCGAAGGATCCAGCACATGGGAGAGACACGCCCGCTCTCAACTGGAAAATATAATTTCACCATCAGGGGTGAAACAAGTCACGGATAAGTCTCTATTACTCTTCTCTTTGTCCAACTTGTGGCACTTTTGTTGAAGAAACACTTCTTTTGTTTATCTTTTGACCTGGACCAATCAGGGTTTAGGAATCCCATCTTCTGTATTTTTAATGGCAGCATCCGTGCAAGGGATGAGTGATATTTAATATTTTTCTGTGGAGTTTTATAAAGTTTACAATGTTCGAATTCAGGAAGGCGGCTAGGTTTTACAGACTTCACGATTTGCCGAAGAACTTTCTCACAAAAATCTTTTTGGCAGATAATTCTCCCGTTAAAGTTATTTATTGGGAGATTGTATTCTGCGAAATTACTTTTGCTGACTTCTTCTTCTTACGAGTTACACTTTGCATCCCTTTTGACAGTTGTGAAGCCAGCATAATTTTGAAGAAAGAGGAAAAACCTTTCAACTTCACACATCTCTCATGTGTTCATGACAACACTGTACCGTTGGCCAGTGTACTATCACATTTACATCCCCTGCTCAGCGAGTCATGATGCACGCACCAAGGTTCCGGAGGGGGGAGGGCACCACTGCGATACACTGGATAACCAAACCTTGGAAAGAGCAACATTGTAACTAGGCCCAGGAGAAACCTCCATTATGCCAACGAAATCTCACATAATTTAGCAAATTTCACTTTACACTTGTTAAGCGACAATTCTGTAACTATGCCATTATGCCATATGGTGGCAAAATGTTAGTGCCAGAGCCCAAGAACCACCACAATGTGTGGCTGGTGTTCACCGCACTTGTGGTTTTTCGTGTTATATTTCATACCTCAAAATGCGTCCTCTTGTCCAAAATAGACACGAGGACGCATTTTGCACTAAAATACAGTGCTAACTGCTGATTATTCATTTCAAATAATTTTTGCAAAATGTCAAATAATTACGCAACAGCAGATTGTGAAAATTTTCCGCACTTTTTGTAACACATAATGCAATAATCATGTATCAAGTAAGTGACTGATCCCTCCGAGCGATGTGGCTAGGAAGTGTGCACTTCTAAAGGCATGCAAAACTGGGGAAATGTTGCCTACCTAGCAGGCAAAATTGTGCCTAAATTTTGTAACACTTTTGTAAATGGATGAAATTGTTATTATATTTGCGTTAGAAATAGAGCTCCTGTTGTGAAATAAATTCTGGAGTGGAAGAGAAAAGTGTTCTCATATTTCTCCCTTTTAAAACCATATATTTCTTACATTTATTTTGAATCATAATAAAGACGGTTAATAATTATCTGCTAAAACTGTATTTGGCAAGTTTTTTTCTCGCAAGATTGACGTTTAATCAGAAAAACAACACTGTCAAATTTACTTGCGAAGCATATTCGCGACACTGGGGTAAATAAACATTTTAAAACACTCTAAGGTGTATTTTTTGGGGGAGTTTCATTTGCCATCGGTCACATTCTATCAGACTTAGGTGTCTAGAGGTAGGAGTGATGAAAAAGAGGAGGTGCAAACAGGGGGGCGGGAGATAGAAAAGAAATCTGGACAAAAGACTCCAGCCTGTCAAACCCTTCATTGCAAAGAAGGACATACCCAGATGCATCAAAAAGTCAGCACTGCCGACCAATAAAAACAGCAGCTCTCTGGGTCCTTCGGGTTTGGTATTGGTCCATTACCTCATTCATTGGACTTGCATGGTTTGTTGCCTATGATAATGTTCATTGTGCCTCACCCAGCCCCTCATGCTACCAATCCCCAAAATCACACAGAGACAACATAAACACTCATACAGCATCCTCAAAACACATGCACCCAACTTCATACACATCCCACTACCACACACACTCAGACTACAGAACACAACGTGGTACAGCACGTCGCCAAGCCAACATACTTGAAAGGCCACATTCTCAACCTTGTCTTCTTAACATCACCAACAATCCAATGCAAATCACCCGTGCCCCTGGACTGGATTGACCACTTTGACATCTCTGTCTCATTGCTCAACAACCAAGGTCAATAAAAAAGAGAAGATCTATGCATAACCTAATGCTGGAACTCATCTCTCACCTTATAAACTCCACGTCCGGGGATAATACTCTTCTAAAGAACTTCAACACGTTTGTGAAAAGTATCTGCCCACCCATGTTCTCAATGAAACACACAAGTGCAATAGAAATCCTTCAGCACCCTGGTACTCTAAAGACCTCGATGACATTAGGCCCTCCATCCACAGACAGGAAAGACAATGGAAGGAACACAAAACTCTTGGTTTCTTCATGTTAGTGAAATGCCTCAATGCTACACACAGTCAACTCATCCTATCAGCCACAGCAAAGTACTAGACCAACACCATCAATGAACAAAAACAGAACACTCGTCAAAACAATCAAGCTCTGCATCAACCCCCATGCCCGACCTTCCTATGCCACATGTCAGGGAGGTGAAAGGCTATAAATCTCTTCATCAAAGAAAAAGTACCGAAGATCCGACGGAACATCAACAACCCCAAACCTGCTTCTCCTCTTAGACCCACCCCTTCTTGCAGACTACAACAAAAGTCATCCTTCAAAGCCCTACCATTTGCAGATCTCGCAGACATACTCAACTCTCCCATCAATGCACTCTCTAGGGAAGGTCTCTCACCCCTACTTGCCACTGTCAATGCTTCCCTTGCTCAAGGCCTCTTCCTAGAAGCTCTCAAGACAGGGCAGATCCTCCCGCTCCTAAAGAAACATGCACTAGGCACTGATGACCTTGGAAGATAATTTAAAAAACAGTCTCCCCTTAACTCCAAGTTCACCACGAATGGACCTTGCTCCTGCACAACCTCCAATCTGGCTTCAGATTACACAGCAGCACGGAGACCACTACTTTACACACCACAGACAATGCCCTCCCGACCACAGGTGTAGATGTCCTCTGGCGTCTCATACTATCATACTGCTCGACCTCTCAGGTGTCTTTGACACAGTCAAATGGGATTCTCTGCTAATGTCCTTCACAGGTTCTCCTCCTAAATTTCCAGTTGACCCTAGTTCATTCACATAGACACTTCCAGATCACCTGCAGGGTCTCCCAGTATTCTATATAATTCCCGTTTGTCTTCTTGGGCTACAAGGAGCCCCTTAGGGCTGTAGTTACAGAATAGCATTACAATTCACTAATATGCCATCGCATTAAGGATCTAGGCAATATTGAATGTGAGGTGGATAAAAAAATTAAAGAAGGAGTGGATTTGACTGAGGTATTGAGAAGGCTTGCTATTAATAGATCTGTTTTATTTCAACAGTTTGCTGAGGAGGTGGCTGTTAAGTTTCAATTATATAAAAGGGAATGCTATGAGTATGGGGAGAAGACTGGTAGAGTTCTAGCCAATCGACTCCGTCAAAGAGAGGTGCAGAATAAAATCCTTAAAATTAAGGATACTCAGGGAGTACTCCAGGAAACGCCCCAAGGGGTGAGGATAGCTTTACAAATTTTCTATGAGTACCTATATTGTAATGAGGACACTGACAAGGCGGATAACTATTTAGCAGGGATTATTTCCTCCTCCCTAACAGAAGAGCAGAAAGATATTTTATCTGAGTCAATTACATTAGAAGAAGTGGAGGCTGCCATCCTCTCACTTCCATCCGGTAAGGCTATGGGCCCGGATAAAATACCTCTGGAGTTCTATAGAAAGTTTAGGGTGGAGTTGGGTTCAGAGCTAGTGGCTTTAATGAAAAATGCTTTTAAAGGTTCTCCGCCGGACTCATGGTCTAAGACGATAATCATGGTTTTTAAGAAGAAGGGGACGGATGGGCTACAGCTAGGCTCATACCGACCCATTTCTCAAATAAATTCAGATAGTAAAATTTATTCAAAACTCCTTGCTAAGAGAATGGCTAAAGTTATCACCTCAATTGTCTCATTGCGGCAGCATGGTTTTATTGCTGGACGGGGCACTACAGATCATATCGCCCGGGTTATATCCCTGCTGGATTGGGCACAGGCGACAGATTCTCAGGTTGGGGTGGCCCTGTTGGATGCCGAAAAGGCATTCGGCAGGGTCTCCTGGGCCTATTTATGGTCAGTTCTTACTTGGAAGGGATTCCCCTCAGACTTTTTGAAGGCTATACAGACTCTATATAGAAATCCGGCTGCCACCGTTAGGGTTTCTGGGGTGGAATCGGAGGAGTTTAAAGTGCTACGGGGCACCCGACAGGGTTGCCCTTGCTCGCCTCTTCTTTTCGCTCTTTATATAGAACCATTGATCTGTAAATTGGAATATGACCCGTTAATTATTCCTGTTAAACCTCAGCTATATGATATAAAAGTTTTAGCCAATGCGGACGATCTAGCGGTTGTGACAAGCGATGTGGCAGTGCGCTAAATAGAATCGAGTTTGTGACGGACGATTTTGCTCGGTATTCAGGTTATAAGTTGAATTTAGCCAAGACCCAGATTTTGCACTCGGAAAAGGGACGCCCAGTAGACCCCAAAATAGTCGATGAGGCAGTATACTTGGGTATTAAAATTTCGGTAAAAGTACAGGATATTCCAGCTTTAAATGTTGACCCTATTGTCTCAGATTCTAAAAAAACTCTGGAGAGATTAGATCATCTGCATTTTTCACTTTATGGGAGAAGCAATGTCATTAAAATGCTAATCCTTCCGAAGTTTTTATATGTATTTCGGGCTGTTCCGTTATTGTTTCCTAATTCTTTATTTTTGAAGATAGAAAGGATGTGTTCTCGGTTCTTATGGAGTTATAAAAGGGCGAGAAGAGCCATGAAGTGGCTTTATCTGCCTTTTGTTCGTGGGGGGTGGGCCATTCCTAATTTTCGTTTTTATTATTATGCATCGATGCTTCAATATTCTGGAATTTTGATTGCTAGAGAAATGGTCAGTCAGGACTTGGCTATCTCTCCCTCTATTTATGAATTAGTTTTGGGCTTAGAAGCACGGTATCTATTAGTTAGGGTTATTGAGCCAAGTTACTACAAAAAAACTAGATTTAAAATTCTATCTGCAGCACTTTTTGTTTGGAAAAAGATACATTTGTTATGTAAGATTAAGGAATTTAATTGTTATACTCCGATTGGTTTGCCAGGGGTTCTCTCTACAGTGCTTATGGACTCTGTTGCTACCGTTGGCATACGGACGGTTGGGGACTTATGTGAACATGGTCGAATAATGTCATATGCTTCACTGAGAGAGAAATTTGAATTAGATAAGGGTGACTTTTTAAAATATTTACAGCTCCGTAGCTTTCTAGATAAAAATATTATGAAGGGTATTTGCTCTTTAGAGGGAATTCCCATATTGGAGGCTATAATATGTAGGGGGAAGATGGCGCTAATATATCAAGAAGTTGTTCGAGGACAGCTAGATGATCTCTCTATTCAGGAACTAAAATGGGAAAGAAGGCTGGGAATTCAGAATATAGACCTTCAGGAGTCTTTAGAATTGGCAAATTCAATCTTGTTGTCCGGAAGTTTAAAGAGTCAGTGTTTTATGTCAATTTTTGTTCTCTATTATACTCCAGCTAAGATTGTAAAATGGAAATCGGGAAGGGGAGATAAATGTCCTCGGTGCGGAGAGATAGCAGCGGATGCTGCACATATGTTTTTTTTGTGTCCGTCATTGGCCCCTTTACTTTCCGATTTGCAATTTTTTTTTAACTCCTCCTTAGAAATATCGGTGGTATTTAATCCGGGTTTTGTCCTTTTTGGTATTGAGCTCGATTCGATAATTAGTAAAAGGCTAGCATCACACAGGGGTTTTCTATTTTTATGTATGGCGGTGATGCGACTTTGTATAACTTCACAGTGGCTGAGCCTGGATCCACCCCTTTTTTCGGAATGGAGAGCTAGGATTCTTGCTTTATATCAGATGGAAATGGCTCTTTATAAATTGAAGGGTCATAGAAGAAAGCAACTTGGCGAGCAATTATGGGCACCAATAACCGGTTGGATTTAAATACTGATGAATGTTAAAAAGCTGCAGTTTGGGAATCTATGTCTGTTATGTTTTGTTTTTGTTTTTACTGTATAAAATTTGGCTCTTTTGTAATCTTTTTTTCTTTGAAATCTGATACTGCTGAATAAAATTCAATAAAAAAAATAAAAACAATTCACTAATATGCCAAAGATACACAACTCTTCTTGAAAGTTTCCTTTGCTACAAACATGCACCGCCTGAATCACCCCATCTAGGATGTCCCAGGCCTACCTGAAGCCCAAACAAGACCGAATTCTTGTTATTTGACAAGAACAACAGCAAGACTTAGTACTAACCTGGCTCAGTTACATGAACCATGATGGATATGAACTCCAACTTTCACAGACTACCATGTCATTTGGATTCACCTTGGACACCAACGTCACCCTCCAGGAAAAATCTTCTAAAGGAAGTTAAACCTTTTCTTCCCAAAAGCAACTTCTGAATTGCTGTTCTAGCCTACCTACTCTTGCATATGGATGGTGGTAGCGACTTGGTCCATGGCCCCCCAGGCTTCACCGTGGCTTCTTGTAAGGGCATCCTACATGCTGCAGCATGTCTTGTCCAGGGTCTGAGGAAATATAATCACATCCCCCCATCCAGATGGAACTCTATTGGCTAATCTTGCCGCCTGCACCAACTTCATAATAAGCTGCATCATTTACAAAGTCATCACGTGCAGCATCCACACTTTCTTTGCCGACAAGCTCACCATCTCTGGTGGTTCTTGACACATCTGCAGGTAGAACATCAGCAGGCTGCAGACTAAGAAGTGTAAAAAAGCAAGAAAACACAAGCTAGCAAGACTTTTCCATCTATGTACCCAGGATCTGGAGCAACATCCCCATTTCCATCAGTTGGACTGCCCCTATGCGGGTCCAGTTTGAGAAAGAGTTGAAGACACACCTCTTTGAAGAATACTACAGTGCAATGCTTTAACCGTCCACAGCCTAGCTACCGCTCCTTTACTCGTTGACGTTATGCTTGTCTTTGAGCATGTACAATGCTCCGCCGCCTTAATAATTACATTTAACAAGTTATCCTAACTTTTAAGAACATGCAACTAAATTAAAATATATTTTATTTACTAGCCCAAACCTAATCTCTTTTAAGAAAGTTATAATTACATTTTTTTTGGTATAATTCCCCTAGGTTTTGAATCTATAAATGTAATTGCAATAATATAACATTAATAACCTAAACGTTACTTTTCCACGTAATGTATGTATTTATTCTTAAGGTTATTTATTATAGTTATTTATTTTAACTCTATGGCAGTGGAGGGAGCTTTTCACTGAACTCACATTTAGCATGTACTTTAAATTAATAATTATACGTATTTTAATTTCATTTGTTTTGATCTTGTCCCCCAAATGCTTATTCACATGTCATTAATTTGTTGCTTTAAAATCTGTGTATGTTAATAATGTCCCCCCAGACACCCTATCTGATTTGTCAAATTTCATATATTACATTTAAAATAATTAAATGTTATTTTCATTGTTCTCTCTGGCTCATACATTTATTTAATTAAACTTAAATTAGTTTAATTTTATTATTAAAACACACTCCAAAATGAATTCTTATTTTTTTTAGAAAACATTTTTATTGGCATCATGAATAAACTATAAAAGGCAAACAATGTCTTGCACAAGACAATCAGAAAATATAAGTGTAAGCAAGTACAATTTCACTTATTATATGGGTCTAACCAGGTTTATGATCTTATTCTAAACATTAGTAATTGATCCTGGTCTAATAATGTGAATATAATCCAACTCCCATATTGTATCATGTTCCTAGAGACAGCATATGGCTCTATATACTGCCTCCTCTACGTGAGAGCAGTGGTCCATGCCACTAAGCCATCCCCCTATCTGATCTCCAAAAGCGCGTAATATCTCCCTTGGCCAAGAGAAAGCCAATCCCGATCAATGTCCGAGAGACTTAATGTCGCCCTATAGCTTCCATAATCCCCAGGATTGCTGATTTTTGTGTGAGGACAAGAAGCAATCCAACTACGAAAGTGTATTTTGACACATACAACCAATATTTTCATATTGTCGGACACTCCCATGTTACATGGATGAAACTCCCCAGTGCATCTTGTCATCTCAAGCAGGTCTGGGTTGGATTTCTACTCATTTTCCACAGCGTCTCAGGGTTGAGGTATAGTCTTATAAAATAATTAAATTATATGAGGTGCGGACATGTCGTGGATGCCAACTCTCGAGGAGCGATTTTCACCTCTCACCATTTCTCCTCATCTGAGGACTCCAAGTCCCATTCGAAGTGGGACCAGAGATCTCAGAGGGAGTTGGGGCTATTTTTCACCAAAGAGAGGTACATCAATGACATGTCTTTCTTGCCCAGTGGTTCTAGTGCTGTCTTTGCCTCTAAGGGGCTAAATTCTAGGAGGGTCGGAATTTGTGCCTATTAGATATCTAGAGAGTGCCTCTGTTGCAGGTAATGTGAGTTAAGAAGAGAAAAGTCCTCTTTCAATTATTTAAGTGATTTCATGTGGTTCCCTACTCATATGTCTCCTCTGTTCAACTACCAATGTGGTCCCATGCCCTAAAGCCTGGCGATTTCCCTGGATAAGCCAGCCATGTGCCCTGCCACAGTGTGGTTTTTCTTGTGTGCCGGCCATCCTAGCCTGTCCATCATTAAGCACCAACAAACCAATGTATCCCTAGTAGTGGAGGAGAGATGAGAAGGTCTTGAGGAGCTGTTTAGAGAGATCCAATCCAAATGGGGCCTTCAAATAAGGTTAGTTCCAGCCGGTGAGCTGGGTCGTCTCTGCTACCAAAAGCGTCTGATTAACGGCACTGAGTTGAGCTGCCCAACAGTAGAGCTGCATGTCTGCCCTTCCAAGTCCTCAATCGTGCCCTGGTTGGGCGCATTTAATAAAAGACGGTGTCAGCTTTTTTCAGGCCTTGATCAAGTTGATATCGAAAAGGCTTCTGGAGAGTGCACCTTCCATGGAGAAGAGGGCATGCAAGCAGCCATTTACTCCTGCGCAGACCCAGGGAGTGTTGTCAAGGATCGGAATAGAAGTGAGAAATTGTGGATCAAAGTTCATCTTATGAAGAACCTGACAGAAGAAATCCCAGTTAAGGGAGTCAAAGGCCTTCTCGAAATCTATCAAAAGCATTGCACTGGGGCCAGTGAATGTTCCCTACGGAGGCCATCAAAAGCAATTCCTCTCTTTTTTCAAGTCAGACAAGATCCTGTCTTCCTCTTAGAGCGAGTGCGATATTGAACAAACTACTTTATGGGTATAGTGTCCATCACTGGCTCAAACCCTCCCGCTACGTCCCGTTTACCCTCTCTTTCGTCTCATGGCTTATTATCAGTGCTTAATTTGAGCCAGTGGTTTCCGGTGCTTTGCACTGGCATTTAGTTGTCAACACCAGGGATTGTGACAGTCTGCCAAAATATGGCGCTGTCTAGCTAAATTAGAGAGATAACCGCAGCAACAGTCAATTATTAATTCAATATACATTAAAAATGACTATTACCTGCCACCCAATCTATTCTTATAGTTTTGGTGGCCTGGAATAGTCTGAATTATCACATTTGTAGGAGTGGGATGGTTAGTAGATGTGTTGTTGCTATCACTGGCAGCATGACGGGATAGTTTGTGGTGCAAGCTGCAGTGCCCTCCTGATGAGAGACCTGGCACTTATTATTTTATTTTTTTACAAATCAGGCTACTGCACCGGTGTCTCCTGGGAGCAACCACTAGTCACCCAGGGGCTTTTGGGAGATGTCAATCAAGCACCTGTGGCCAATGGAACGGGCAAGGCAGGGACAGCTTTCTGGTGATTCCCTAGCACTTTGCACAGTCACTGCAGTGGTACATTGGTGCCCCTCACAGTGTTAAGGCCTAGTCCTAGTTGCCCCTAAAGTCCAAATCTAACTGAACCTAGTGAAAAGCAAGCAGCACTGGGCTCCCACAGATACCCCCGCCCCCACCCGCCTCCAATGTAGCCTGGAGGACTTCTCTCAGCTCTGCTGGCCAGGCTGTAAGGCTTTGATGTCTCCTAGAGCATCCCAGCTCTGTAGCCCTCCAGGTACCACATGCTGTCGCTTGTCAGGGTACCATGCCACTGCTTCTCCGGATGGATGATGCCATCTTGGGAGACTGCCAATCAGACACAACTTAAAGCCACTCAACCACACTCCGTTCAAGTCTGCACCAGCACCGTGTGGTCTGGCGACTCTGAAAGTGTCCCGCCTCCATCTTGTGAGGGGAGGAGACAGCATCAACTCTGAGGCATCAGGAAGGCACCGCCTTCCAAAGCCTGGGTAGCCACGCCCTCTGACTCTGCACAGTTCTAATGACTTTATTTGACATATTTACAGGTACACTGTTTTTTTTAGAAAATGTTTTGTAGTAAATCAGACCAGATCTTTGCATAGTAATACTAGGATTAGTGGAGGTGTGTATATACAGACCAATGGGAAGCGCAGGGGGCTGGCAGTGCTGGAGCAGTGGCTTGTGACTGGTTCTTGCCTAGCCCTGAGACAAGCCTGACATGTGACTGACCAACCAGAGCTCTGGAGGATTCCAGGGGCTTCTTTTGAATGTACCCATGTTTCCATCAGTCAGACTGTCTCGAAGCAGTGTGGACTCTTTCTCGGGTGACAAAAGGGCTCATTCACTTCTACAATAACATGTAAATGATGACAGAGAAAACAAACGTGCCCCCCAAGAACTCGTGGTATTTGGAGCAACTGTAGCAATGAACGCCATTCAGACACCTGTCATTGCAGTGCAGAGGTCACACACAGCTGACATGAGAACAACACTGTTCACATCCTGAAAGATAACATGGAGCATCCACCTCACACAGGAAAACAACTTGTCTGAAAGGCAAGATATCTCTTCAGTATGAATATACTGCCCGCCACAAACATAAACCCTGTATCCTGGTTTCTCTTAAATATCTTTTGTTAAAGCAAATACGCATAAGTATTGCCAAGGCATAAACTATAAATGCAGACGCACATAATATAAAATGCTATTTATTCCCCTTGCTGAGGGAGAAGACGGGCATCACAACTCACTCTAGGCTTCACCTCTTGCGAGTCATGGCCCCTCCCCCACGTGCTGCACATCTGTATGAGATTACAGGAAATGAAGCACGCGGCCCCCAGACTCCTCCTACTTGTGAAGCCACAAGCGCACATCTCTCCTGCCTTAAGGGCCCTACACTGGTTACCACTTGCCGGACCGTCTACCTTCAAGCTGCTGAGTATCACGCACACAGCACTGCATGGCGATGGACCACTCTTCATCAGGACGAAAATTACCAAATACATCAACAAAGGAACCTACCCTCAAGAATGTCTCCCTGCCTCAACATTCCTACATGCAAGGAAACAAAATGGGTGGCACATCTTTCCCTCTTCAAGCTGCAGGCAGACTATGGAATTTGCTAGCCACAAACAGTTGGTTCCTCCCAACTTGATGATTAAACTCACACCACAACAGCGTACTGAGACATGACACACTATGCTCCTCGCGGAATGGAGATGGGGTTGTCTATCACTGTACATTGAACTATGCTTCCTGCTATAAGCAGATACAGTAATGGTAAACATGTATATTACACCGCATGATACACATGTATATCAGACCGCGCCATAATTGCTGCTGCATGTATAGAGGGGTTTATGCTTGCTACTCAAACTTTAAGAAAGGCTATGTGTAAATGTGTATGTATAATTAATTACAGTTAGATGAAAAACCAAATTGGCCAGATCCCCACTAGATAGTTCTGCACACCAGACGTGTAAATATTGAAGCTTTTATGTTTCAATGGGTATTTAAATAGGGGGGTTTACTCTAGCCACTGATACCAGCCGCAGCCCATGCAGGTAAGAGCGGTGGGGCCAGGCGGGGGGGGGGGGGGGGGGAATTTCGACAGACAATGACGAGGGAAAATTAAATACATAATTAATTTTGTCAACGGTAAAGGCAAATTACGTCAAGGACCAAAATCGGGAACCTTGTAAAAATTTGTAGTCCTTTCTCTCTCCCCCTGTTCTTCATATTTTATTTGTCATAAAGAACTTGAGCTCCCTTACTTAGAGGATCTTATTAAACTCAGACCTATTATGGTATGGCCGTCCCTTTGGATTAATCCCCGCACTACTCGATAGTCTTAAGCATTTAGGGGCCCATGCATCAAAAGAAAATCCGGTCGCAAACAGGCAGATTATCAGAATCTGCCCATATGCGACCCCTATTTTTGCATTTGGGATGCATCATTCCAAATGCAAAAATCGCAAATTGCGACTGCATTTAAGGCATCGCAAATTGCGATGCATTGAATGCAATGCAAGATGGCATTTCAAATTGCGATTTCGCTAATATGAACCGCTAAATACCGAAAAATTAAACCTGATGGTATTTAGCGAAATCTTTGAAAAATTTACTAAAGTGCATTTTTCAAAGTTCCATATTAATTTCAGGGGTGCAACAGGGAGTCCTTTTGACACCCTTGCACCCTTGAAATTGCATGCGCAACTTGCGAGTACCTAGTGGGTACTCGCCAATTGTACATGCACCTCCCATTAATTCCTAT
The DNA here is from genome assembly GCF_964204655.1 of Triturus cristatus. Classification (NCBI taxonomy): domain Eukaryota; kingdom Metazoa; phylum Chordata; class Amphibia; order Caudata; family Salamandridae; genus Triturus; species Triturus cristatus. The sequence goes on from NC_140595.1 coordinate 810,561,648, forward strand.
GGGCCTCTGGGCCCATAGGAATGAATAGGAAGCCACTCCTTAATTGCGACTTGCTATTTGCGAGTTGCAATTAAGGAATTTCTAGGAATCGCTATCTTTTTAGCGATTCCTTCATGCATAGGCTTTTGCGATTCCTTATTTTTCGCTAATAAGGAATCGCAAATCGCATTTTTTTTTTTTTTTTTTTTAATTTTTTTTTTTTTTTTTTTTTTTTTTTTTTTAAAACCTTTATTCGGATATTTCAGAGACACAGCTATTCAGCCGACAACCCGGAGGTTCGGCAGCTCGTCAATCAACATATGTAGTCTTCTATAGCTGTCATGCAGGAGAGAAAAAAGGTTTCAATTTTTAAAGAAAAACATAACGAGCAAGGCAATATACATCATGTGTTCGCGTCAAATCCCACCGATGAGGCGGCCCCATATCCACCATCAGATCAGCCCTCAAGTGTGGAGGGGAGGGAGAGGCAGAGGCACTAACTTTCTATCAGATTTCATCCGCAAAACTCAAGTCGGAAGTGGGGCTAGGGGGAAAGGTGCTCCTCTGGTGGGTCAGTGGCAGGAGGCAGGCAGATGTACCCCCTATACTGGTTCCACCCCCCCCACACCTTGTGCCATTTCTTGGGCCTCCCCCGTGCACAATACACTGTTTTCTCCTGAAACATGCACCAGTCCATGTTGTTCTTCCATGCATCCAGGGTGGGCGGGCTAGGGGATCCCCACAATCGTGCAATATCCCGCTTGGCCACCATATTACCAAGGGTCACCCATTGAGTCTGCGCAGCATCGTAGTCTGTAGGGCCCCACACGTTCAAGAGACAGCGCCGCGCCTCTGAGTGCAACACAATACCCGTGACCTCCTGCATCACAACATGAATCTGCTTCCACAATTCCGCAATCACACCACACTCCCATATAATGTGCAGAAAGGTGCCCACCATCCCGCAGCCCCTCTTACACAGCCCGTCCTCGGAGAAACCCATGTGGACCAACCGGGGGCCAGTGACATAGACTCTGTGGAGTATCTTAAGCTGGACCAGCCGCAGCCTGGCGGGGATGGCAACCTCTTTCGGGGAGGAGACAGCGCACTGCCAGTCCTCATCGTCCAGCTCAAGACCGTCTCTAGTCCACTGGTCCCGCACCCCCAGGAGGAGATCGGTACGGACGTTCACCAGCTTCTTGTAAATGAGAGAGATTGTGCTCTCCGGCACATGGCCGTCCAAGATCCGGTCCTCCAACGGAGAGGATTCGGGCACCTTCTCCCCCTCAACGAGGACCGACCGCAGCGCATGACGTACCTGCGCGTACCGGAAGTATTCCGTGCCCTCTAGCGCATATTCCGTCTGCAGCTCTGTAAACGACTTAATCCGCCCCTTGGCCAGCATGTCCCCCACCCTGGAGATACCAATCAGGTCCCATTTGTCGAAACCCTTAGAGTTCCAGAGTTTCCCCAGCATGTCCGAGTCAAACAGCGGAGTGGCCAGTGTGAGTCTATCCTTCCACCCCAGGGAGTTCGTGACTGCCTTCCACACGTGCACCACCACCCCGGTCGGCCCCGTGAGGGATCCAGCCGGGGCCCTTGAATAAAGTGCTCTATAGTAGCCACCACCCCGCAACAACCACCGGTCCATAGTGAAGCCGGGGCTAAGCGCAGGACCGTAGACTCCGTGGTTGACTGCGCTCAGTTGGGAGGCCCAATAGTATCTCCGGATGTCGGGAAGCGCGATACCCCCGTCATACCAAGGGAGAGTTAGTTTTGCTATCGCTATACGCGGGCGGCCGTCCCACAGCAGCGAACGCTGTAGACTCTCAATCTCCCGAAAGTAACTGGCCGGGACCGGCTCCTGGGTGTTCTGCAGGGCATAGAGAAAGCGGGGAAGCGACATCATTTTAAAGAGCGCCGCACGACCGAGGAGGGAAAGCGGCAGCCGCCTCCAGCCTGCCACGTCCCGCCGCAGGCGCGCCAACGGAGGGAGCAGGTTTCGCTCATACCGTACCGTGGGGTCGGCTGAAATATAGATCCCAAGATACTGAAAGCCCTCCCGGGCGATCTGGATCGGGCAATTCCGCGGGGGAACCGGAGCGTCTCCACACAGGGCGTACAGATATGACTTACCCCAGTTGATGGTGAGCCCCGAGTTCCTCCCGAAGGAAGTCAAGATGTCGCAGACAACTATAAGGGACTTCCGGGGTGAGGTAAGATAGAGCAGAATGTCGTCGGCATAGAGGGAAATGCGGTCCTCGTGATCGGGGGACCAGCGAATCCCCCTCACGTCTGGGTGCCACCGTATCCATGCCGCTAGTGGCTCAAGGGCGAGAGCGAACAACAGCGGCGAGAGGGGACAACCCTGCCTGGTACCCCTTCCCAAGTCGAAGGGATTGGAGGCCCTCCCGTTAACCGCAACTTTGGCGAGAGGTCCTTCGTATAAGAGCCTCACCCAGCCCACAAATCCGGGCCCGAAGCCGAACTTCGCGAGCGCGGCCCACAAATATGCCCACTCAACCGTGTCGAACGCCATCGTTGCGTCGAGCGCCGCCACCACGGCCGGTTCCCGCATCGTCCCGACCCTTGCGATCACACCATGAATGCGCCTAAGATTCAACGCAGTATTCCGATGTGGGATGAATCCAGATTGGTCGGGGTGGATCAGGTCACCGATCACCCTGACTAGCCGGTTTGCGAGGATTTTAGCAAGGATCTTCGGCTCAGCGTTAAGGAGCGAGATCGGCCGGTATGAACTGCACCTGTCTCTAGGCTTGCCATCTTTATGGATGACCACGATCATTGCCAGGCGCTGGTCGAGCGGGAGGGAACCCGTCGCCCGCGCCTCCACAAACATGGCTCGTAGATGCGGAGCGATCTTGTCCGGCTGGAGTTTGTAGAGCTCAATGGGCAGACCATTCGGACCCGAGGCCTTGCCCGGACGCAAAGAACGGATCGCCCCCGCAATCTCATCGACCGTGATGTCGCCATCAAGGTCGTCCCTGTCCACGTCGGAGAGGCAAGGCAGGGCGAGATCGCGCAGGAGTGCACATGAGTCCTCCACAGGCCTGTCCGACACGGATGTATAGACCGTGCGGAAGTAATCCGCAAAGCACTGGACTATGTCCTCCGGCTCCGTGACCAGGACGCCAGCCTCCGTCACTAGGTCCGGGACCACTCGATTGACCCTCTCCTTCTTGTCCAGCCACGCGATCAATTTCCCGGCCTTGTCCCCGACGTCGTACAGACGGCCCCGCTGTTCCCTACTCAGAGCCTTGGCTGCGTCAGTCACGAGGGCCCTGTACTCCGATTGCTTAAGGCTCAATTCGTGCAGCGCCTCCTCCGTGACCTCACCCTCCAGGGCCAGCCCTAGGTCTGCGATCTCCGCCTCAAGCTGGGCGACCTCCGCGTCCCTCCGACGCTTGGCCGCTGTAATCAAGGAGAGGGCCTCACCCCGAATCACGGTTTTGAATGCTTCCCACAAGGACACCGCCGACGTGACCGAACCGAGGTTTTCTTGAAAATAACGGTCGATCACCTTAAGTACCTCACTACGAGTCACAGGGTCTCTAAGATGCCACGGGTTAATTGGGGCCACCCTACCACCCACTCCTCTGGCAACATCCATACAGATCCACACCGGAGAATGGTCAGAAATACCTCGTGCCATGTGCCTGGCCTCAGAGACACTGGAAGCGTGTGCAGCCAGAGTAAGGACATAATCAATTCTGGAGAGACTGCCATGCGCACCTGAGTGGAAAGTGTACTGCCGTTGTGTGGGATGCAACATTCTCCAACAATCAACCAGCCCTAGGGTATCTATGAAATCAGGAAGCCACTTCTGAGCCCCCCCCGAAATCCTCTGCGGGTGCCTGTCAAGCAGGCCTGAGCCGACCGCATTAAAGTCACCACCCACCACCAACACGCCCTCTGGGAGATCCAGTAATGTCCTCTCTAAGTCCGCTAGGGTAGTGGGCTGCAATGCAGGGGGGACATAAACCGACACCAGGACCAGCGTCCTGCCCTCCCACCGTCCCGCTACTGCCGCGAAGCGCCCCCTATCGTCTACAGTAGTAGAGTCAACCTCAAATGGGAGAGAGGACCTGACTAGTATTCCCGCCCCTCTGGAACCCGAGGTGAACCCGGAATGCGCAACAAACTTATAGCCTTTACGATTGAGTGCATGGCACGTGTTGCCAATCAAGTGCGTCTCTTGCAAGAGGACAATATCAGGGGCACATCTCTTCAGAAATTGCAGTACAATCCCACGCTTAATACGATCCCCCAGGCCATTCACATTCCAACTGAGTATTTTGAGGCCCCTACCCCCCATCCCAGCATGTAAGGAGACCACCACCACCCACGCGGAACCCGACCCGAACCACAGGAGCTTGCATCATGACGCCTTGCAGAACCAAAAACAACAACAACCCCAACAACAAACCCCACCCACCCCCCACCCTGCACCCCTGCGTAAGCTCTAAAGTGCCCCCCAACTTGCAGTGTGCCTGTCGCCCCTTATAAAACTAGTCTACGGAAAGAACCCCAGAGGAGGAAAAGCTCCCCTACTGCCCCCGCCACCCCCCGGACTATCAACCTCCCGGAGGGATCGGAGTCGTGGTACTTAAGTCCCGGTTCAATGTTCGTCACCGGCACCATCTGCGCCACCAGAGCGTTCCATGCCAGGCCGCCCTTGGGGCAGAGTGTCCAACCAGTCTCCGACCATGTCGGGTGCCTCAAAAAAGAAAGTTCGCTCTTCGAACACCACCCGCAACCTTGCAGGAAAGAGCATGGCATATTTTAGTCCCATCTCACGCAGTCTTCTCTTGACCGCCATGAAGCCTTGCCGCTGCTTTTGCACCATCTGAGTGAAGTCCGGATAAAAGCTTACAGTAGTGTTCTGGAATGGCAGCGGGCCGGCCATCCGCGATGCTTGTAGTATGGCATCTCGATCCCTGAAATTAAAGATCCGGGCGACAATCGGCCTTGGTGGGGCCCCCACCTTGGGCCTCCCGCCAGGAACTCTATGGGCCCGTTCGACGGTAAAGAACTTGCTAAGGCCTTTGGGTGCCAGATGGTTCACCACCAGGTCCTCCACGAACAGGTCCACCGACTGCTCCTCCGAATTTTCCGGGACCCCAATGATGCGGACGTTGTTGCGCCTAGCACGGCCTTCGAAGTCCTCCAACCGGCGGGCGAAGTGATCATTTGCTGCCCGGAGAGTACGGACTTCCTGCTGGAGGCCGGAGACATCGCCCAGGAGGCCGGCAGTCTTGAGGTCCAAGGACTGAACCCGCTCATTAGTTTTGCCGAGGTCGGCCCGAACCAGGTTGACATCTATCGATATGGCATCTACTTTTTGTGCCAGGGTCTCAAATTGCTGCCCAATCGAGGACTTCATCCCTTCGATGGCCCCCATGATGTCCTGCAGGGTTAATTCTGTGGAGGGGGACGCCGCATCCTTCGAGGCTTCCGACGTCGGGCCCGATTCGCCCGGGGACCCCCTCTGATGGGCATAGCGGTCCATGGTATTAGTCTGGGTGGAGGTGCCCCGCCTGGTGTTCTTGGGCTTCTGCTTTTCGGCGTCCGACCTGGTCGACATCTCAATCTGCCGTGTAGACAATCTCCTGGCCCGTACAGGGTAAATGGGCATGCAACCAGTGGCTGGCGCCGCGCACGCCCCGTCACGGGCGCCCTGGAGACTGGAAGGCGAAATCGAAAGTGAAAGTGAAATCCCCTCCACCTCCGACGACTCCTCCCCGACCAGGCCGCTGTTGTTCAATTAGGGCACGGGCACTGTGCCAACGCAAGTCCCGGGCACCGTGCGGGGATTAGGCCCCAAACTTCCAGGCAGTATAACTTCGGTCTCCGGTGGGCGATTTCGACCCGGACAACGGTTCCCGCCTCAGCAGCAGATCCTCTCCAATAGCCCGGGCATCAAGTACAGGATAATAGACAGGATAGATGCCGGAGGGAGCGAGGGTCTCGGGAGCTCTAGGCTCACGCGGCCATCTTGATCACGCGCTAAGCTCCTCCCTCGCAAATCGCATTTTTTGATGCATGTGCCAGTTAATCATTAAAGATTACTCAGTCTGTTTTCAAAGATTCAAGGTTCCCTGGCTACAATATGTTAAAAGGCTAAAGGGGCTTGATCCGCTTTTCATGTTGGAAAATTCATCTTTTGTATGTAAGAAAGTCAAAATATGAGCTAAATGTACTTTTTAACAGTACAGAAGTGAAGCTATGAACTGACCATACCCTCAGTAAGAAAATCAGGTAATGTGCAAGCTTGTACTAGCATTGAGTCCTATCTGGCATTGGTTCCGGGTCAATGAGAAAGGGTTTAGACCCGGAACTATTCATAATTTACTGTGTTTCCCTCTAGGCAGTGCACTAATTCTAGTATTTGTACCTGTCCTTGTTTCTGTGTTTCATTTCAGTCACTTTAGCACTTTATTTTCCTTTGTAAATTTGATCAACTTTTTACTAGGCAGTTTTACCTAAGTTACTTAGACACTACGGGCACATGCATCATACTAAATACCGGCCGCAAAGGTGCATTTGCGACCGGTATTTTTGCATTTGGGATGCATCAACCCAAATGCAAATTTGCAAATTGAGTAATCGTAAAAATTGCGATTACTTAACTTGAGAATGCATTTAGGGAATCGCAAATTGCGATTCCCTAAATGCAATGCATGATGCAATTTTAAATTGCGATTTAGCTATTAGAGGTCGCAAATTACCATCTATTTAAACTTGATGGTAATTTGTGAAAACTTTGAAAAAAAGCACTAAAGTACATTTTTCAAGGTTCCATGTTCAAAGGGCATGTGTGTGCGCAACATGTGGTAACATGGAAATTTCAGGGGTGCAACAGGGTGTCCAGTTGGCCCCCTTGCACCCTTGAAATTGCATGCGCAGTTTGCGAGTAGCTATTGGGTACTCGCAAATTGCGTGTGCAATTCCTATTCATTCCTATGGGCCTGTAGGCCCATAGGAATGAATGGAAAGCCATTCCTTAATTGTGACTCGCAATTTGCGAGTTGCAATTAAGGAATGTGTAGGAATCACACATTTTTTTTTAATTCGTACATGCATAGGGATTTGCGATTCCTAAATAACGATTTCTTAAAAATCCCTATTTAGGAATCGCAAATCCTGACTTTGATGCATGTGGTCCAAAACTTTTAAAAACTGCAGCATTACCCTGTATTTCTTTTTACAAGTGCTAAGAGACGATATTGTTTGCTTTATGCTTGGATCTTTTTTTAAAAAACCTATTGTACGTTGCTGAAACTTTTAAAACTGTATTTGTATGTTTTTTAATTTTTTTTCCTTTTTACGATTGTCTCTGACATTCAAAATAAAGATTTGTTGAAGTTTTTTGAAGTGAGGTTGAGCGGGCAGTACTTGTTTTTGACCCGCTCCCAGACTCTCCACGAATCACATGATTGATGCCTGCCAGGGTGCTGCTGCCTTCCTCGTGCACAGGGTGACTCCCCTCCTCGCTCCTGGTCACGTGATGTACTCTGCAGACAGGAAACATTTACACTGAGTCAGAATCTGCTTTTATTACCTGTTAGCACCGCCGAGCCCTCAGTTCCCAGTAATCCGTTGCACTTAATTTATAAATGATTTCATTAATTAAAAACCATTAGTGTCAGTGCCCAAAATGTTTCTTGGGGAACACTTGTACCACCCATCCCATTATTGGTGCCACACATTTCCAGCACTGAGACTGTCCACTTTCAACTGGACGCAGCCCACAACCGGCTCTGCCCACTGCAAACATGGACCCCAAGAGCCTTTGGTGCTCTCGCTAACTCTCTGGCAAGGGGGGGGGTGGGTAGGTGGGTGTGTGTTTATGTAGAAGTGCTGTAATTTTTTTTAACTTAGAGTCTTGAATGTTGTGGTGTTAGTCGACACAACAGATGAATCCCTCTATATCTGTAAATCGAGCATTCTACCTCATGACAGATGATGACCTGAAAGTGCTGTCGTGTAATGCCTATTTTGAAAGCTTGAGCGCGCCTTGAGACCCTCACGGGTGATTTGCTGTGTTTATAAATCCTTGATTGATTGAGCAGCCGTCCTCAAGGACTCCCCCCCCCCCCCCCCGATAAAACGTCGAATTAACGGGACACGCGATATATTTTGCATTTAAAGTTGCTAAAAAGCCATAGGCTTGCGAGAGGCCAAGCATGAAATATTCCAGTGATTTCACTGTCACAGGGAGCTCTCCTGAGGTGTCTGAACACCCAGAATGCTGCGACCCCACCTGAGCAGCAGGCGCCAAACCTGACCAGTGACTGGGATGAGAGAGTCATGCGCAGGGATGGACGGCCTGCACTGCTGTGCCAACAATGGACTTGTGCCTACAGGCATATGAACATGAATGCCTGACCTGGCCTCAGGGACAGGACAGGCAGCTAGGGACACAATGGTTTACTGCCGGGTTGGGGACTGCCCGTGAGATTACCTCCCAGTCCCACTGCCACAAAGTAAGCACACAGGGGAAACAGCCTTTGCATCGCGGCTCGAACCACGCGGTCCCTGAACATCACGGTCTGAACCACGAGTGCATCTTTACAACGCATTCCTTTACCACGCAAGTACTTACAACGACTTGCCTTAACGAAAGCGTTGTTGGACAGATGTTGGACTATAAATCCAACATTTTCCTTACTGTTGCGGAGACTGGAGTTGGAATAGTAAATTATACTGTGGAACCAGCTTCAAAGTCTCGGCATCGGCTCAACATCCTGTGATTCTGGCCAAATCACTTAAACACCTCATGCATATCATAATAAAATGTGTCCTTACTGGTGCTCACGAAATGCACTGATGTTGATGATTAAGTGCTGGTGCTGAGCACCGGAAACTACCGGCTCAAATTAAGCACTGGAGCATGTACCAATCTCTACAGATTCAGACGTCTATCCAAGAAACACCTTTTGTAGTTAGTGCGGCTTAGGTTACCTGCGCCCAGAGAAGATCTGCGGACATTTCCTTCCCCAGGTGCTCCCGCTTCTCTACCCACCCTGCTCAAGGGCATTTCGCCACCTCCAATGGCAGCGCTGTTTAATGAGGCTCTGCAGTGCAGACAGCCAAATGTCTGTCAGCAAAAAACAGTGGCACAAAGTGCACATACCCCGAAGAAATGAGCAAGGACCCGATTGGCTCATACCAGCCAATCCCCAAAGCCACTTGGATTGGTCTATAGAGACATTTAAGAGCCAGGCAAGCCAATGTAAAGAGGATGCTGTTTCTTACAGGATGAAGGAACAGGGGGGACAGACAGAGAGAGAGGGTCTGTGATCTCTTTACCTACCGATTAGACGGAGGGAACTAGGCCGAGCTGTCACATCCTGCCTCAGTCACAGCTGTCAGTCTCTTCTCTCTCCTTATCCCTGGGCGGGGCTCAGGAGCCCAGCTGTCACGCCCCCTCCCTGTCTAAGCTGTCAGTCACTCTTCATACTCACCTGGGGAGAGAGGTGTATGCTTCCAGATGCAAGTGTCACTCTCTCTGCTATAGCTGTCTCTAGTCACTGTGCTTACACTCTGGCAGACAGTCCAAGATGGACCATCAGCAAAGTGCTCTCATCCTGTCAGCAGCACCCGGGGTTCATTTCCATCTGTCTCTCCAGCAGGGCCCAGAGTAACGCCTCTGAAGTGGAGCTCAGTCTAAACAATCCTCAGCAGTCTCTTAAGCTGTGACACCCTGTGCACACTCCCAGAGCTTCCACTTATTCTGCATTCTCTCAGGTTTACACATAATCTCCGGTCTCTCACTCTTCCCGTCCTTCGTGCTCTCTCAAGTTTTTACATACTCTGCACTCTCTTAGACTATTTCATAATCTCTCTTTCAAGCTGTCACATACTGCTCACTCTCTTAGCATTTACCACGCTCAGGAGTCTCTCATGCTTTCACACACTCTACAGTCTCATACTAGCACATCCTTCGTGCTCTCTCGGCTCTCACATACTTTGCACTCTCTAAGACTGTCACATACTCTGCACTATCTTAGACCGTTTCACAATGTCTCTTTCAAACTGTCACATCCTGTCATAATCTACACTCTCTCAAACCGTTTCATAATCCCTCTGTCAAGCTGTCACATATTGTGCACTCTCTTAGGACTTCACACACTTTACTCTCTCTCAGGCTTTCACACACTCTGCACTACCCTAAACTTTCACATACTCTGCACTCCCTTAGACTCTTCCTTCACCTCTCTCTCATGCTGCCACATCCTCTGCTGTTTCTCATTCTATCATACCCTGTGCTCCCTTTTAGACTTTTCAAATACTCTGCACTTTTTTCAACTGCCACAAACTCTGACTGGTAAATGTGAATTAATGGAAAAACTAAAACTGAGAAATCACATTCAAGGAAACAAAATCACGGAAAACCAAGCTTAAGAAAAGTCAATGTTAAGAAAATGCAAATAAATAACAAATTAAAGGAAACATTTGAAAGGAATGATATCTATAAGAAAAACCCAAAATTGCATTCAACTTGGGTGGAGTTTAAGACAAGTGAGGGTTTTTCGAGTTTAGGGATGGGTAATTTTTAGGGGTGATGAGCGATTTTAGGGGACAGGAACATGTGGAGTAAAGGCATAGAAAGCGGTTTTTAGGGATCCGGAGTGAGTGGCGTTTAAAGGATGATGAGGGTTTTTTAGGTATCAGGAATGGGTAGAGTTTATGGGTGGTGAGGGTTTTTAGGGTTCATGGATGAGTGGATTTAGGGTGGTGAGGAGTGGGGATGTTGAGAGGTTTTATGGTTCATAGATAGACCAGTTTAGGGCTGGTGAGTGTTTTCAAGGCACAGTGGTGGGTAGAGGTTAGGGGTAGTAACACGTTTTTAGGGTTCAGGATTGGGTGCAATTGAGGGTGGTGAGGGTTCTTAAGGATTCAGGGAAGGGTGGAGTAAGTGATTTTTAAGATTTAGGGATGGGTGGAGTTTAGGGATGGTGAGGGGTTTCTAGGGGTCATGGATGAGTGGTGCTTAAGGGTGGAGAGGTGTTTTCAGGGTCCAGGTAGAATATCTGACGTTACACCGCGAGCAAATACCACGCGGTAGGTTACAACGCAAACGTTACATCATCCGTGTTGTTACCACGCATGGCATTACATCGCAAGTCGTTTCTACCACTTGCACTAGATGGCACGCTGGACTTAGGAATAGTATAAATTTCTATTCCTACTCCAGTTAGCGCGACAGCAGGGAATGTGTTGGACTTAAAATCCAACACATTCGCTGGTGTTGCATGCCATCTAGCGCAAGTCACTGAAACGACTTGCGATGTAATGCCATGCGTGGTAACAACGCGGACAATGTAACGTCCACGTAGTTATCAACGCGTGTGGTACTGACAGTGTTGTAAACGCTGTCTCCCGTTCAGGTATGGGTGGTTTGAGGGTGGTGAGGGGTTTTAAGGAGTCTGGGATGGGCGGGATTTAGGCATAGAAAATAGTTTAATGATTCAGGAATGGGTGGAGTTTAGAGTGACAATTCAGACTATTCCAAGCCCCAAAGCTATGAGAATGGCTTGTGCAGCAGGTATTAGCCATTTTAAAGTATGTTGAAGTAATAGACATCTGTTGTTGTTCTCATTTGTAAATTAGACAGACAACACCACCATGTGGCAGACTGTCGTAAGCACTGGTGTTGACAATTAAGTGCTGGTGCAAAGCACTGGAAACCACCAGCTCAAATTAAGCAGTGGTTTCTATGAAATTGTAAATGCCATTAATTCAGAAAATTCCCATTAAATAGCTTAGATGAAATGGTTTCTCAGTAATGGTATTCCATGAAATCAGTTTTCTACTAGGAAATCACATACAACCACTCACGCTGACTCTTACATCTTCCCCACCTGTACTTTTGCAGTGTCACATCCTTTTCACCGTAGCTTTTTCTCTTGCTCTATCATGTTCTTTGCACCATCTCTCTTTTTCACAAGTTTATTTCCCTGCCTCTGCTCTCCTATGCACTCGCATGTTCTACACCTGTGTTGTTTTGATCTGTGCTGTTGTCTCCTCCCACACTCTCTCTGGTATAAATATCTGTAACATGCTCCCTCACTACACTTTCTGAATCAGTCACTTTGTCAAACTTTCACATCCTGTCTTACTGCACCCTGTACCCTCTGGCTGCAACTTCCTCTGCTCCTGCATGCTTTGAAGTTGCCTCATCCTGTCCTTGTGTTTTTTAAGGTGTCACTTCCTCTATGCGTGCACTCTCTTTGCTGTCACGTCCTCTGCTTCTTCGCTCGCTTGGGCTGTCACGCCGTCTTCCCATGATCTCTGTTAAACTTTCATTTCCTCTGCCCTGCATACTTCTTCGCTGTCACTTTGACATGAGGCCAGACCTTGCTAGTCTCTTTCCTTATACAGATATCAACATCCTTTCCTTTCGATAAATATATTTCATAACCAGTGGAGTCACCAGGGTGGGGCAACGGGCGACCGTGCTCCAGATGTGTTCCTCCTGCCCCCTTTTTCTAGGCAAAACAAACAACACATTAAAAGAGAAGGAAAAGAGAGAAAATGTGACATGTAAAGAAAATAGATATAAAAGATCAATTTAAAAAGAAAATGAGGAGAGGTTCTCCTTGCAGAAAGTTGGCAAGAAGTTGTAAAATCCCAATTGTTGAGACAGTAGGAGTGCACTCTAACACCAGCCAAGGGTCCAGCACCTCGGAGGGCACTACTGTGGGGTTTAGGATTCGCCCTCGCAGAGGCCAGAGGCAGGGTCCAGGGAAGGTCCAGTTGGAACTGATAAGCTGGGCAGATTCAGGGAAGCCTCTGGTAAGTCCCACACGCACTGTCATTCATTAGAAGGCTGGGCAGGGCATGGCCAATCCTGCTGATTGGCAGTCAGTGGCTATTAGGCCAAGAGCACATACTAGGCTGGGCAGGTGTCTTACTGTGGCCAACCTGACATGCGCACTTTAGGCTTCTTGAACCCGCGCTGCCAAGGAGCAAGAGGAAAATACAGCACAGTCCCCCCAATCTTCTCTGGAGCGCTGGGTTTGCCTGCTCCACCAATCCATGCATTGCTCTCATTCTGCTTACTACTAAAAACAGCATGAGAGCAAGAAGGGGGGGGGGGGTGCTGACGTGATTCCGCCAAGTGCCACCCCAAGATGGCAGATAAGACCTGTAGGAGGCCGCCACCCCCAAAACCCTTGCTACGCCACTGGTTGGCATGACTGTCTGCGTTTTTTTTTACAAAGCATTTCTGGCTGCACAGCCAAAAGCCTGAACCTAATTTCTAGGGAAACCTGCAAAGCAGAGTGGGGCACATTAATTGCAACCTGGAGGTCTTAGGGTGCAATGCCCTGTGAGAGCCTGTGGAGAGAGCCACGAGCCCCATGGATAGTGCACCGAGGCCACAGGGGAGAGGGGCGGCCCCAGGAGAGAGTGTGGGTCCCTGTGGAGAGAGTCACGAGCCCCATGGATAGTGCACCGAGGCCACAGGGGAGAGGGGCGGCCTCAGGAGAGAGTGTGGGTCCCTGTGGAGAGCCACAAGCCCCATGGATAGTGCACCAAGGCCACAGGGGAGAGGGACAGCCCCAGGAGAGAGTGTGGGTCTATGTGGAGAGCCACATGCCTCATGGATAGTGCACCGAGGCCACGGGGGAGAGGGATGGCCCAGGAGAGAGTGTGGGTCCCTGTGGAGAGCCACAACCCCCATGAATAGTGCACCGAGGGCACTGGGGAGAGGGACAGCCCTGGGAGAGAGTGTGGGTCCCTGTGGAATGCCACATGCCCCATGGATAGTGCACCGAGGCCACAGGGGAGAGGGACAGCCCTAGGAGAGAGTGTGGGTCCCTGTGTAGAGCCACATGCCCCATGGATAGTGCACCAAGGCCACGGGGGAGAGGGACGGCCCCAGGAGAGAGTGTGGGTCCCTGTGGAGAGCCACGAGCCCCATTGATAGTGCACCGAGGCCACTGGGTGATGAATACAGGCCCCAGCTAGGCCCGCAGAATACAAGGGTTCGCTCTCCTGTAACAAAAGCTAGAAGGAAGTTGGCACGGAAACTGCAAATACAAAGACAGAGTTTATTAACCCTTAAGGGTGGTCCTACAACCTACACAACACTCATCAGTATTGCATAGAGTAGCACAAAGAACTTGCGTACACGGTCCCCTTTTATACACAACAGAGGGGCTCATAAGTGGGTGGATACAACATGGAGCAAAATTCATTACCATTTATGGACATTTTCGATACAGGATCAATATGTGGGCGGAGTTAACAATTTCCTAAGCCCGCGAAAACATGGTCAAACAAGGACTAACTGATAACAGATGTGGTCAAGTCTGGGCATGCGCCAGCCGGACAAAGGAGCAATTTATAGACTGTTACTGGGCAGATTACAAGAGCAACTAACGAAAAGATAGGACTCTTCTCGTGCAAAGCACATGGAGACATGACAATACAAAATGGAGTCCGGACATTAGTCAACATAAGACAAGAAACATGTTTTAACTAGAGAAAATTCATGTCTTTAGTGAATGCTTAATCATATCGCCGTTTTAGTTTTCAACATGGGGAGAGGGATGGCCCTAGGAGAGAGTGTGGGTCCCTGGGGAGAGCCACGAGCCCCATGGATAGTGCACCGAGGCCACAGGGGAGAGGGACAGCCCTAGGAGAGAGTGTGGGTCCCTGGGGAGAGCCACGAGACACATGGATAGTGCACCGAGGCCACAGGGGAGAGGGATGGCCCCAGGAGAGAGTGTGGGTCTCTGTGGAGAGCCACATGCCCCATGGATAGTGCTCTGAGGCTACGGGGGAGAGGGGCGGCCCCAGGAGAGAGTGTGGGTCCCTGTGGAGAGCCACGAGCCCCATGGATAGTGCACTGAGGCCACGGGGGAGAGGGACAGCCCTATGAGAGAGTGTGGGTCCCTGTGGAGAGCCACGAGCCCCATGGATAGTGCACCGAGGCCACAGGGGAGAGGGACAGCCCTAGGAGAGAGTGTGGGTCCCTGGGGAGAGCCACGAGCCCCATGGATAGTGCTCTGAGGCCACGGGGGAGAGGGACAGCCCTATGAGAGAGTGTGGGTCCCTGTGGAGAGCCACGAGCCCCATGGATAGTGCACCGAGGCCACAGGGGAGAGGGATGGCCCCAGGAGAGAGTGTGGGTCCCTGTGGAGAGCCACAAGCCCCATGGATAGTGCACCGAGGCCACGGGGGAGAGGGATGGCCCCAGGAGAGAGTGTGGGTCCCTGTGGAGAGCCACATGCCCCATGGATAGTGCACCGAGGCCACGGGGGAGAGGGACGGCCCCAGGAGAGAGTGTGGGTCCCTGTGGAGAGCCACATGCCCCATGGATAGTGCACCGAGGCCACGGGGAGAGGGACGGCCCCAGGAGAGAGTGTGGGTCCCTGTGGAGAGCCACGAGCCCCATGGATAGTGCACCGAGGCCACGGGGGAGAGGGATGGCCGCAGGAGAGAGTGTTGGTCCCTGTGGAGAGCCACGAGCCCCATAGATAGTGCACTGAGGCCACAGGGGAGAGGGACTGCCCCAGGAGAGAGTGTGGGTCCCTGTGGAGAGCCACATGCTCCATGGGTAGTGCACCGAGGCCACAGGGGAGAGGGATGGCCCCAGGAGAGAGTGTGGGTTCCTGTGGAGAGCCACACACCCCATGGATAGTGCACCGAGGCCACGGCGGAGAGGGACAGCCCTAGGAGAGAGTGTGGGTCCCTGTGGAGAGCCACGAGCCCCATGGATAGTGCACTGAGGCCACGGGGGAGAGGGACGGCCCCAGGAGAGAGTGTGGGTCCCTGTGGAGAGCCACGAGCCCCATAGATAGTGCACTGAGGCCACAGGGGAGAGGGACGGCCCCAGGAGAGAGTGTGGGTCCCTGTGGAGAGCCACGAGACACATGGATAGTGCACTGAGGCCACGGGGGAGAGGGACAGCCCTAGGAGAGAGTGTGGGTCCCTGTGGAGAGCCACATGCCCCATGGATAGTGCACTGAGGCCCCGGGGGAAAGGGACAACCCTAGGAGAGAGTGTGGGTCCCCGTGGAGAGCCACATGCCCCATGGATAGTGCACCGAGGCCACGGGGGAGAGGGATGGCCCCAGGAGAGAGTGCCGCAGGGTGATGGGGAGAGTGAAGGTCCCTGTGGAAAGTGCCGTGAGTCTGGAAGGGGGGCGCAGCAGGACCCAGGTAAGAGGGAAGGGTCCAGGGAGCAGTGCAACAGCACCCATGTGAGAGTGGCGGTCCCAAGAGTGAGTGCAGCAGGAGGAGAGTGAGGAAGGTCATGGAGAGAGACCATGGTGTACTAGGGGAGAGCTCTAAGGGGATGTGGATAAGAACAGAGGGATCCAGGCAGGGAGGAGTGAAGGCACTCAGTGGGGAGTGCAGAAGGGGGCAGGGAGGAGAGAGAAGTTGTGGGCTAGTGCTGCAGGACCCAAGGGGAGTGATCCTTGCAATAAAGTGAACTGCCCTTTGCTTCTCGGCACTCACTCCCCTTCACCATGGTAAGAGGCCGCATGCTGTGGGAGGGTGGGCCCCGCAAACACTCCTCAAGTCCTGGGGAGGGAGGTGCACATCCAGTGTGGGTGCTCAGACTCCCTAGGGTGCTTTTAAAGTGCCCTGAGGCTGATGCTGGTGACCGGGTACTGATAAGATAGTGCTGCTCCCATGGAGAATGAGAGTTTCTCCCAGAAATCTGTTAGAGCTCAGGTTCAGCATGTCTGTGGGAACAGGGAGCTGTGTTACCACAGGAAGTGGTCAGGGTGGGTCCAATGCACACAATGACTACTGTTGTATCCACTGATGGAGTGGTCTGTTTTAGATTCCACACAGGTGCAGGATATTGTAGGCGTAGCTCTACTGAGGTGTGCATAGCAGGTTACACCCTATCCGCATCTAATGCTGAGCAATCATCCCCCACAGCCCTTCAGCTATGCCTTCTTACCCTCTGCCGAAACGGTCGGCACACACCTTGGCAGGTCACCTCCAACTCAAGATTAAGATTTAAATATCGCGCCCAAGGCAAGAGCCTGAAACCCATGGTTACGTGAATATTAGTGAACTATGAGGCAAGTCAGTTGTCATGCGCACCATACATGTGATTTAGATTTTTATTGCTTTTCAACAAATTCTTTAACAAAATTAGCTTTATTTGCCCCTCTTTCCTTCAAAATTTTTCTCTGCACGAGAACCCCCCTCTGAGCCTCCCTTATGTCAGTCGGTCTCATTTGCTAAATTGACCCTGCATCCAAATTTTACACCCTACCACTTTGACAAGTCGAGAGCCGCCACCAATCAGAAGAAAAGAATTGAAGGAGTAATTACAGGAAATAAGTAAAATGTGAAATATATAGAGAAAGAAATGAGAGGATAAAAGAGAGAACTATAACTTATGCCCCCACCATGGGCAGTCTTGGCATCAATAATGCCACTTCAGATGTGGCAGTGATGCTATCAATGATGTAGTAGATCATGTAATAAGTCGGGTATTTCACAGTGCATGGCTATGGCACGAGTTATACCTACTTCGGGGCACGAGGTATAGTTACTTGAGATAACTAGTGAATTTCAGTGTTGTGTTTAGTTTACAATCTTACTTTGTCACTGTAATTTCTACCAAACTAAAAAGATACTGAAACCTTTATTTTTTAAGTGAATTTCTAAGATTTTCTTTAATTTAAAGTAAGATTTAATTACAAATCCTAACTATAACATCAATTTAAACTTAGTTTTTTTCAGTTAAAAAAAAAATGTAAAGTAATATTATATTACAATCCTTAAAGCCAATCCTATGCCATATGTGTCCAAAGGCCATGCATTGCATGGTATTGGCTGCAGGGCCTAGCCATTGGCCAGTCCCTGCGTCCATTCCCCCACAGGCAGCTAACTTGCAACCTTGCAGGGCATACTGTGAAGTTGAACACAGCGTCCTCCCACCCGCCAGGCAGCGCCCTATAATTAAATGTATATTTGAGTAATTCACACAATGCAATGTTTAAGAACAGTGACTATTATAAAAATGTTTAATAAAGTTTGAAAGAAGAAAATAAAATAAAAAATGTTGTGTCTTTTTCTTAACATAGTTGTTCTGATTGTATTTAATGGGCAAAGGTATGTTAAAAGAAAGACTCAGAGACATTTTAAAAAAAAGTCAAACTAACATGTCTCCAAGTCTTTCTTTTAACATTTTTCAGCCAAAAAATGCAATCACAAAAATAAGCAAAAGAGTGTCTTGCTGAAGAGCTTAGAGGTACAGCTAGAAGTGATTTAAAAAATGTTATAAATTCTCACTGGCTCATGGATTTTTTAAATGTTTTTGGGGGACCTCCTCATTCCCGCAGCCCCCACAACATAAAAAAATACTTGGTGGTGCCCGTGCCCCTTCTAGGGACATCACAAACCTAAAATCAAATGTAAATAACCCTGGCACGGCATAAAGGGGCGCTCCTTTAAGGCTCCTGCTACTCCTTTATTATTCACTCAAAAATAAAAATGTATTGGTATGGGTGTCCCGGTGCCCACCTGGAACACCCACATGTTTAATATTAGTTGGGGGCCTCAGGGTGAGCACAGTGCCCCTGCGACCTTAGTCAGTTTATTAGCTGGCACACATCCTGTCTGCGGTGAGAGCCGTCATATTGTTTATTAAGTGGGTGCCCCGATACCCACCTTGGGTGGCCACGCTGTGGAGGCCATTGAGGATCATGAAGGAGCCCCACGGGTCTTGTGGCCCCAGCAGGCTCCCTTTGGGGGAGCCGACCACTGTTTAATTTGTGGGTGGGTGTTTTTGTGCCCACCCGGGCCAACCACAATGTAGAGATTGTCAGGGGCCGCAGGGGGAGCCCCACCGCCCCCGTCCCCAGCCAGCTCCCCAACCAACAACATACTGAGCGCTGGCAGAAGCCGCCACCTTTCCTTTGCTCCCACCAGGGCCAGTGCAGCATTTTGTAATTGCTCCCAGGAGAAAGTGTGGACAAGGAATCACAGTGTCCCAGGGGTGGGCTCCCCTGGACACCGCACAGTACCAGGCCTATGGGGCCTGGGGCCGATACCGGCACAGGTTTTAGGGGCGCACGGCCATGGGGGATGGGGCCTACTGAGGCTCAGGGAGGGGGATCTGCGAGCCCCCTCCCTTTTGGTTTCTATTTTGCCCTGGGGGTTGGGGTCCATGGGGCCTATTGAGACTCAGGGAAGTAGTCGAAGCACCTATCTTCCCTTTATTTTCTATTTGGCCTTGGGGCATGGGGTCCCCGGGGCCTATTCAGGCTCGGGGGATGGCCCCTTTGCTTTAATATAAAACCTTTTTCAGACCCTCGAGGATGGGGTCCCTGGGGCCTTAAAGTAGCTCAAGGAGGGGGACACGTGCCCCTATCCCCTAAATAAACAAAGGCACCCTTTTTGTAATTTTGCCATGGACTTGCGGATCTAATGCAAATACATGGCAACATTTTTTATAAAAATATTTTTGGCCCCTAAAGGGACCCTCGCACCAGGTCTGGTGAGGTAGGGTATCCCTTGGAATACCCTGTCACCTTATATCTTATTTTTACAATATTAACAGGACTCTGGACTGAGTCCCAAGTCCTAAGATGGCTGCCACCACATCGTTGGTGATGCATGACCAGCCATCAGGTCTCATCTTCGGATCTGTTGGCTCCATGGATCCACAAAGAGCACTCTTTCTGGACCAAGATCTAGCTTTCTGCCAAATTTTGTGTAATTCCGTTCATTTGTTTTTGTGGTATCACTGCTCCATTTTCGTGGGGAAAAATGAATGAGGAAAACAGGTTTTGGGATGCCCCCTTTTTCTTGGTCCTGTCTTGACGATCTTCCTGAAACTTTCCGGGAAGGAGCATAGGTGAGTGAGACTTTTTCTATGGAAAGTTTTGAGAAGATTCATCAAATGACGCCAGAGTTATTAGAAAAACAGAAAATGCTATTCCTATCGAAACACTATCGGATAGTTACATATAAAATAGTATACAAAGTAAATGAAAAATAAAAAAAAGATGTACTCCATGGGAAACGCACTATAGTACATTATGAAACCTCTATTTGTTAATGCGCTGCAGAGGTCTGTCGGTAAGCATAGATCCACAGAATTAAATCTTGGTTGGTGCAGTGGAGAATAGTGACTTGTGTATTTTTAATGCTACGAGGTCACAGCCTGTGACAGAAAGCACTGTGAATATGTGAGTTATTATTGTAAACTTGCATTGCACACAGTATATAATAGACTGCTACAAAATAGGTAAAAAGGTTTAAGATAAAATGGTGCTTCCAAAATATAGATTTCTAGTAATATTCAGACTGTACGTAATGTAACGTTTTTTTGCATAACAGTCCCTCCAACACGTCAGAGGTAGTAAGTGCTATATAAATACAATTACATTTAAAAGCACGCACTTAACAGCCCATTTCTTCCAGGCCAGCAGGCACCCTGGCAGGAAGGCTTATTAAGCTGTCTGCCCGGTTTCGGTTTCACAGCACAGGAGAATTAACCGTCCCGGGTGATGTGACGTCTTTTTACAAAAAGTAGGGGAACGGTTTCTCATAAATAAAAAAATGTATGGGCACGTCATGCCCCTTCTGATACCGCACATTTTGAACACTGTCATATATATATATTCTATACTTAGAAACATGAGAGTGAATATACACTCTTCACATTTGTCCGTTATCGGAGGCACCACCAATTCTGTTTGTGGACCGTTGTCTGCCCCCATAGAAATTATATATAGAGGCATCACAGGTCTTTAACCAGAGTCTTAGCCATGAGACACTCTCCTGGGAAACTCACTCAGCAACCATGACTGAAGGAGGGGTTGAGAGGCAGCTCAGGAGCCAAAGAGAACCTTCAAGATATAAGGCCCTCCAGTACAGATGATAAACATCCAGGAAACAGGAGCAGATGCAAAGTCTGAACTTGCCACTGGACTAGCCTCTTTTGCCAAAGAGTAAAGTAATTTAAAGCTGTGCTGGAAAGGCATGGCCTTCACTTGGCTGCCGTTGCCTCCGTGTTGGCCCAGGCCTCAAGTCCTCGCACCATGTCCAGTGCATAGTTTGCAAAAAAATAAGTTTCAAAGTCCTCGTCAGGCGGCCTTTGCAGCTTGCACCACCCATAGCACCTGCCAGCGCTGCCAAAGAAGACGTGGAAGACTGTCATAAGTGCCGGTGTTGACATCTAAGTACTGGTGCTGAACACTGGAAACTACCGCCTCAAATTAAGCACTGACTATGTCTATCCCGCCACACTTGTACAATTTCTATATCTGGGAGGGGAAAGAGCTTCATGCCAGAGGTGGGAGACAATAAATAAAAATGCAAACAGTGACATCCTGGGTTCCTCTGGCTAGCAACCTCCAGCCTGCAGTCCTTGGAGGTCATGGTCTTCTGTCCTACTGGGTGTCAGAGGGGTCCTCTGCCTGGCAACCTCCAGCCTGCAGTCCTGGGGGGTCATGGTCTTCTGTCCTCCTGGGTGCTGGGTGGGTCCTCTGGCTAGCAACCTCCAGCCTGCAGTCCTGGGGGGGGGCATGGTCTTCTTCCTCCTGGGTGCTGGGTGGGTCCTCTGGCTAGCAACCTCCAGCCTGCAGTCCTGGGGGCCATGGTCTTCTGTCCTCCTGGGTGTCAAGGGGTCCTCTGGCTAGCAACCTCCAGCCTTCAATCCTTGGAGGTCATGGTCTTCTGTCCTCCTGGGTCTTGGGTGGGTCCTCTGGCTAGCAACCTGCAGCCTGCAGTCCTGGGGTGCCATGGTCTTCTGTCCTCCTGGGTGTCAAGGGGTCCTCTGGCTAGCAACCTCCAGCCTGCAGTCCTGGGGGGCCATGGTCTTCTGTCCTCCTGGGTGTCAAGGGGTCCTCTGGCTAGCAACCTCCAGCCTGCAGTCCTGGGGGGCCATGGTCTTCTGTCATCCTGGGTGTCAAGGGGTCCTCTGGCTAGCAACCTCCAGCCTTCAGTCCTTGGAGGTCATGGTCTTCTGTCCTCCTGGGTGCTGGGTGGGTCCTCTGGCTAGCAACCTCCAGCCTGCAGTCCTGGGGTGCCATGGTCTTCTGTCCTCCTGGGTGTCAAGGGGTCCTCTGGCTAGCAACCTCCAGCCTGCAGTCCTGGGGGGCCATGGTCTTCTGTCCTCCTGGGTGTCAAGGGGTACTCTGGCTAGCAACCTCCAGCCTGCAGTCCTGGGGGGCCATGGTCTTCTGTCCTCCTGGGTGTCAAGGGGTCCTCTGGCTAGCAACCTCCATCCTTCAGTCCTTGGAGGTCATGGTCTTCTGTCCTCCTGGGTGTCAAGGGGTCCTCTGGCTAGCAACCTCCAGCCTGCAGTCCTTGGAGGTCATGGTCTTCTATCCTCCTGGTGTCAGAGGGGTCCTCTGGCTAGCAACCTCCATCCTTCAGTCCTTGGAGGTCATGGTCTTCTGTCCTCCTGGTTGTCAGAGGGGTCCTCTAGCTAGCAACCTCCAGCCTGCAGTCCTGGTGGGCCATGGTCTTCTGTCCTCCTGTGTGCTGGGTGGGTCCTCAGCTATCAGCCTCTAACAGGCGCCATGTTGTAATTCAGTCTCTCTGAGTGGAGAAGGGGGCGAGGCCAGCAATCACTGACTATCTTATGCCAATCCTCGAAGAGAACAGCTGTCACTTGTCTAAGGGCCTGCAGAAGTCCTTTAAAAAAGTGAAGTCCAGTCCTGGTTTTCAGTGGCATAGCCAGTGTGTCAGGGGCCCTAGTGTAAGGAAGGAAATCAGCCCACAGCCCACTGTTGAATTGTTAAATACAGCAATAATAATCAGGGTTCAGTGGGCACCTCAGTCCTCGGGCCCTGGTTCCACTTCACACGCTGTACTAATGAAAGCTATGCCCCTGCTGGTTTTCCGCCTACCTTCTAGTAGTTCCAAGATGAGGTGCCCTATTTCTGGATTTCTTTAACCGAAACTCCAATGGCTCCTGCTACGTACGCTCTATGTCATTTCCTTTTCCTGTCTATACACTATTTCAGGACTTCCTTTATTCCTTATCACTGCATCTCAATATTTTTCGGTGGGTTCCACATCCCTCCGTTGTATACATTTTGTAACTGATTTTTTCATGGAGGTTTTGAAAATTCTTGGTCTTGTTTCCATCTTCTTCACTGACGTCAAGGATCGCAGTGTTCACTATTCCACCCTTAGAGGCTTTTGTGTTGCTGGCTTTTCCTCTAGTTACGACCCTTGCTGCAGACACCTGTCTCACGCGTGACACCCCAAGTAATTATCAGTGGCTGGGATTAATTCAAGCATTCCATCCAACGAAAGTTGAAGGGGCCCCCCTGCAAGGTACACAGAGGGGCCCCTTCTCCGGATTAAATCCGGAGCTCTCTGGCGTGAGTACAGTGCTGAGGGGGCCCCCTGCAGCTCGGGGCCCCCCCGCACTACGGGGGATGCGGGGGCCTGTGTTACGCCCCTGCATCCATCACTCTTTAGAATATTTCAGTGCAATTCGCTAAGTGTGACGTGTATACCCAGACAAGGGTCCTGTGTTCACTGCACCCCTGGAATCATAGCTGCACCTGACTGAAGAGCTCCACTCAGCACCCCAAAACCAGTTTTGGGTTGCCTGCTTTCAGGTTTAGAGATGACCTGGTCTGGCAGTTTGGATTGAACTGTTTCAATTGGAGCAGGGTCGAGTCTGATTTGCATATGACTAGGTGCCAACTGAGGTGGCATGGTGAGCAAAATAATGATGAGCTGGGATGCAGCCTGGGTAATTACCAGTGGCTGAGATTCATTACAGCATTCCATCCATCACTTTTTTGTGTACTTCCGTACAACACCGTAAGTCAGATGGGTACAACGAGATATGGGTCCGGTGCTCACGGTGCCACTGGAACCCAGCTACATCTGACTGAAGAGCCCCAATCAGGGCCAAAAAGGCCCTGGACTGCTTCTGTTCTGGTTCAGGGAGGACCTGGCCTGGCAGTGCCAGCTGGAATGTCCCCATTGGAGCTGAGTCAAGACTGGTTTGCATGTGTCTGGGTCCAAACTGAGGCGGCGTGGTGGACAAAGTAAAGATGGACTGAGTGATTGCCGGTGGCTGAGATTAATTCTAGCATTCCATCCATCACTGTTTTGAATACTTCAGTAAAGCAAACATGAGCAATACAGCTAAAGTAAATCTAATTAGCAGTCAAATCAAAATATTGTCTCCGATGTCAAGTATAAAAGAAGTTCTGTCAACACAGTAAAGCATAGATGTTGCTTTAAAAACCCGTAATGTTGTCTAGCAACCGTTGCTTACTGGGTTGGACGCACAAACCCTCTATAAAAAACATTTAGTTATATAAATAAACTAGATTTGAAAACCTTGATCAAACCCCATCCAAAAGGTTGAATTTACGGCGATTGTTGCTTAAAACATCCGTAACTGCTCAGTTGTTGAATATCCTTAACTTGAGCCACCTTGAAATGTGAAATCATAAAAAAAAATCATAAATGGACAAGCACAGCACCCCCCCCCCCCCCACCCCCCCCCGAGACCAGTTAGGATCCACCCCTAATCACTGAAAGCATCGCCCCTTGATTCTAGGGGGACCCAAGCCAAACGCCAAAACTCCAGATCACTGGTAAAGGTAAGTGGTTAGAAAACACTCAGATAAAAAAAAAATGCATATTGGCATTTTAAACAATCCAGAATGGAGAAATGTCCACTACATGAGCCATCTTAGAATTTGTGAAATAACAGAGCTGGGAAATCAGACACCATAAAGCAGTAACACTCCAGAGTTTGACTAAATATACATGCTTTGCTATAAAATGTCTTCAAAGTGTTAAACTTGTGAGTGCATATTTTACAATTCTTGATTGGACGCTTAGGAATGGAAGGGCATTTTAGGAATTGAACATTCTTCAGAAGAAATCACCTTTATCCATGCAGATAATTGATCCTATAGAAGAGTGGCAAACTAGTTTGTGTTTTGTACTTTTTTCAGGGAAACGATTTTCTTTCTTGACATTTATAAAAACAAGAATAAAGTTCTCCTTTAGATTAAATAAAAACTTTATGGCGCGGCAACTATTTATTTTTCTTCTTAGGGCTTACAATGGTTCATAATATAACCTTCTACCTTTATCTCCCCTGGTTTACAAAGTTTGGGGCATATCATCAAAGACCGGTGATAATTATCGCTAAGCGCACTTAGCGTGAGGATAATTATCGCCGGGTAACGTGCAATTTTATCGCTGAGATAGCGTGCTATTAGCAACGCTTATCTCAAAAGCGATAAAATTCCAAGCGCTAACTGCCAAATGTAAGATTATTGCTGGAAACCCAGCGATAATTTCACAAATGTTGGCGATAGCTTGATGATAGGGCAGGGAAGACTTAGCCATGATTTCCACCTTCCATAGGATATCATGGCTAAGTCAGCCTTGAAGCAGGCGTAAGGAAATTAGCGATAACAGAGGTTATCGCTACTTTGCTTGTCGCTCTGCAGGTTAGTGTGCCCATTGATCATTGAAGAAATGTCGCTTAGCAACATTTCTCCAGTTATGTTAGGGCAGGAACGCCCACTTTGTATCTCATTAGAGATGCAAAGCTGGGCGTTCAGAATACAAGCGCTAATGCAAGGTTTCACGCGATAGCGTGACCTTGCTGATTAGGCGATAAAATTATCGCCGCTTTTGGTCCGAAAACGGACGCAAAAGCGGCGATAATTTTTATCGCCTCGTTGATGAAATGCCCCATAGTTTCTTTTGTGCATATGTTTCGCTTGCACGGTGAGCAATAATACGTAAATGCACCCCGCAGACCATCCCTGAAGCGCACTCCCCTGGGTTGTATTCTGATACCTTCACTGATCTCGCAGTAAATACAAATGCAACAATGAAAATCCAGAGACCCATGTGATCTGTCCTGCCACCATAGATTGTTTGAAGGCCATACCCCCTCAACTCTTTTACTCAATGCATCTCTTAACAAGCATTTGCAATGCAATAGGTCTCCCATTTGCGAGAGTTTAAGCTATTGGCATTGTAAACGAATGACAATGTCTTTTATTTATGTGTTTTGCAAACCAACACATATATAAAAGGCATTGTCATTTCTAATGCCAATACCTCAAAGTCTAGCAAATGCAAGACCATTTTAATGGTGGCCGCACCCCTTTTTTAGACACTGCTTGCCGTATTCAGGTTACAGTGTGCTGCTTCTAAAGAAAGGGCCACAGACAACATTAAAGTGAAAGCACAGCTTGGTGTGCTTTTACAAAAAAAAGCATTTGTTTCAGAAAAAAAAGTTTTTTTTCTAAAAGCGTCCCATGCTGTACTTTCAGTTTCATGGATGCAGCAACCCTTTGTTTAGACGTGGCTCGCTGTAACCTGAATACGGCGAGCAGCGTCTAAAGGAAGAGGCGTGGCCACTATTAAAGTGAAAGTATGTTATGGCGCGCTTTCACCTAAAGAAAAAAAAGGTTGCGTAGCGCAGCTGCTAAACTTAAAGCAGACCGTGCCGGCAAATTAAATAAATAAAGAACCACAGCCGCTAATCTTCAAAGTGGACCTCGCTGCCAAAGTAAATAAATAAATAAAGAAGCACGGCTGCTATAGTTAAAGCGGACTGCCATTACTAATTAAAATATAAAAGTGGGCGGCGAGCTGCCTTGTAGGAGTGCACCTCGTGGGTGGAATAGGGGAAAATCATTAAAGAAAAAAGTGCTCGCAGACTAGATAAAGCAGACCGTGTAACAACACAAGTAAAAAGTCCAGTCCTCATGGAATGTTACAAATGCAGACAAGGTGGTACCAAGGAGGGACTACCAAGCCTATTCACGAATCAAATGCAACGATTTAGAAAGGACAGTAACAGGAGCCAATTAAAAAGATGGGCAGGAAATGGGCGGAGCTTCAAGTCTCTACCTGAATACAGCATGCCGCACAGAGCAGCGCATGCGCTACTCAGGCTCAACCTAAAAAGAGGATGATGTAAAAAAAAAAAAAATCTTTAGACTGTTTATTCTGTTTGAAGTATTTTAGGGCTTTGCATTCATTTATTGGTGTACAAGATAGAACAGCATCTAAGGGGGTCAGTAAGAACAGTGGCATAGCTAGACCTTTGGCTGCCCGTGGCGGTCAGGGCGTTTGCCGTCCCTTGGAAGCCGCATTGAAGAGCAGGGGTGGTGCTTCTGATTGCTTCCCCGAGATGCCAGGTAAGAGTGGGGGGAGGCCGCCACCCCCAAAGCTTGTGCCGCTACACCACTGAGTGTGCAAACAGAAGGCGCAGTTCAAGAAGGGCAGGGAGGCGGGTGTGTGGATAAGTACACTTGTCTGTAGGTTAGACTTGGAGGGACCACTGTCTATGGTGGAGGGATGTCTGGATACAAGTATTGTTTCTTTGCTCGTATAAATAAGTTTACGTCCTGCTGAATCTGCTAGGGTTGCTAAAGACTACAACAGTCAATCAATCAATGAATCAATCAAACAGGATTTATAGAGCGTGGCCAATCACTCGCGAGGGCATCCACGCGCTGAGAACATAGCTGCTTTGTTATTAGTGGTTGTTACTGATGTCACGGATTAGGGTTGAGTAGGGTAAGCCCCCAGCCTGCGGTGTGCTGTCACTGAAGGGCTCAGGTGGTGGATGACACTATACGCTGTACTAGGGTGGTGATGGGTAGCTGAACACTCCATTACACTCTGACGACAGGGGCTGCGGATGAGGGCAGTGAGTGGTGCGTGCAGTGGGTGGTGCGAGTCATATGTTCTGTTGCTTCATAAGGAGTGTGACAACACCAGGCTTGAGGCGGCGGGATCATTCTGCTGCTGTTTCTCACCAGGGCCAGCAGAATGAGGAAGTGTACTTTGGAAGGGACACTTGTGATAATGTGTCATGCTTCAGTCAGTCGACTTGCATGTGTCTATGCGTGTGTGTGTGTGTGTGTGTCAGACAAGCACTGTCAGGAGGTTCTTAGCTCATGTTTAAGTAGAGAACATCTGCTTTGTCACAATTTATAACATATGGGCCAATCCACGTGGGCTTGGAGTCTGGAGTAGGAAACATGCTTTACCATCCGGGTCTGGTGGCTCAGTGGACTAATGCATTCACTGTAGTGGCCTGTGTTTGAACTTATAGTCACAGGTTCAAATTCTGGCACCCAGCCTTTCATCCTTCTGAGGTCGCTAAAACGAGTACTATTAAGTTGGGTAACAATAAACATCTATTATTCAGCACCACGATATCCTTCTGGGTGAACGTGTGCTTTACAAATACACGTTATATTATTACATTTCTGGGAGAGAAAGAGAGAATGTGCTTGTTTGGGTACAAAAGAGGGTGATTGTGTTTCTCTGAGTGTCGATGAGTAAGTGCCTGAAATGTGAAATTGTATGAATGAGCACTTCTGCAATGGGAAAGGGAGACAAAGACTTGGGGTACATAGAGGAGGAGCCTAGCGCGCAACCAAGATGGCCGCGTAGGTGCGAGGCTCCCGAGGACCTCCGCAACCTCCTACATCTATCCTGAATTCATCCTGCCTCGGTTGAGGGGACTGTGTTGGTGAGCCTGAGCTGAGGTGGTACCCGTTTTCCGCTCTCGAATCGGACCCCGGGTACCGGAGTGAGCACTGATTGAAGTTTGCGGCCTTCTTCTCGCCGAACCCCGGATTTGCGTTGGGGGGTGACCCAGTGGCAAAGTGAACAACAACGGCGGGCCGGGCCTGGCGAGTCGCGTACCCCGCACTTTCGCTTTCGCTTTCGCACCGTCTCTGCAAGTGAGATCGCGGAGCCTTTTGTGTTGGGGTGACTTCGCTGGGGGACCCTGCCTGCCTGCCGGCTGTGACCCACCCCGCCGATCTGGGGTGGCCCCCCCGGAGCTCGTGGCCCTGATTGCCTGCCCTCTACGGCGTTGCTGGTGCGATTGTGGGACCAGCGGCGATGGCCACGAAACAAGATGGGGATCGGTCAAAGACCAAGTCGACCCGGCGTGGCACCGTCCATCAGGCCAACAGCATGGACCGCTATACCCTCCAGAGGGGATCTCCCGGCGGACCGCACAAGTCCCCTGAGGGCCCTTCTGATGCCCCGGACTTGCCCACGGATCTGACTCTCCACGACGTCATGGGCGCCATTTCCGAGATGAAGGCCTCGGTGGGCCAGCGGTTCGACACCTTGGCACAGAAGATCGACGCGGTCCTTGTGGATGTTGGCCTGGTGAGGGCCGATCTATCCAAGACCAACGATCGAGTTGATTCTTTGGCCCAAACCACATCGGGCCTTACGACTGAGGTGGCGGCACTACAACTGGAGGTGCGCCGGCTTAGTCAGGCGAGCGCACTTATGGATCGGCGCCTTGAGGACTCCGAGAGTCGGGCCCGGAGGAATAACATCCGCATCATCGGAGTACCCGAGGGAAGGGAGGAAGCGGCGGCGGATCTATTTGTGGAGGACCTGATCGCTACCCATCTCCAGCCTCGGGGACTGAGCAAATTTTTTGCCGTGGAGAGAGCCCACAGAGTTCCCGGGGGAAGGCCGAAGGTCGGAGCCCCTCCGCGACCTCTCATTGCCCGGATTTTTAACTTTCGGGACAGAGACGCGATCCTGCAAGCCTCCAGACTACATGGGCCGGTTAAGCTGGAAAATATGGAGGTGAACTTTTACCCTGATTTCACCCAAGCGGTCCAGAAGCAAAGACTGAGCTTCCTGGGCGTCAAACGCCGACTTCGGGACCTGAACTTAAAATACGCTATGCTCTTCCCGGCCAAGCTGCGAGTGGAGGTGGATGGTCGCACGCACTTTTTTGATCGTCCCGAAGCGGCCAGGGACTGGCTGGACACTCTGTCTGGAGATCGTGATCGAGATGGCGGGGGGGGGGGGGGGGCGGGAGGAGACGGCCCACTGGATCGGGACTGAGGGGTCAATATTGGGCCTCACTCTGGACGAATACGATGCTACTTTAGATCAAGCGTCTGTCTTTGTACATTCCCCTCCCATGGAGGTTGTGTGGGGTCTAGAAGGGGTTCTCTTTCCTCCTCTAGGGGGTCTAGTTAGTTTCAATCTATAGGGGCGACAGGCACACTGCAAGTTGGGGGGGCTGTCCGGGCTCATGCAGGGGTGCAGGGAGGGGGGAGTTTTGTTGGAGTGGGTGGGTTGGGGTGGGGTGTTATTCGTTTTCACCACAAGGCAAACGTATCATTGTGTTATTTCTACAGTGCTCTCTGGGGGACGAGTGATGACTTCTGTTTATGATGGGGGGTAGGGGACTGAGTTTGTTGTCCTGGAATGTTAATGGACTGGGGGACAGGATAAAACGAGGTGTGGTCCTGCAGTTCTTTAAGAGAATTTCGCCCGATATAGTTTTTCTGCAGGAGACGCACCTCATTGGCAACTCCTTTTGCGCTATGAATCGACGGGGCTACCGCCTTGTGGCCCATTCGGGCTTCACGTCTGGTTCAAGGGGTGTGGGCATTATGGTTAAAAACTCGCTCCCGTTGGAGATTGATGAGGTGCGCCATGACGATAGGGGACGTTACACGGTTTTGGTGGGCAGAATGGAGGGCAGAGTGGTCGTTTTTGTGTCAGTATATGTCCCGCCGGGGCTGCAGACGACCACCTTTGCGGACCTGGGGCGCCTCCTCCTTGGCCTTCCGGAGGGGATTCTAGTGGTGGGGGGGGGGATTTTAATGCTGTAGTTTCCGGAACTGTGGATCGTCACCCCCCTAGGGATCTCCCCCGGGCCCAAGCGTGGTTATCTGGCCTCTTGGATACCCTGGGGCTGGTGGGTGGATTGTTGGCGTTTAAAACATCCCACGCAGCTACAGTACACCTTCCATTCAGGGGCTCATGGTAGTCTCTCACGGCTAGATTATGTCCTGGTCCCAGCGGCCTATGTGGGAAGGGTGGGAGAGGTGCGCCACTTGGCATGGGGTATTTCAGACCACTCCCCGCTCTTGTTGCACTTTGATATCTTGCCGAGGGGAGAGGGTAGAGTGGTCCCGATCAATCCCTGGTACCTGCGTGACCCCACCATTCGCGCAGAGCTGATTAAATCCCTTAAGCGCTATTTTGACGAGAATGTGGGGTCTGTGTCATCGGCGGTCTCACTGTGGGAGGCGTTCAAGACAGTACTCCGAGGAGAGGCCCTGTCCCTTATTTCCCACTCCCGGAGGCGCGAGCGGGAGGAGGTGTCCCGTGTTGAAGCTGAGATAACCGAGTTGGAGGTTGATCTAGAATGTGGGGTGACGGATGACAAATTACATGTTCTCCAACTCAAGCAAGCGGCCTATAAGGCCCTCGTCACGGAGGCGGCCAGGGGCCTCAGTAGAGAGCAACAGGGGAGACTGTATGATGTGGGTGATAAGGCTGGTAAATTGATTGCGTGGCTGGATAAAAAAGAGAGAGCGAGTCGAGTTGTCCCGTTGATTGAGAAAACGAATGGTGTGTGTGTCACTGAACCGGAGGAAATTGTCTCCTGCTTCGCGGACTATTTCCGTGGGGTGTATTCCCCAGTGTCTTCCCGCTCTGAAGAGGATTCCCATGCCCTGCTCAGAGATATCGCGCTGCCTTCCCTTTCGGAGGAGGACAGAGTGTTGTTGGACGCCGCTCCAACCTCCGAAGAAATTGCCCTCGCCATACGCTCGGTCGCTTCCGGCAAGGCCATGGGTCCTAATGATCTTCCCATCGAGTTGTATAAACTGCGACCGGATACGCTGGCGCAGCATCTCCGTGCTATGTTCCTTGCGGCCCACTCGGTGGGTTCCCTCCCGCTAGACCAGCGTCTGGCTACCATCGTGGTTATCCACAAGGAGGGGAAGCCACGGGACCGGGTCACATCCTATCGACCCATTTCGTTATTGAATGCGGAGCCCAAAATTCTCGCCAAGGTGTTGGCCAATCGGCTGGTCGGCGTGGTGTGTGACTTGGTCCACCAGGACCAGTCCGGCTTTATTCCCCATCGTAACACAGCGCTTAACCTGCGGCGTTTGCATGGGGTCCTCGCACGTGTCCCGTTCATACGGGAGCCGGCCATCTTGGCATCCTTGGACGCCACTATGGCGTTTGACACACTTGAATGGCCATATATTTGGGCGACGCTCGCAAAATTTGGGTTTGGCCCAGGGTTTATCAGCTGGGTTAAATTGTTGTACTCTGGCCCACTGGCGCAGGTGGTTGTGAACGGTAGAGTGTCGGCTCAGTTTGAGTTGGGCAGGGGCACGCGGCAGGGCTGCCCGTTATCGCCGCTCCTTTTTGCGCTTGCCTTGGAGCCCCTGGCGGAGTGGCTGCGGTGGGAACCTTCTATTCGTGGTCTCCGCTGGACCCCCGAGTATGAGGACCGCGTATCTCTATACGCTGACGATATTCTCCTGTACCTGGCTTCCCCACGTAAATCACTGATAGTACTGGTTGATGTATTGCATTCCTTTGGTCGTAACTCCGGCCTTGTCATCAACTGGGCTAAATCGTGCATGTATGTTCTCTCTGGGGAGGCTCCTATCCTTCCACGGGGCTGTCCTATTCAGATCGCCCCGCAGGGATTTAGGTACCTGGGTGTCTTCATCACCCTGGACGCGGAGGCCCGGTATGATCGAAACCTGCTTCCCCCCCTCCAGCGCCTGAAGGAGGATGTCGCGCGTTGGCGGCGTTTGCCGCTCTCGCCGCTCGGCCGGGCGGCATTGTTTAAGATGATGTCGCTGCCGCGTTTCCTGTACGCTCTGCAGAATACAATGGACCTCGTCCCGGCGCGCTACTTCCGCGAGGTGGAGAGTTTGCAACGCCGCCTGTTCTGGGACGGGAGACCGCGTATCGCCCTGGCGAAGCTGACGCTCCCGTGGTATGACGGGGGGATTGCCCTCCCGGATATTAAATGGTATTATTGGGCCTCCCAGCTGGCGGCGATTAATCACGGCCTATACGGGCCCACCCTAAACCCGGCCTTTGAAATGGATAAGATGCTACTGCCGGGTAGTGACTATAATCGAGCGCTCTACTCCAGCTCGCTCGACGCGCGTCTGACGGGCCCCACGCGTGTCATGGTACGAGTGTGGCACGCGGCTAATGTAGCGATGGGGTGGAAGGATCGTTTGACCCGGGCGTCACCACTGTACGCATCTGAGCAGTTGGGCTCCCTGTGGACCTCCAAGGGCTTCGAGAAGTGGGACATGATAGGCATCAGCAGGGTGGGGGATCTCTGGACGAGGGGGGATTCAAAACGTTCGAGATGCTGCAGACGGAATTCCAGTTGCAAGACAGGGAGTATTTTCGGTATATGCAGATCCGTCATGCACTATGCTCCGCCTTCCCGGACGTCGCCTCCATCCCGGAGTACTCCCCTCTGGAGGATAGAGTGCTGGATGGACATGTACCGGAAAGCACGATCTCGTTAATCTATAAAAAACTGATTAATGACCGCTCGGGATTGCTGATTGATCTTCGCGCGGCTTGGGTTGCCGATGGATTGGAGCTGGACGACGAGGACTGGGTCTCTGCGGTGGCCTCCCCGAAAGAGGTGGCCATACCGGCCCGCCTCCGCTTCGTCCAGCTCAAGATACTCCATAGGGTCTACATAACGGGGCCAAGGCTAGTGCGTATGGGCTATGCTGTGGACGGGTTGTGTAAGCGTGGGTGTGGTTCTTTGGGGACCTTTATTCATATTTTGTGGGAATGCCCAGAGGTGGAGCGATTCTGGCGTGGTGTGCATGAGGTCCTGCGGGTGGTTACGCGTGTGTCGCTGCTGCCCGAAGCGAGGAGATGCCTGTTGAACGTGTGGGAACCAACCGACTATTCGGCGCCACAGACGTGGTGGGTGACTCTGGGATATATGGTGGCCAAGCGCGATATTGCTCAACTGTGGGGTTCCCAGAGGTCCCCGACTGTTTCGGCCTGGAAGGAAAATATGGACTGGTGCATGTTTCGGGAAAAGGTGGTGTATGTAGCGAGAGGTAAGCCTGGGACATGGGTGAAAGTATGGGGCCCCTGGAACGCCTACCGCGGGGGAATCTGTGCCCCGCCATTATTGCCCGATACATCGCCTGCCCCATCCCCTTAGCCGGTTTAGCTCTCCGGTACCTGGGCACTGAGTCCACCCAGTCCCTGTCCTGACCTTCTCCCCCCCTTGGTACTCCTATGGATTGGTAGGGTCTCCCTTCTAGGGGAGCACATGCTGCTGTTTTCGATCGTGGGTTGCCTTGCGGTTTGACTTGTTTGTTGTTATTTATGTTAAAAAGAAACCGTCATGTGGGGTCCGGATGGTGTGGCCACCAACGCTGCTAACTCCTGTCCGCTTCCCTTTGCCGCAGCATGCGTTCTACTATGTGTATCATATGCTCCTCTTGTTTGCTAGCGGCCGGCCTGAAGGTTGTAGGCCCATCTTTGTATATTCTTTGAACTCTGTAATAAACGGTTTCAAAAAAAAAAAAAAAGACTTGGGGTACCCTGTGAAAGGGGGGAGCCATGCGGATGAGCCAATAAAATACCTTTAATTAACTGTCTGTTGATCAGCTGTATAAGTGAACAGTACAGCAACAAGGTCTGTGTGACTTACTCTGCGGCAGCTGAGACTAGAAGCTGGGATTACTGACATTGAACAACAAGCATTGGCATAGCCAATAGGTCTTGTTTTTGGGACCTTATAAGTGTTTAGCCATGCAACAGTTGATGTTGTTGTACCAAGGATATTGTGCTGCATAACTAAATACTTATAAGGTCCCAAAACCGAGACCTATTGGCTATGCCAATGCTTGTTCTGGATTGGAGAGCATAAAATCCTACCAGTGTTAAACGGGGAAATGTACTTCGATTGAAGTTAATTGAACAAATGTATCCAAATGAGTTAAGGGAAATGTAAAACTGTATAGTATGTGGAACGCCTTTGGTATAAAAAGTGACTGTAACTGTCGTACCCACGCAGACAAGGTAAAAAAATTGAAGAGCAGAAAATAACCAACAGGGGTAGCAAAAAATAGAGGGCTCGAAAAACGCACAGGGGTGATAGAACAAAGAGAGGTCAAGGATGGGCATTCATGACATATCAACAGTAGAGCGAAAAAGGGCCAAAGGTCATAGAAAACTGATACAGAAAGTGACAATGAAGCGGGAGGCCAAATACAGCCGAAAGAGCACGTCGAATGCAGGCGGTGAATGGAAAGACACTGAAACAAAGAAAAAAAATCACAGGCTGTATGAGGTAGAAAAATACAGACATCGATTAGAGCGAACGAACATTCACATTGGTTCACTAACAATGGGAGCGATGAGTCACAAATTCTCTTTTGTAGACAGTTACTGTCGATTTGTAGGGATGGGCTTGCTTTCACGTGGGCGGGCTTCTTTCGGGCTTTTTCCCTCTAGCAGTTTGCCCTTGTTTTTGCATCCAGACCTGGCAACACTGGGGGTGAAATTACAGGAACAAAATGACGGCTGTGTGAGGAGCGAAACGGAGAAGGCCGGAGGGTACTGGGGCCAGGGCTGCTGGAGGTTTAAAGTGGCGCAGGAGGTCCGTTTCTATCATAGACAGGTAAGGAGTGTAAGAGGCAAGCTGTAGGTTTGAAGGGCGGGTGACAGCAGAGCACCGTGCTGGCTTAGGACTGAGGGCGAAAGGAGCATAGGAGGCCGGTATCTAACCCGGCTTGAATGAATGAATGAAAGGAGACTTATAAACGCGCTACTTAGCCCGAAGGCATCAAGGCGCCTTGACTATAAGTTCAAACACAGGCCACTACAGTGAACGCATTAGTCCACTGAGCCACCAGACCCGGATGGTAAAGCATGCTTCCTACTCCAGACTCCAAGCCCACGTGGATTGGCTTGTGATGGCCCTGTATTTCTCTGGTGTTTCAGAGTCGTGGCTGGGCCGCCTACCCTTGTGATTAGCTGCGAATCTCTGTAGCAGAGAAAGAAGAAGCACACGGAGGTGTCTGGTGCTGAGGGTTGGGGTCTGGCTTTAGGTGCCGGAGCAGGGTTCAACGAGGTGGTGGTCTTGCAGGAAGAAAGTTCTGTGAAGTCTGGGTTGTCGAGATCGGATGGTTTGGGGGAGGGGGGGTTTACTAGCAATAGTAGGAGAGTCAAGAGAATGAGGTGTATGTTAGAGAAAGCTGGGGGTCAGTGAGTGGGTTTAAATAGATTTCCAGTTGTAGGACCGTCCGACGGGCGCGTATGTGAGGTGCAGCTAGTTCAGAATGTATGTACGGGTAGTCATCGCGATTGCAATCACTCTCAAAGTGAAAGTGATTGCGACCGCGATGCGCGCAGCAGCGGGGGGAGGGGCGGAGATGGTGCTGAAGGCTGGCGCAGGAAAGGCAGATGGCTGGGCGAGAAGGGAGGGGGGAATGCGGGGAGCAGCTGTGCGCGTGCACACCATCATGCCCTCAAGCTTG
This sequence comes from Triturus cristatus, assembly GCF_964204655.1. NCBI lineage: Eukaryota > Metazoa > Chordata > Amphibia > Caudata > Salamandridae > Triturus > Triturus cristatus. The sequence continues at coordinate 810,597,949 of NC_140595.1, forward strand.
TAGCCAGCACAAAAATGTGGGTAGCACTTTCAAAACCCACCTACTAAATGTCTCGCCAGGTTAGCGCATGCGCTGGGTCAGGCGAGACCTAAAAAACATCAGAAACCAAGAAGGAAGCACGTGGTGGAAGAGCACATCAAAGAAAGAATAAGGGAACAAATGTGTTGAAAAGCATCCTTCACTTAGAAATGCTGTTTCATATGTAACAGGAAGTGACTTCACAGAAAAAGGCCTTACTTCTACATTTGGTATCCTCTTATAACTTCCTGTAGACTGATAGCTAACTTCAAATGCGCATCTTATAAGGGTTATCCAAGTGACTCGGGGGGGGGGTTCCATTTGAAAGCCTTCCTGAGGATGTGGAGGGTTTTGAAGTAGCAGGAGGTGAAGGTGTTGACCTGTGGGTTCATGGAGAGGGAGGAGTTGAGTACAATGCTGACATTTCAGACGTGGTTCGTGGGTGTCGGGGGCTGCCGAGGGCGGTGGGCCACCATGTTTTGTTTCATGCTGACGAGTAGGTTCCGAGGATGAGAACTTCTGTATTCTCGGAGTTGAACTTCAGGCAGCTGTTGCTCTTCCAGGATGCTACGTCCTGCATTCCTTCCTGGAAGCTGAGTCTGGTGGTGGTGGGGTCCTTGGTGAGGGAGAGGATGAGCTGGGTGTTGTCCGCGTAGGATATGATGTTAAGGTCGTGCTGTCTGATGATGGTGGCGAGGGGGCTATCTATCTATCTATCCATCTATCTATCCATCTATCTATCCATCTATCTATCCATCTATCCATCCATCTATCTATCCATCTATCCATCTATCCATCTATCCATCTATCCATCTATCCATCTATCTATCCATCTATCCATCTATCTATCTATCTATCTATCTATCTATCTATCTATCTATCTATCTATCTATCTATCTATCTATCTATCTATCTATCTATCTATCTATCTATCTATCTATCTATCTATCTATCTATCTATCTATCTATCTATCTATCTATCTATCTATCTATCTATCTATCTATCTATCTATCTATCTATCTATCTATCTATCTGTCTGTCTGTCTGTCTGTCTGTCTGTCTGTCTGTCTGTCTGTCTGTCTGTCTGTCTGTCTGTCTGTCTGTCTGTCTGTCTGTCTGTCTATCTATCTATCTATCTATCTATCTATCTATCTATCTATCTGTCACTGCTGTTTTGTTTAGAGCGCACCAGACTCTCATGGAGTGCTTTACATAAGAGCATTGACAGATGAAAAACGCTGGAGAATGTGAGGCTGTTCCATCATATCGGCACGAGGAGGACAAGGGGGATATTCTATTTCAGCATTTAGAATCCGTGTCAGCATGAGTTGTGTGGGGTTCTGGAGGTGAGAGCAGGAGTAGTTCTGCAGCGCCTCTCGCCCCCTGGACCACAGAGCGCCTGACGTAGGCGCAGACCCTGCTCGAGGCTGGTTCTGCTCGCTCCTGCCAGTGCTGGATATCCAAGCCTTGAGGCAGCCTCCAAGAAGTGTCTATACAGACCCTCCAGGACTTTGCGATTTCGCGGTTTGCCGCTAAATCGGCACTTTTTTAAAAATGCAGCAATTTTTACAAAAGAGCCCGCGAAATCAGCACTTTTGTAAAAATGCCGCCATTTTTACATAAGTGCCCGCGAAAATTAAGAAATGCAGGGAAAAGGTTTTTACATTTCTGATATTTCTTCACTTGTCTAGAAATGCAGGAAATCAGGGTTCACATAAAATTATGAAGCAAAATATTTATAGATGAGGGCACCAAGTGTACTGGTGGACTTCCATGATGCCATTTACATTTTGGTAGTACAGGATGTATAAATGTAAACAGAACCATCAGAGAAATGCGTATGTGGGGAAAGTGATGGAATACGTTGGTTTAAGAAATTGGTGACACTTCACATCTGGTAAATGTAGAAAAAAAAGGTACATCCAGTGATGAGAAAGCTTAGAGAGGAAGATGATACAGAGTTGCCCCATCACCAAAATAACACTAGTGTACAGGGCGCAAACTATCTAGATATTTTTTTCTAAAGTGAAACACATCTCTGTATTAAGCCACACTGATAACTATGTTTATTCAAGTACTATACTTTGAAGGTTCTTCACGGAAAGCACACCAGTTCTGGTAAGCTTTAATTCACCACATATCAAAATAAAATGATGAGATAATTCACATTTACTAACTCGACAGCTAAAACTGCATTGCTGTAAAACCATAAAACGATGGTCCAAGCCATTCACTAGCAAGGTCTAACGCAGGCTTCTCCAACAAGTAGCTCATGAGCTACCAGTAGCTCTACAGCTACCTGTAAGTAGCTTTCCTGTGTGCAATACAACATACTGAATTAGAAGATTTGCTAGGCTGAATTCAAATGCACATACCAAAACTGAAAAGTATGTATTTGAAACGAAAATATGTGTATTTTCATAGCTCATAAGATGATGTTTTGAGAAATGGTTCAATTTGCAAAATATATTTATTGATTGAAATATGTTCAATAACTCATCAGGCATTGGGCAGAATTATTATTAATATTATCACTTTGTGCCAGGGGTATTGCAGCTATGGCTGGTATGTGTTATACATGTAAGGAATTCCAAATTGGCAAAGCCTTGTTACATTACTGCTGGAAACCCGTCCTGAAGCACTGAGGCCGACAACTAACTGCTGGTAATCATAAATGGGGTGGCCACTAAAATAATCTTGTCTGATGTAGTGAGTATAAAAAACACTAATAATGTTAGCAGCTCGGTAGGATTTTCATTGCACGGAAGTAGGTCTGCTTACAGAGAAGGTTAGAGACCCCTGGAGTAACGCAGCCCCCACCATTAATAAGGGTTCGCCTGCTTTAAGGGGACGTGGAGCCGACACTGATGTATGTCTGCAGCAGGTAGTGCGGATGTCGGATGGGTAGCTTGTAGTAACGCATGGCCACACATGCATGCACAAGGGGCTTGCTGGTTGAGCACCGCACAGCGGCCGGCACTTTCACGTCCAGGCGCTCCAGGGAATCCGAACGATGTTGGATCCCTTGCAGTGGACAGAACGGAGCAGCAGAGAGCAATATACGTAAAAGCAAAAATAGAAAACCCTTTTTAATAAACCTTTCAAATTCAGAAGTTGCTTTAATATAAACGTATGGGTTGTCTCAACGCATCAAGATATATTTTAAATACAGGCACATTGGACATGGAAGGTGAGGGGGTAACATGACCAACTAGAGCATGGGCGTCAATTCACTAAAATGCTAGGGGTAGTGGAAGGGACATCACAGGAAATGACATCACGTCAGGGCCTATTTCAAACTAGAATACTCTGCTAAATGTTTCCATTGTTTTAAAGCTGCAAATTAATGATTATGAGTAAAATAAAGTGCCGCAAAAAGGCCGCTAAATTTCCATATTTGTGCCGGTAAATTTGCTAATCCATGCCGCAATATCCTGGGGGGTCTGTCTATAGTTTATCACATAAGAGTGAGATGTGCTTGGAGCAGCAGGAAACCCCTCCCTCTCCTGCTTGCTTCCCTGTTTCCTGGCTGGGGATTGCAGACGGCATGGGGTTGGCCTGGGGAGGTGGTGGTCCATGTTGAAGCTAATTAACAATACCCACAACTCATAATTACCTTGGCAGTGTGAAGGAAGGGAGGCCCTGGTGAGAGCACAGCTCTCTCCGTGTGTTCTTTGGATACATGTCTGGGGTGCGGGGCTGCAGACTCTGCACGTGGCATCCTTGCAGAGAGGAGAGATGGGAGCTCACCAAAGGCGCTGCATGGCTGAAGAGGGAGGAGCTAGAGTGCCCACACTGCCAGAACCACTCTGTTGTTTACAAGGTCTCGGTTGCCCGTGGGGGCATCCGCAAGCTGTCTGGAGACCAGGGTGCGATGGCAGCGGCAGGATCAAGGATAATTTCTTGCGTGAAATGCGCATGCGCGGACGCCCGCGCAAGCGCATTTGTCAGAAAAGTTGGAAACCAGGAAGAGGGAGCCCCGGAGACGTCGCGCGCGGGCGGGAGGCGGGTGGTGGGCGGCAGGCAGCTACGCTTCGCCCTCGTGTGCGTAGGCGCTGCCTGCTTCACCTACTTCAAAAACTGCGAAGCAGGCAGCGCTACGTACACTACGTGGGCGAAGCGTAGTTGTCAGCCCAGGGTTATCCCTTTCACGCATCACTCTGCATGAAAGGCGTGTTCCATAGGTGATGTTTTGGGTGTTCCCATGCAACATCGATGGAATCTGACACATTCCCAGATTTATAGCGTTTGGTAAACCTGGGAATGCGTCAGAATCCTACGCCTGCCCAGGGGAGGTGCAGGAGGGGCACAACGAGGAAAAATAATTTTATTTCTCATCGCTTTTCCTCATTCTATGCGAGCTGCATTCTGCAGCATGCATAGAGAGAGGAAAACGCCTTTAATGATTGTTTTTGTGCAGGAAGGTGTTTCTTGCTATACAAAAACAATCATCACCGCAACGCAAGCACCCTTGCAACATGACGCAAGGATGCCTGTGCTGTTGCATGGCAGCCAATTGTGCACCAGCGCAGGGGAAGCACATAGTTGCATCATAATGTTGTTAATACGACGCATCCCTGTGCTTTTAAAATGACGCAGCTCGGCGCAGCAAAATGGCTTACGGCGCCACGTCATTTTTTTGTGAATGAGGCCCTGTGTTTTTCGTTCAATTTTATTACATTAATCATTTTTAAAAGTATTAATCCTTTTTTTTCTCCATATTGCCTGGATTTACACAGTCCTCTTTAGCTATGTCATCACTTTCATTCTTCGCTCATGATGCTTTGAATAAATCCTGTGGCCAGTCTCCATTCTCAGTTGAAGCCTCTGTCTCTTTAAAAGTCCAAATTAACACATGAGCTGTCACTTCTTAATCGACTGTCTTCACCTCTTTTTGTTCTCAATAAACAGCTAGAGAGTGATATCCTTAGCTTTGCTTTTCCTCACTCATCTAGATTCTACTTTGAATTATTTGTCTTTGTTCCTGCTGCATTCCTGTTTTTCACAATGACCCTGACATTTGTACTGCTTAATGACTGTTTGTAATAAGCGCGTTAGATGAAAGCGCTCTATACATTAATAATGAGGGCAGCCATATCTGGCTAGCATTTATTTGCACATTAACTGGCGGCACGGGAAGAGGGGCCATTGGTGGTGGTAAATTATTAAATTCTGATTATGTCACCTAGGGTTTTTTCTTCTGCAGTTTTATAAAGTTCCACTGAAAGGTATTGGAGGCATTAGGTGAGCACCAGTTATATTATACAAGGTCACATTCACGTTTTTTTAGGCACGGGAAGATTAAGTGTTGATTTGCCCAGAATCACAGGTTGATGAGAGGACGCCGAGAGTCGAAGCTGGCTCCCCAGTTTTAAAGTCGGCAGCTCTGGCCGTAAAGCCTCATCCTCTCTCTGCAGCACTTTGGTTGCATGATTGTGGTCACAGAAGTCTTCCCTGCCTACTTTCTCCTTCCTTCCTTTTACTTCTCTTTGCTTATTTTGTAATTCCGCTCCACCCGGCCCCTTCTTCTCTGAAGGGTGCTCGCGTCCTTTCCATTGCCTCAGCATGGCCCGATTTAATGCAATTGATTTACAAACAAACTGGTGGGTCTTCATAGACTTCCTGATACTTTACTGCCATCTCGTGTTTTTTTGCAGAATTGCAATACAACCTTGCAAGAAATGAAGGGTCCGATGTACGAACAATTTTAAGCATGCGCAAACGGGCAAATCAATTGCGACTCGCAAAAAATTGATTAGAGACTCTCTATTTGGAAGGGGCGTTCCCTTCCAAATAGCGAGTCTCAAACCCATGTACTAATGTTTTGCAACCACAATTGCGCTCGCAATTACCACCTACTTCAAATAGGTGGTAATGTATTCACACATGGGGACCCCTTCCCTTATGCAAATGCATGCACATTTATTTTTTAAGGGAAGGCAGTGGTCCCAGGGAATATGAAATATGAAACGAAAATGTTTCATTTTCTTTTTATAAATGCATCCCGTTTTTCTTTAATGAAAACGAGCTGCATTTAAAAAAAAAAAAACTGCTTAATTTAAAGGCAGTCCCAGACATGGTGGTCTGCTGAGCCCAGCAGGCCACCATCCCTGGCAGGGTCTGTCATTCCCAATGGGCTTGCAAATTGCGAGGCTCATTAATATTAATGAGCATCGCAATTTGCGACCCCATTGGGAATCGCAAACAGTGTTAAACACTCTATTGTACATTTGATTTGTGCCTCGCAATTTGCGCCTCACAATTTGTAGCAAATTGCGAGGCGCAAAATCAAATGGTCGTACATCTGGCCCTCAGTATTAAATTCTACGACCGCAAAGGCTCTTTCTTCAAGATCAAGAACAGGTCAGCTTGTCTCTGGCAGTGCCTAATTTGTATATAAATAAGAGCCAGGGCGCTTGTAAAGAGGCCACTGCAGCTTGCACCACCCATTACCCGTACCAGAGCTTCCAATCTCAGTAGCAACACAACTACTAACCATCATATACCCACAAGTGTGACATTTTAAACTATTCCAGGCCCCCAACGTCCAGGCCCCCAACGCTATAAGAATGGCCTGGGCGGCATGCATTAATAATTTTTAATGTATATTGAAATAATAAACTACTGCTTTTGCACTGATCTCTAAATTAGACAACCAGCGCCTCCATGTGGCAAACTGTTATAAGTGCCGATGTTGACAATTAAGTGCCGGTGCCGTGCACCGGGAACCACCGGCTCGAATTAAGCACCAGGCTGTGGCTGTCTGTTGTTTCTAAGAAACATTGATTTAGAAGGTGCACCTTTTGCCAAAGAATATGCCAGTTTCAGGGCTGTATTTCTGCTCATTTTCAGCACCACCAAATTTCTATTCCTGCAAAGTGAGGATTTCTGTAAGCTTTTCTGCTTACTGTATTCTTCTGTTCCCTACCATCCTGGCGAGGCTCTTTTGGACAGCACCTCGCCCACGCCCAGGGCCTTTCTCCTCATAGAGGACCACTGGTAAGTGTTGAGGCTGTTAAACCAAATGCCCACATCTCCCTGAAACATGACATTATTATATTTAACTCTTGTTTGAAGGAACACAGTGACATTTATCATCACATATTATTTAAATAAAGAAAGTTTTTTTGCCTATTGCTTCTTTCAGTTTTATTTTCTCTTGTGGACATTTGACAAGGAGTCTCTTCAGAATATTTACTACACTTCTGTGTTTGTTTACACTATCTCTGTCTTTTTGGCACACCTTGATATTCTTCAACCAGGTATACCTTCTTTGCCTTTACCTCCCTACTTTGGTAACTGCAATGGCTGATTCCTCAACTGACAGTAATAGTTCACACACAAACAAGAGAAAACAAACTGCATTATTTTTACCACCTGGAAACTCCAAGGCTGTGGAACCACAGGAGCCATTTCTTTGGAGAATTGGGGATGAAAATATTTGCTGCACATACTACTATAGAAGTTATCCGTGCAGGTACTATGAATATTTAGAGAAACGTGCTAAGTCCATCAATTAGGCTTTCTGATAATGATTTTAAATTAATCCAAGATGATAAACCAACAAATGAGCAAATCTCTCCAGTGATTGCATATGTTAACCCTGTGTGAATTTACTTTTGGATTTAGGCAAAACTGCGATTTATCGCTCCATTCACAAGCTGGTGTTAACAGCCCATAACACCAGTTTACCCGCGATAGCAGCCGCAAAAAACATCGCCACAGATGACCCCGGCAACTATCGCTACTGAGATGCAGAGTAGGCGTTCCCGTGCCAAAAGCCTCGACAGCACCACTCCGCAACATTCTCAACGACCAGCCAGATCGGTGAAAAGACCACGAAACATGCGATAAGGCGCTTTAGCAGCAGGACATTAACACCTGCTCTGACCTGGTGTAAAGTCAGACGACAGCCTGCACCACAAAAGGGAGCCCAGCCCAGACCCACACCTGAAGAACAACAGATGTCATGGTGCCACTGAACATGCGGGCTGGACACCCAAGAGGGCCTCAACACTCACCGCCACCCCCCAGGACCACACCCCCCTCCCCGGACACCCACTGCCCCCCCCACCCAGAGACCAACACTCAGACAAAGAAAGCGACCCTCCGAAAATGCACTGACCTCACAGACCCAACACCAGAGAACACCAGAGAATGTCATTGCCCACTAAATGCTCAAAGGGACAACCCTCCTCCGCATCCTGACCACCATTGCCCACAGGCTGACGGTACCAACACAGCGGACAACCAACATCACACCTCAGACAAAGCTGCTAGCCGTGCTGCACATGTTGGCCTCTGGTAACTTCCAACCAACATACGCCTGAGATGGAGGAGTCACACAGCCAGGCCTATCCAAGTCCCTCACAACGGTCATGGATGACACCATCAGCTTGGTACCCCACTATGTATACTTCCCACACACTGCGCAGGAACGGCCACAGACCAAGCAAGGTGTGCATGCCACAGCTGGCTTCCCACACGTGTCAGGGGGCAATTGACTGCACACATGTCTTACTAGTGGCCCCTTGCAACACTGCACACAAGAAGCGCAACAGAAAGTGCACGGATCCCACCAATGTACAGGCAATAGTGGACCACCAGGGAATCTCCACCAACGCCGCCCCCAACCACCCAGGCAGTGTGCATGATTCCTACACCTTCTGACAATCCATCATCGACCTGCGCCACCAGGATGGCACCCACAGAAATGCACTGCTCGTTGGCCAATACCAAATGCACACACCACACACCTCAACTCCACAATCATGCAAAATACAACACAGGAAATGCACACGTCACAAGCTCATATACAAAATGCACACCCACCAGACACAACAGCACAACTCACTGTGGGAACCTGGGCTAGCCATGTACATTAGCCCATAACGGCATGGCACCTCGGCCACACAATAGCAGAATGTCGGAAGAGGTGGGGACCAGGCATGTGTGAAGGAGGCAAGTGACCGATGAATGAGACTGTACAGAATGCCAAGTGTGGCGTGGATTTGCTGGCCAGACTGCAGTGTGCAGACCACACACATATCCATGTCGACACACACCACTGGTGTTTGGAGTATAGGGGTCAGTGGACGCAACCATGTCACCCCAGCCAGTGGGGAAGATCGTGGAAATGTAGCTTGTTACGTCCCCCCATAAGCAAGAGCAGAGTGGACAGGCCCGGCGTACACCAGACCAGCATAGGGGTGTGAATAAAAGGCACGTACCTCTGGGCGTGGTCCTCTTCCAGAATGCCCAACGTCTCTGCCAGGGTGGAGCCTCTCCCCCGCCACAAGGCTGACGCCGTGAGCGGTGTTGCCAGCGATCCTGTGCACCTGCTGCACCCCGGAACGCTGGTCCCCGAACCAGTCCTGCCCGCCCCTGCGCACCCAGGCCTCAATGCCCACCTGCCGACACCGGTGTGTGTCGAAGCGGGCCCACCACGTGCCGGTGCAATCTCCAAGCCCGAGGCCTGCGACATTAGCAGCCTGCTCAGACCACCACGGCCTCCGCAACACACGCCTGCAGTACTCCTTTCTCGTTGACGTACTCCACCGGCATGCACAGCGGACAAGTACGTCACACATTTGGAACTGAGTCTTGATTACACCATGGCAGAGCACATAAATTATGGCTGAGTGTATGTCACTATACAACCTACGATGTGGTGCCACCAGGTCTTAGTAGTGCATCACAACCGCAAGATTCTGTGGGCCCACGCGGACTACTGCTCTCGGCCTAAGCTGCGCTCGAGTAGGTCACAGAATTGGAACTGAACATCGATTATTCAAAGGCAGAGTACATATCATTGCATACAAGGAGAGGCGTAAGAGGATGACGTGTTGCATTTGGGAGGAAAAAAGGATCATCGTTACGGAGGTGATCGAACACTACTGTCAACTGCCCTGGTGTCACTAACTCTGTGCATCGTGAGCCTACTACATTTGGCTGTGGCCCACTGCTAACTGCTGCCTCCGGCCTACCCTGCGGTCCAGTAGGTCACAGAGTCTTGATTTGGCAATGCCGGAGTTCATATCAGTGTACCGGCATCATCGCAGATTGCATCCCCTCTCAGCCCCGGTGCCACTAAGTCTGTTCCCCGACATTCATGGACACTCTCTGGTCATACATTGGTGGCATCTGAGTCTATGGACTAGGGGGTAGTTTTCATCCTCATGCAGCTGATACCGAATTGGTGGTGGCAACGAGGCTGTCGCTTTCCACTCCTCCATTTGCTGCTTCAGGATAGCTTCTGCCCTCTGCCTCATGCCCTGGAGGATACCTTCCACTGTCCCACACAACCCTCTGCCACATTCACCTTCGACATCGATGAGTCTGCGTGGCCCTACCTCAGTGGACCACAAGTCACTGTCCCGTGGCGGTGTGCCTGTGCCGGTCGCTGTGCATCCGGGGCCACTAACTCTGTGCATCTCAAGTCAGGGACCCTGTCTGAAGGAATATTGGATGACCTCTGTGACGGTGGTCTTGGGGTCATCGACCCCATGTGCATGTTGCCCTGTGCTGTCTGCTGCCTCGGGCCTCAATTGCGGACCACCAGGGCTCACCCATCAAATTGAGTCCTGATCGGCCCGGACGTCGCATCGCCGCAGGAGGCACACACCACCATCGCCAGGGCCAACTCCAACCACCATCTGCCACAGTCGAAACAGTGGTACTGGCAGACTGATGGAGTTGCTCAGACCTGTCTCGGATGCCATCATATGTTTGATCCCCTGCTCAGCACTCCAGGTGCCACTGACTCAGTGCACCGCAACCCATGGACCGTTACTGATTGAGTTTTGAGCTGTGGAGAGGTTGCGCAGCAATGTCACCTCAGGCAGTGTGGGAGACCTGGGACATTGATGAGGAAGTTGATGCAGGTCTAACACACCCCACTGCAGCTGCATTAAGAATCCCGAATGGACACAATCCCAGTCATTTTCATCACATGAGCGCACTCAGCTCTAGTGCCCCAATCTCAGTGCACTGAAACTCACGGACACTTCTGTTTGTATGCTGGGTGACCGCTGTACTTGCTCCGGCTCCCCCCATGTTGCTCAGCAGTTGACTCTGTTATGCAGGTGTTTTCTGTTTCCATTGCACTGGTGTCCACTGTTCAAGTTGTTGCCGGCACCAAGCACTCCGTGCGGGCTGGCTTATACTCACCCCACACCTATCCAGCACAGGCATCACTGTACATGTGGCTCTGCCACTAAAGGGACCGGGTGCATGTGCCCGTAGCCAGTTCAACATAATATCTGTGTGTCCCTGTGGTCTTGTTGTATGCAAGAGGGCCCTGGGTCCCACGACATTACATTGTGCTGTGTACAGCGGACACAGACATGTCACCGCAGGCAGCGGGTTAGAGCTTGGACATGTAGCTTTGTCGTCACCCACTCAGTTCGTAAGGGGAGTGGACTGGGCCTTCGTACACGGAGCCAACGTGGGTGTGCGACTGATATGTGCGTGCCACTGGGCGTGGTTCTGTAGTGGGAATGTGCATCTGCATGTGTCTCTATGGCAGTGTGGGTCTCCTTTGTGGGGTGTAGGTGGCCCCTGAAGGGTAATAGACACCCATGTATGTGATCTAGCTCACCTTCCATGGATTCGGACCACACCCGCACCTGTTCGGCCACCTCCTTTTTAGCGTTCTGACACCTGGCATTGGGGTGCCATGTGTGGGTTGGTGAAGTGTTGTGAGCCAGCCGTGCTTGCGGGTGCTTCATGCTGTATGGTCTGTTGCAGGGGCTGGGTTCTCCTCTAAGTAGCTTGGCTGCCCTGGTCCTGGTGGTGGGTTGCATGGGCTGTCCATGGGCTGTTGTAGGGCGTCGGTGTCGAAGGTGTGGTGGTCCTCTCCGGCATCAGTGATGTGTAGTCTTCTGTGCTCTGCTGGAGGTGTTGTGTGTCCCTTTGCAATGTGAAGGGGAAATGCATGTTGACATTGTGTTGACATGTATGTTGGCGCATTGTTCTTGTTTACATGCAGACTGTATGACAATGTACATTGTGACTGTTTTTGAGGTGCAGGACAGTGTACATTTGGACTACATGACGGGTGTGAGGTTGTACGCGTACATTTCCATTTCACAGTTTCCAGCTCTGTCAGATGTAGTAGGCCTGTTTCTGCGCGTGTGCGGAGCCAGTTGTGTCCTCTGTTCTGCAGTGTCGGGGTTGCACATTGTACCAAATTGCCGTCAATGTGGATGCGCTGTTGTTGCTATGTGTGTGTGCTGCAGTGTGCCACGGGGATGGGGGACATGATCCAGGGTCATTGTGGGTGTGCAGTGTGCTACACATTGTTGTGCATGTGTGCCATTGTGCCCATCTCCCCCGTCCCCCCAATCCCTGGTCTTTAATCACCCTGTTGATGTTGTGTCAGGTCCTCCAGAGCTGTGTCCGCACTCCCGACTCCTTGCACCGTCTCCACACTGTTGACTGTGGCCTCTGTTTCCTCCAGCTCCTCCTGTGGCACAGGACTCCCACCTTCTGTCACCGTTGCTGCCTTCCTGTTGGCAGTGGCTTTGTGCCTGGTTTAGATTTTTACATCATGCCAGCGCCTCTTGGCCTCCTCCAGTGGTCTCCTCAACATTCCGACTGCATTCCCGGAAGTCTAATTGTGGGTCAGTTGATGGCAGTGTTCTGTCACCTCCGTGACACTGATCTTGTTTTGCTGCGGACTGCACCCTGTCTTCCTCTCCCTCTTCTCCCTGGCCTTCCCCGACCCCGATGTACCTTGCTGGTGGTCTGTGGGGGTTGTGGGGTTCGTGTTGGCCTCTGCGCTCGGTCAGGGTGCATCCATGTTGCTACGCACTTTGGATTGTTTCTGGTGTGTTGTTTTTGTAGCTTTTATAGTGCATTTTCCCGCCAGACGCGAGGGATTTGCAGGCCTGCCTCTGGTTTTCGCAGCTTTTTGTATCGCGATTGGCCTCATCACAGCTGTTTTTGCATTCGTGTTTCGCATTTTTGCGGCGTGGCGTTGATTTTAACACGCCCATTTGACATGTTTTCTGGTGACTATCGCATGGTACTACCGTGTTGTGAATACTTAGTTGACACGGAGTAATTTTCCCACGATAGACTGCGATGTTGAGAGTTGCTTTAAGTTACTTTTGCGATGGTTATCACACGTTCTTGAGAATACGCCCGCCCCCTGCGTGTTTTTTCATGGCCTTGTAAGTATTGGCCACTTTCATTCACGCATTACTCTGTGTGAAAGGGGCGTTCCATGGGTGTTGCTGTGAGTGTTCCTACACAACATCCATGGAATCTGACACATTCCCAGATTTACAAAGTTTTGTAAAGCTGGGAATGCATCAGAAGCCAACGCCTCCCTATATGAGGCATAAGAGTGGTGCAATGAGGAGAAATACTTTTATTTATCCACGTTTTTTCCTCTTTCTCTGCATTTTGCATTTTCCAGCATGCACAGAAAGAGGAAAATGCCATCAATTATTGTTTTTGTGCAGGAAGGTGCCCCTTCCTGCACAAAAACAATCATCCCTGCAACGCAGGCACTCTTGCAACATGACGTAAGGGTGCATATGCTGGTGCATGACAGCCAATTGTGTGCCAGTAAGCACGGGAAAGCACACGGATGTGTCGTATTGTTGTTAATACAACACATCTGTGTGCTTTTAAAACGACGTGGCTGAGTGCAGCAAAATGGCTTGCAGCACCGTGTCATTTTTTTGTAAATGAGGCCCAAAGTATTTACAACGTTGAAACACAGATTGAAAGATGCTGGTTACAAATTTGGTCTCTTTGACCCATCCACTATGAGAATTTGAAAAATGACATCTCTAAATGCTTCAACTTCCCTCAATTCCTTTTTGGATCAACAGGCTCCATTAATGATTGACTCTCAGACTCTGGACAACCTTTATTTTTTTTTGTTTTTTAGAGTTATAAGAGTATTACTCAGATTTTTTTTCTAATCTTTTATTAAAAAAACAGGTGTCCTTCATATAAATCTACGTAGTTTTGTTCTTCACATTTCTATTCATGTGTGTCGTCCGACTTGATTGCCTTACACTTGTGAGCTACTGGCTGAGGTTCTTTGTGCATAATTATGTCTTTTCTATGGTTTTCACCTTCTATTTTATCAAACAAAGCTAGCATGAGTAGTATGTAAATTGCCCCTTTAATTGTTAAACATTGAAGAGTCACTATTAAAAGAAAGACACTTGTTAAATGTCTAATTAAACAGAAATCTGATACATGTTTCCTTTGGGAAACTCATATTAATGATAACATTCTTTGGATTATGATTAAAGGATGGATTGGTGATTTTCTAATGCTCAATAATTTGTTTGGAAAAGTGATGTAGCCATTGTTTTTCAGAGCAGTCACATACTCAAATTCTAAGGAGACACAGGAGTCAGAAGGTATATTTCTTGTTGTTAAAGTTAAATGTGGCACTTTTATTTTCCATTTTCTACAACATTTATGGACCTATTACTGATGATCCTGATTTTGGAGAGATATAACATCGAAAACTATCAGCTTTGATAATATTAATCTTATTGGTGGAGGTTATTTTAATTTGGATAGAGATCCTCTTTTAGATAGAGTAACCTGCTTTAAATGTAGACCCTCCTAATCCTTTAACCTATTTAAAGCATTTTTCATAATACTAAGTGAATTGATCTTTGTAGGCCTCACTTTCCTATAACCAAATTCTTTACTTCTTTTCTAATTTCCACTCTATGCACTCCAGAGTAGACAACCTCCTTTCATTGCAGAATGAGTCATATGACTTCCAATTCCAAAATCAAACAAAATAACACATCAGACTATGCTCTGATTTCCCTGGATGTTAGGATCATCAATAGCCCATTATCAATTCCAAGATGGCAAAAAAAACTTGCTTTATTGTTTTGAAACTATCGTAATAAAGTGAAGTTACTAAACACTATCAATGATTATTTTATATGGAATAAAGCAGATGATGGATCCAAAATAGCACATGGGGGCACCTTTAAAGTATTTATAAGAGGTACAACCATATCCATATATATATATATATATTATTTTTTAAACATATTTTATTGCCTTTTGTATTCAACATTGCACACGTGATTTCAATAAACCATATCAGTCAGTCAAAAAAGCTTTATTATCGGCTAAAAACCATAAAAGCACATATTTACAAAGATTTAAATAAAACATACCAATATCCCACAATGCAATATATTCATGATGAAGAGGAATACTCCTAAAATAGTTTTTAAATACAAGTATAAAACCAGGAAATAATCCTATGCAATTTAAAACATAACAGATAAAAGAGTAAAATCAATCCCTTCACAAGTTAATATCAGGGAATCCCACTGATATGCTGGGTCTGTGGTAACGCGGGTGTAACAGATAATTGTTTTTTAATTTTTGCGCCTCTGGCGCACCACATGCCCCAGAGGTATCTAGAGGTCACAAAGACAATCGGGGGGTGGTGTCGTATTTACATTTTCTAAATGCTTCCCTGTAGTCCCTGAGACCCAGTGACTTACAAAGCTGGACAATCCATTTAGCTCTAGCCCTGGTGTAAAGAGGGCAGAAGAGCAGAACATGCAGATCCGTCTCTTCACAACCATCACATCCCGGGCATGAGCTAGAAACGTGTGAAGCGATTGACCACTTGTTTGTCACTGCCCTCAGTGGGAGTGTCCCATGTCTAAATTGGACATAAAGTTTATTCGCCAGTGAGGGCTGAATGTCATCCAAGAATTTCTCAAAGCGGTAAGTATCCTTCACCTCCAGAAATCTGTTGGTCAACTTGCCCAGGGATGGACTAGAACATACAAGATCCATTCGATATTGATTGAGTAAGTTGACCAACACCCTTTTAGGCATCAAAGGACATGTCTGCTCCGGAGAGAGCCAAATGTCTCCCCTACCCAGTGCATAACAGAGCTGCTTAACATATTTTAGCCAGGGGATTGTCCCTACCCCCCTTATGGTCATTAAATCCCTTAGGTCATCCTGGTAGCTGAGCAGCTCTGGGGTAGCCCAGAGTCGCCTCCAGTACATCACAGGTCGGTTCAAAATGATCCCCTGTATGGGGGCCAGACCCAGATCTAACCGTAAAGGAATCAGAGGTGTGCTCTGCGGGAGACTCAATAGACGCCTAATAAAGCTATTCTCAGTGATGGACAAGGGGGTGGCACTAAGATGGCCCCATAGCTCCACCCCATAGAGCGCCCCACCTCTCGCCTGGGCCTTGTATGTTTCTAAAGGGGATCCCAGGGTTTTAGGTGAACACTCTTTATTGACCTTTAAGATACCACCAGAGGATTGGGCCAGCTTCATGTTTGCCTTGGCCATCTGCGACCCCCAACCCATCTTATCGTTGAGTGTTACTCCTAAATAGTCAAAGGTGGAGACTCTTTCCAACACCGTGCCATCCAAATGGGGGTGGGGACAATTAGGTGATTATGCATTAAAGACCATGAATTTGTTTTTTTACAGAGGTTGATCTCCAGATTTCTTGTCTTGCAAAAAAAGAAGAACGCCTCCAGTGTTCGCTGAATACCCATAGAGGATTTTGATAGCAAAAGGGTGTCATCGGCGAACATCAGGGCTGGTATCTTGCGGGCTGCTAAGCTAGGAGAATCTAAATCCCTCACCCCCAAAAGATGGTCAATTAATCCATTAAGAAACAAAGAGAAGAGAGTAGGGGCCAACACGCACCCCTGCCTCACTCCCCTTTCCACCGGAAAGGGGGCCGAAAGCTCCCCATTTCTCCCATACCTCACCCTCGCAAAAGTGTCTTGATGTAGACGTTTGAACAATTGGCACAAGTATGCTGGGGCACCCATCTCTATCAGTATGGCCTAGAGCTTATCCCTCTGGACCAAATCAAATGCAGATCGAAGATCTACAAAGATCAAGTACAGGCTACCAGCCCCCAGAGTCACCGTCTTCCAATAGACCAATTGAAGTCTAAACAGTTGGTCGATGGTAGAGACCTTAACACGAAAGCCCGCTAGGAGGGAGGTCAGGATGTGTTGATCGTCCATCCAGCACTGCAACCTCGTTAGTAAAAGGCGGGCAAACAGTTTTTGCAAGACATCAATGAGGCTAATGGGACGGTAATTAGCCGGATCAAGTGGGGATGCCTTTTTATAGATGGAATGATCTCAGCCCCCAACCAAGTTCGGGGAATTTCCATGCCATGTAAGATGGCATTAAAATATAACCAGATGTAGGGAACCCAAACCTTCTGCTCACTCAGAAATAGATCTCCTGGGATTCTATCCAATCCCGTAGCCTTCCCAGAAGACAAACTTTTAAGGGCCGCCTTAATTTCCTGCATAGAACAAGATTGACAATCTGAGTCCTTCACCTCCGATAATTCTAAAGGGGATGTGCACTTTGCGGGGAGACCTAGTTCTACCGAGGAAACAATGTCAGTGTGGGAGTACAAGGGCTTAAAATGGGCTATCCAAACCTCTTCGCTCAGATTGGGTGTTATAGCGGACGTCCCTTCTAACGAGCCTGATCTCACAAGGTTCCAAAACGCGCCATAGTCGCGCCTGTCCAAGGCTTCTTTTAAATTTGCCCATCTTAGGGCCTCCCATTCCGACTTGGCCTCCGCGATTATACTTTTATAAGCAGTTCTGGCCAATCTAATACTCTGCACAGAACCGGCTTTAACCTCGCTAACAAGTGCACATTTCGCCTCCCTACAAGCTTTATTAAACCACTGGACCTGTTTTTTTGTTCGTGTCCTATTATTCACTGTGGTATAAAAATAATCGACCATATTGGCGATTAGGTTAGTGTGAATACAGTCCAGTGCTTGAAAGTAAGAAAGATCATAATTCACAGCTGGAAGTTCAAAGGCCTCTTCTAGGGAGCGAGCTAAATGTAAGTATAGCTCAGCAATTTTTTCGGGTGCTAGCACAAGCTTGGCCCACCTAATGCGTCTGCCACCCGCTACTGAGATTAAGTTCCTGTCAACACGGATCTCCAACTCCCGTGATCCATGTGGGTCACCCAGTGTGTGTTTTAGTTCTAAAGACAAAAGATTGTGGTCACTATCTACCCTTTGAATTACACAAAAAGCCCTTATTTGAGACCAGAATTCTACATTGACCATAATGTAGTCAGTGGTAGTACTTTTCCCCACTCTATTGAATGTAAAGTTCCCTGGAACATCAGGAGAGAATCTGCCATTACAGGCTCTAAGAGAGTGGGTTACTAGAAGCTTATTAATCTGTATGGCCACTGGCATTAAGCACATGGCTGGGTACATCGAACACTCCTGGATATGCCAGGTGGAATCCTCCTCTAAGGTTACAGAGGAGATCCCCACAAGAGGTTTGAAGTGACAGTTAAAGTCACCCCCGATAATTCTATGTGTAGATGGTGAAGAAAATGAAAGAAGTTCGTCAAGAGCCTCTAACATGGATAGCCCCAGCTCGTGGGGGGTAAAACGCAAATATATGTTAACAACCATCACCGTCGAGCCATCCATAAATTTAAGGACGATAGAGAGAATGTCCGGGGAATGAGAATCTATTACTTTCACTGTACACCCCAGGTGCATTGATACCCAGATGCACAGTCCCCCCAAAGGTCTTCCTCTAGGTCCCTGTGCAGCGGGTAGATGGAATGTTGCAAATCCCACCCTTGTAGGGGCAGTCACCAGGTTTCTTGAAACAAGCACAGATCATACTGATCCACCAACTCACCCCATTCTGGATTGGATAGCTTAGATCTCAGCCCTGCTACATTCCAGGATCCCAATAATGATCTTGGGGGTTCCACCCTATGAGGACTGGGTGAGGTGGAAGAGGGCATGTTGATAGAAGGAGTCCCTGCAGAATTGTCCAGTTCAAATCCATCTCTTGACAAGCTTGTATCTGCACCTGGGCTTAAGGGGATTATTCCCAGACCTACTTCCTTAACCCCAGAAACCTCCACGGGGCACCCAGCTACGTTGGAATTCGTTTTTTTAGACCCCAATGAGTGAAATAGTCAATCTAAATTATTCGAGGCAATAAGTCCGTTGGCTGTGGGTATATTATATTCCCCCTCCAGGCCACCTTGATGAAAATGAGTTGATTCAAGTCCCCCTGATACTGTTTCCCGAGAGTAGAAGTACCCCAAAGGAAGTGGAATAATTGCCCCCATTTGACAGGGACCTCCCCAATCAAGGATGTGCTTAACTACTCCAGGATCCCTAAAATTAACAATCACGCACTCCCCTCCAATATCTTTTAGTTTGGTCCCCAGCCAGGTAACTCTTCTAACAAATAGTATTTCCCCCTGACCCGGTCTCATTAGTGGTCTCTGTCTATTTAACCACGAAGTGATTTTATTCTTCAGCGCGGTGTATGTTTCGCCTCGTTCGCCCGACAGCGGAGGGACACCGGTTAATACCACCACGTACGGAGAAGCCTCCGGTGGTAGCTGGGGGTAAAATAATGATTGTCGATTTCCCTTTTTGGAAAAATTCATGTTGGGCTTTCGAGGCGCCGGACCCCCCTCCGGCTGCTGCTTACTGATGGATTTTTGGAATACGGATGGGTCTAGAGTGGGAAGAGTAACTTTGTCAGGGTGCACCCTGGGATGGGTGTCAGGGTCGGGACCAATGTTGTTAGGGGTGCGACTACACGTGTTCATTGATACCGATCGTTGTGCCTGGACGTCAGATCGGACCCTTCATTAGGACTAGGGCCATGAACCACCTGGTCAATGTTACCTGCAGCCAATGTCGCAGAGTTATTCCCAGTGCGTATGGGCAACTGTTCACCCCATGACTCTTATTGTTAATCAATGAGACTACTTTATCAATTCTACTCATCAAGATTTTAAACGGAGATTTGATAAGCTGTTCCATTTCGGCCTGAAAATCGATTAATAAGTGAGTGTCCCAGACCGGGGGTGCTAAAGTGGAGAAAGGGGTGCCTGAATCATCCTGAAAGGTGTCTAGGGCAGTCTTCGGTAGTTTTTTTTTCGTTTTTGATTTCTTATTTCTGGGGCGGTGCTTAGGTGCCTTTTTAATCGCCTTAGGAGCTGTCTCAGTGGCCAAATGAGTAGGATAGCTAAAATCTTGCACTACCTGTCATGTGAGAGGGCGAGAGGTTGGAGGATTTGTTTTGCCCATGATGCAACACGTACAATGCTTAATCATTTAGGATAGTAATAACCCAGTACTTCAGAATTTGCAAAGGGTAGTGGTCTTTAAGGAGTTAACAATAACACCATTAAAAACGCTGTAACAGTGTATCATATGAAATAATCACTTTAAAGCCTAACTTTGACTGAACAACATATTAAAAATTACCAGAAAACAGTCCAAGTCCAAATGCGGTATGTCCCGCTTAGAGGGATGGTCCGGCCCGGCCTCCTTTGGCCCCTGACGACCACAGACGACCCGCCCTTTGCCCGGACTTAGCCCGGCGCACGCCCGCGCGCGTCCCGCGCTGCGGGGCACTGGCTCTGCTTCAATGCAGCCCTGGCGCTGCCTGGTGACGCTGGTGTCAGGCACCTGGGCTGGGGCTGCTGGGGAATGAAGGCTTCGTTGGCCGTTTCCCTCACGGCGGGCGAAAAACAGTCTATGGCGCGTCCACATCCATAATGACACAAGAAAATAAATCACTTTAGAAAATATCTCCAAACTAGAGAAAACACAACTGAACTTGACAGACTCTTTATTACCACCTGCAATCTGTAATATAAATGTAATCAAAAGAAGCTACGATGAACATAACACTCTTTTTAGTAAGAGAGTATGTATTCAGCTCTTTAATAATAAATCTAAATATTATTTTAATGCTCCTTGGTCAGATATGTTTTTAACCAATTATTTCTGTATTAAAAAGAAAAACATCAAATGAATGGTATCATAAATTCTAGGGGACAACTCTTACTTTCTTTGCAAGCTAATGATAATATTAAGTTTTATCTTTTAGCTCAAAAGTATATGATTAGTAGAATCATTTTAAAATAAAACACTCAATGACTGCCTTCATTTATGCAATTTACCTACTAAAAAAAGACTTAGGGCCTTATTACGAGTTTGGTGGACCGGGAGTGGGCCACCCCGCTTCTGCACTGCCAAACCCACGGAGAAGCCGCCCGCCAGATTAGGAGCTGTCTCTTGTCTGGTGGGCCGTTCTTTGGCATTCCCACAGTGGTGCCTTTGAAATAGGCACCGCAATGGGAATGTCAAACTCAGTACCTGCACGGCATGGACTGCTGCAGTCCTTGCCGTGCAGGTACTTGCGCGTATGCACACAGGGGGGCACAACATGTGCCCCCCTGCAAGCACCCCATGGGCCTGATAAAAAAGGAGACGCTTTAGGGCCCCTTTTGTTTCCTCACTGCCACACTTTTCATGGCGGTCGCACTGTCATGAAAAGTGTGGCAGTGAGGAAACTCGTAATTTATTTGTATTAACAGTCGACAACCTGAGCAAAAAACACAAAAGTGAAAGGCACATAAACAGTCCAAGTCGCCGTCCTCAATCTTTTCTTCTTGCGTTATTCCAAGGTTCTTATACATCCATATTATAATCTTCTTAACACTTGTTGTCCAAGCCACACCCCATGCCAACACGTGTTTCGTCTATACGATTGTGAGCCATAGACTTCATCAGGGCTAGAACAGAAACAAAGTAGATAGATTACAACATGTTACACCAGTTACCCACATTGATGGTACAGTAGGTCCTACACCCATAGCATCACTGCCTTTTATGGATATCCCTGTGACACACGGTGTTGGGAGATCATGAATCAGACCATAGACAAGGCAACTTTCCTATTAGGAATGATTCATTATGGGGAACAGAAGCGAAAAATAGAGTCAGAGAAAAGCCACCTCTATCGTGCATAGGTGCTCTTTAACAATAAGCATTTTGAAGATTATTTTATATATATAAAGTAGAAGAATAGAAGAATCCCAGACTAACCACACCACTAAGTGCACAAAAGAATTGCTCCATACACTTACCACTAGAAAAAATTATCAAGCGAATACAATCATACAATCAGGATAGAATCATAATAGTCCAAAAGAAACCTAAATGTTATAAAAAAATTGAATAATAATAAACCACAAAGTAATCAAGTCATTAAGAACAACAACAGAAAATTATCCTCAGAGCAAAGGACTGGCTATCCACAATCAAGTCATGTCCGGTCATGTCATAAACACACATCTATCTAGTACTAAAGTCAAAGGGCTGAAATGTCCTCCTATAATGAGCATGCATTATCCCACAAGTTTAAAACATATAATAAAATGGTAAAGTAACCATAGTTACGACAAACTAAATGGACAGGCAGCAGCTTAACTGGTCTCAGGTTTATGACCAGATGAGAGGAAGAAAAAGAAGCCACTTTCTGCAGTCGCAATGTATTCTAATCAGATATATCTATACACACTATTAAAGTCTATTCTTAAGATACTAATGGTACCATTCTCGTACTGTGAGTAGTACCTTACGTTCAAAATCCAGCGAAGAAAGTCATTTCACGCATTAGATCCATCATTCCCAGGACCATAAATTCAAAAGAGGGTCACGTTAGACCACATATCCTGTAGAATTACAAAACAGTGTTAAGAAGATTATAATATGGATGTATAAGAACCTTGGAATAAAGCAAGAAGAAAAGATTGAGGACTGAGACTTGGACTGTATATGTGCCTTTCACTTTTTTGTTTTTTGCTCAGGTTGTCGACTCTTAATATTTAAACTACGTGTGGACCTAGGTCTACATATTTACAGCGCAGGTTGGTCGCTGTACGATAACTTTTGAGCACTTGTACACATTGGAATATTTGAATTGCAGAAACTTGTGCACTACTCTGCGCGGACGTCCCCTACTGCTTTTCTTTGTTAAGTTTTCGTAATTTATTTGGCTGGGACGCAGTGGCCTCACCAAGTATATTGCAGCCTCAAGACCTTCACGCCACCACCAGGGATCTCTTATCCCTGCCAATTGCAGTGCTCCCAGCGTGGCCCTACCGCTCTAGCCAAAATAGAGCGGTCAGAAGACAGCCACTGATGCGCTCCCGTGCGTCTGGCAGTCCTTGGACCGCCAGACTTGCAATAAGCCCCTTAAAAATTCTAGAAGCTCCATTTGAAGTAAATTAAAACTCTAATTTTGTTGAATCTCTTAAATCTGGAAAAGAACCATGACCTGATGGGGTTTTATACAACATTTTTACCCATGTAATTCCATTCCTGCTTTTTAAATATTTTCATGAGCAGGACCCCAGTGAAGGTTCCTTTGCAGAAGCTATGATTGTTGTTCTACCTAAATCAGAAAAAGATCTTTAGCCTCTAATTCTAAACCAACAGCCCTCATTCAAAAATACAGTAAAATATATGTTAATATGCTAGTTGACAGTTAGTTATCAGTCGCAGCTTCACTTATCCGACCTGGACAAGCAGGTCTTATATATAATTTTTATTGATAACACTTGACGTTTTTGCCATGTTCGTTCGTATATAAACGCAATCTCATCACCTCTCTGCCTTTTGGCATTAGATGCTAAGAAAGCTTTTGATACAACTATACTGGCAATTTCTAACCAAGGTTATGCATTTTTTCATTTTGGTTGCTTTTTTTAAAATATGATTTAAGCTTTATACATTAAATATATGTTCATTGGATAATTTCTAATTGTATATTTTCTAGCTTCTTTATCCTTTTTAGACGAGCCAGATAATGCCTTTTTATTGAACCGTTGTTATGCCTACTCCTAACTGTGATCTTAATAGTGGAATAGAAAGGAACATGTGGTTTTTAAAATTTCTGCTTACAAATATGGTTTACTGTTATATGTTAAAAATCCAATTGACACTGTTCCAGTTATCCTTGTATTTATAACATTCTATGCATCTGTAGCTGGATATATTCCAAATCTCAATTTTTCTCACAAAGTGTTCATTGTAGCACTGATTTGATTAAAAACAACAGTGTTCTTTGGTGTAATACTACACCCATATATCTAGGTATCTAGGTATCCTATTTTCTAATTCCATTAAAAAGAACAATGTGACAAATTGTAATTCAATTCTGCTAAAAATAAAATAAATATTCGAAAGTTGGGCTTCACGATATTTAAATTGGTGGGATAGAATTTCCAAAAAGTTAACATATTTTTATATTTGTTATCAGTGCTATCAGTACAAAATCCTTGTATAGTCTATAAAAAATAGGATAGTTTCATTTTCAATTTATTTGAAGGAATAAACTGCCTAGAATCTCTTACACTGAGCTTAAATCGTGTAAGGAAAAAGTTGGGTTAGGCTTCGCTGATTGTCATAAATATCACTTAAATCATAGAATGATCATTTTGGTTCCAACTTAACCCTTCTAACACCCTTAAATTAATTTTACTTTAACAAAATGTAGTAAAACTGTTTATATTATCAGTTATACTGTCTATGTCTAATCCTAAAAATTGAATACCATCTCCAGTTATTAGAGCTACGAAAACAGCCCTGTTAGAATATGACTCTCTATTAACTACTAATATTAATATAAAATAAACTCTCTTTGGCATTATCCACATTTAACATTTTGTCATAATGTTATGTTTTGAAAATGCTTAAATGCAGATATTTTCTTTTTGCAAAACACGTGAAGGTAGCATGTTTTAACCTTTACAGATCTACAAAAGAAATTCAATTTAAATCAATCAAGTTATACAATTCATTTGGACATGCTGCTTCTAAAATGAATACAAATTTATTTCCTTAAATATATGGATTATTCATGCATTTTGGAATGAATAAATTCAACTTAATGCTTTCTTTAAATTAACGGGGATAAATAGGTTCTTTTGCTTTATGTGGGTTCTTAATAATAATCTCTGAGCCTCTGTCATAGTCTCTCTTAGCCTCACTCCTCCTCAGGATGGTTGTCAGCCAATCACTGTCAAGGAAGTGAAGTATTCTCCAATGAGTGTTAAGCTCTCTTTAGAAAGCAACATTCTGCTTCTAGGGTAATTAGGCCAACTGAGAAGGCTATCCAATCAGGAACTAGAACCAAATCTTGATGTTAGGCCTGTGACTCTTCAAAATAATGTAATTTTGAGCAAACCGTAGCCTACATTTATCCTTAATATTGAGGCTAAAAAGATTAAGCAAATCTTTCTAAGTTTCTTCAGCTGTGGCATGAGGATGGGGGACTTGTAACTTCACTTGTGGGCTAGCGAAAACCACCCTGACCTGCCTACGGCTATGCACACTGACCAGCTTAGAGGCTACATCGGCCCCACCTACCCATTTGCTTCTTGTACCAGAAGTTGGAGACTGTTAGAAATGGGATTTCTGGTTGGCTAAGGCTTGCGCCAAAGCCAGGCAGAAACCACCACTCTAGTCAGGGCAAGGGAGTTACAAGCCAAAGATAACCCCTGCTCACCCCCTTGGTAGCTTGGCACGAGCAATCAGGCTTATCCCGGAGGCAATGTGTAAAGCGTTTGCACACGCCCACAGCAACAACACCCCAGGCCCACCACAGAAGGAACTCCACACAAGGTTATATATAAAAATAGCCTTTGTATTATAATAAACACATTAGATCATAATCACATAATGTACACGGTGCCAACTGGCACTGGGCAGTATTTACAGGGGATTATGTACACATGACAGGGCCACATGGACCACTGTCAGAATCATCACTTGGTAGAAATAGTAATAGTAAGATTTTTCATAGACGTAGAACACAACCAGTAATTGTAGCACAAATAATAAATGTAGAGCACAACCAGTAACTACTGGTAAAAGAATGACCTTAGCATTAGATCCTGCAACAGAAACCATAGAATGCACAAATCATATTATGCAGGAATCTCATCAGGCATAAACCACATGAATCACCTTAGGTAATCATTAGCATGAACACAGTGTACCCCAATCGGGGGCACACACACTAAAACTGGCCCTAGGCCAACTGGCCTCTCATAGGGGCCCCCACGCCCTATGTCCAACAATGTCAGGGCTGGCTGCAACAAGCAGCGAAGCAAAGGGCGCAGATGATCGGGCCTAAACATGGCAGCTGCCACTAATTGCTGGGCAGCTGTAGAACGGAGCCAGGGCACCAGTGAGCCCCCTGAGCCCCTCTCTGGGACTCTGTTGCCAAAAATGCCCCACGTTGCAGTTGCCCGCCACAGAGGTGCAGCTGGAGACAGAACCAGCACTGGCACTCACTGTGCCACGAAAGCCCCACTTAGGGACTTCAAACAGAATGGCCCCCGACGTCGCAGTGGCCCGCTACAGCAGCGCCACTGAGGAACTTGGCCCCAACACTGGGGATAAACTGGATCCCAACGTTCCAGCTGCCCACTGAAATTTGGGGCAGCTGGGAGTGTCCCCAAAAAGTGAAGCCCTCACTCACCAGCTTCGGGGATGCTCCTCTGGTCTCCCTCTTCGCCATCTCCTCAACATGCAGGGCTCTCTCACCACCCGGAGCCCTGCGTGCGTCGCGCTGTCTCCTCACTGCTGGGAGGGCTCCCGCTCACCGGCAGCCTTTGTTCTGGCGGGGCAGCACTTTACCTCTTCACCCGGTTCCCCTTTCAGGGACCGGGACTTGAACTTGGAGCCGGCGAGGCTCCGCAATGGGCTCAGCAGGGGGACAGGCACTGGCAACGTGCCTCGTCAGGTCCCCCTTGCAACTGGACCACTCCGGACTTCTTTCTCACGCCCACGGGGCTTCCACCAGCTCACGGGAGCCACACCTGGCCAGTGATGACTTCCGCGCTACCTCTCCACAGCCGCAGGCAAGGCTCCTCCCACAGTCAGGCTGACTCGGGCAGGACGTCCGGCCGGCAACTTCCTCTCCTTGGCCCCGCCTTCCACCCGGCCGCGGCGGTGACTTTTCTTCAGCACCACAGTGCGGGGTGGGCACCCGCCTCAAAACAAATGCAAAGAGCGGGGTGGGCACCTGCGAGGACAAGAATAAAGATAAGTGGGTGGGCACCCGCTTCCCCCAACAACTCGGGGGAATCCCCACCTCGGGATTCCCTCCAGAATCACGGCAGCAGCGCTCGGCACGCCGCCAGCTCCTCACTCTCCTCTGGGGCAATAATAAAAGCGCTCACAAAATGAAAAATAGAGCGCTCACCGGTGCTGAAGACCAAAGTCCAGGGAAAGTCCCTTGAGGATGGAGGGGGCAAAGGCTGGGCTCAGGCAGGCCAGCTCACAGGGCCCTCCAGCAGGGAGGCAGTCCCTAGTGGCGGTTCCTCCTAGAGCCCAGCAGCAGCAGCCCCCAGCGTCAGGACCAGCACAGCAGAACACACATTCATGGGGTCACAGCCCCTTCTTTTATACACCTTTTTCTATTGTCTGTAAGCACAGGGCTGGGGGAAAAACCAGATGCAACTGGTTTGGGGGAGCTTTGGAGCACTTTGTTTTGCTCAGCTCCCCTCTCCTTTGTTAGGTGGGGGCTCAGTGATTAGACGCACCACAGAGGGTGGAGCCAGCATTGTGGAGGGAAGGCACAGCCCTATTCAGGTCCCAGGTGCAACTCCTCCCTCCCATCTAGATGCAGATCTCTCTATTCACCACTGGGCTGACTCACCCTGGCTCCTGGAATTCCCCACACCATCCAGCACCTGTCGATCACAAGCCAGACATGCACTCTACATCAGGCAGGCAGGAAAAATAGCACACAGAAATGCCAACTTCTAAAAGTGGCACTTCTCCACCAGTCACAATAAATCTGCGCACACCATTGCGCAGCATTTATTCTCACAAGTTCGCACATACTAAACTCGACCTTGCACTCTTCCCACCCCAGGAATTACCATGGACACACATATCTCCCATGCATTCCTATGGGAGGCCAGGCCAATCTCACCACATGCACTCAGAGAGTGCACACACTTTACACTGGACCACCAATACCAGGTCACAGGAAAGATAAAAAGTTTAGGGGTGAACCTGCCAAAAGGGCCAAGTCCAACAGAGACCCATGGTGATTTCAGGCCCTCTGCTGCTCCAGCATAAACCTGCTGCAGAAAGCCATCCCATCCCTTCCAGCCTGACACTGGGAGGAGCTCCAAGGCCAGACACCGAGAGAGTTGCAGAGCCACCACACGTGCTTCTTGACCTTTCAGAGTCTCTGGGAGCTCCGGAACAGCAGACTGGTCAGCTTCTTTGTGGTGCCTGCAGATGCAGGGGAGTGACTCCTTCATTCCGAGGTAGATTCTTTGGGGGTGTCTTGAATGCCCACAGGCCTGGAGAAGAACCTGTATGGAGCACAGGCACAGGCGATGCAGAAGACTGGCAGGACGACGAGATCAGGAGCAGCAGGCGTCTTTCAGTTGCAGTCTTGGTTCCCAGAGTGAAGTCCAACAAAGTCCAAAGTGCCCAGACGTTTGAAGTGGAAGTGGTTTCGGATCTGAATCTTGTCCCACGACGAATCTGAAGAGCCACCCACAGGTAAGCCCTTAAGCACCCTAAAGAAAGGGTTGGGGTGTTTCAGGGATCCCTCCCGGAGGAGGGGCTTGACAGAGGGGAGGCTACTCACATATCCTTTATCCATTTTCGCACCAGAGTGGGAGCCAATGCTCCCTGAACTGGTTTCAACGGGAGTATGCAAGGAGGGCACCAAATGTTCCTTTCAAAGCAGTCTGGTGGTGCTGGCAAGCGCCTCCACCCTGGCCCATTACACTGAGTCCTGTCTGGGAGGTGGTGACAGGAAACCTATTGTTCTACCTTCGCCTGCTCGAGCCTGGCTCAGCAGAAGGAGGGCAGAATCGTGTCTGTGGTCGGCAGCAGCACTAGCTGGCTGTTAGACCCTGAAAGGCCGGTACCGGGAATACAGGGGGGCTCCCAAGTGGAGCCCCCCCGGTACATGAGATCCCGCATACAAAACTGGAATCGGTGTTGGGGTAGGATTCCAACATGTTTGATACCAAACATGACTGGTTTCGGTGCAGCCAATATAAAGTTAGACATATCGTAATTGACGTAATGTCCAGTATATGTCTAAAATGGCTGACCGCACTTACAAAGCCGGGAGAATCGACTCCTAGGTTTGTAGGGGGTGTCTTGTTCATGCAGGGTGCCCTCACACTTATAACCAAGAACACTGCCTTCCGGATTGAACGGCCTACGTTAGGGGTGACATATATTTTAAGAGCAGTGACATCAAATATAAGGAAACCTATATCTGTTGTGAGTGGTGCTAGCACCAGATGACACAGGCTGCATTGGCAGGCCTGTAGTCACGGTTTGAGTGTTCTCTCCTGGGTGGCACAATATATGCTGCAACCCATGGGAGACCCCTGGTGTACCTATTCCCTGGGTACCTTAGTACCATGTACTAGGGACTTAGAAGAGTTCACCAGTAGCCAATTAGGAAGGTAACAAAGTACTCACCACAGTCCAATTTAGGGAGAGCGCACAGTGACTGGTGTCCTGATTAGCAGGATTCCAGTCAGACTAGTCAGAAAAACAGAATAACACCAGCACAAAGCAGGGGTGACTAGGAAAGCAGATCCTACTTTGCTACAATTTTAATACTCATTTCAGTAGTTCGATGTATAAATTAATCGTTATCTTGTTAAGCAATGCTTCACTATTATTGATCACAGTTTATGTATTTGTTTTCTGTGCATACTTATAATATAATAAAATATTTTGAACAGTACAAATGATCAAAACACTCCTACTGTTGTTCAAGGGCAGAGGCACTCAGCAGGCTCAAGCATTAAGGAGCGCATCCATATGGAATGCGGTAAGATCATCTTTGGGCACCAGGTGTAACGGAACACTATCCTTCTCTGCCACTCTCCAGGTCAATAGAGGCAGAATGAGGAACCTCAGGCCAGAGGGAGAACGGTCAGCAGCAGGTCTTTTGCCTTATGTGGGTTCTTCACAATGATGTCTGAGCCTCTGTCGTAGACTCTCTTAGCCTCTCCCCTCCTCAGGATGGCTCTCAGCCAATAACTGTGCAGGAAGTGAAATATTCTCCAATGGGTGTTAAGATTTCTTCAGAATGCAACCTTCCCCTCTCAGGGTAATAGGCCGACTGAGAAGGCAGTCCAATCAGGACCTAATATCCAATCTTGATGTTAGGCCTGCAACTCTTCACAATGATGTCATTCAGAGCAAACATCAGCCCCTACATGTATCATAAATCTTGAGGCTAAAAACATTAAGCAACTCTTTCTATGTTTCTTTGGCTGTGGCATGAGGTTAGGGGACTTGTAAATTCACTTGTGGGCTAGCGAAAACCACCCTGACCTGCCTCAGGCTATGCACATTGTCCAGCTTAGACGCTACGTTGGCCCCACCTGCCTATCTGCTGCTTCTACCAGAAGGTGGAGACCCATGGTGGGTTCAGCCCTTCTGCTGCTCTAGCCCTGAACCTTCTGCTGACAGCCATCCCATCCCTTCTGGACTGACACCGGGAGCAGCTTCCATGCCAGCCATTGGGCTAGAGAGCCTGCTTCAGCCTCTTCACAACTAGAACAGAAAAACTGAAGTGAGAGACGCCACGGGTGTCCACCCGTACTCCACGTGTTCCCCCACTTCCATGAGAGTGAAGGAACGAAGGAAGAAGGGTGCTTAGCTCTCCGGCCACAGGTAACCCCTTCATATGTAACCTCTGGAGACCTCTGAAACATGCGTGGCATTACCAACCAAAGAGGACAGACTAAGAGGCAATGTTGGCTTTTAATGTATTTTATTTTCCCTATGTGTTTTCAGACATACTAGAAGGTCCATTTTGATCTAATGCAGAAAGACAAATAAATTCACAGGAATTATCATGAGCAACTTCAATGTAGAGCGAGGTGTAGTAACAGAAACCATGGACTAGTAGATTAGTCAGTAATGTATTCGTTACTGGTTGTCATTATTCACATAGTATTTTTTCCCTTTCCTTCTTTCCACATTTACTCTTTCCTTGTTCGACCTTTATAGAATGTATTATTCCTTATGCTCGCTGTAGAGTGTATTCGCTTCTTTTTAGAGAGTGTTTATATGCAGACCTGGGCGGAGTTCTCAGAGTTCCGCGTAACCAAAAAACTCCACTGACCAGCGCGAAGTTCTGCAAGTGGCAGAGTTCATTAGGTTGTGCTGTTTGAGTTGATTTTTACCTCTGGGTGTATGTCCTGAGAGGGAAAATCAGAGCGAACTGCACCATTTGCAGCGCAAGTGGGCCCTGCTTCTTTCTGCCACTCAAGCAGATTTCCGACTTAAATGGCAGCTTCCTCAACGCGAACGGATCATTTCTCAACACGAGCGGTCGCGATCATCCGCGACCACCTATGTTGAGAAATCTTGCTGGGAGGGGGGTCTAGCGTTGGATTTTCCTCGCTCACCAAATTAACGTTGGCAGGTGCAAGCGAGGTAAGAACTTCGCTCCGCTTTGCGGATTGGAGTTTTTCGGTACTTGGCGTGCTCCGCAGCGTGCAAAAAACTCCACAAACGGAGCAGAGTTCACTGCCCAGGCCTAGTTTTTTTTAATGCGCTACCTCTGAGGGAGGGAAAGCCACAATTAATAAGTAAAAGGAACCACTAACCAAGAATTAGTACAAATCTTCCTGCTTAGGTATGAAATAGAGCTTATGACACGAAACCGGACTTAGTTGCTATTGAAAATCATAATGAATCAGGCTCGCACTGCCGTGTGCACCGTGCCTCACTATACGCCTCTCTGCAGCAACTGCTTCCTTGCCACACATACTATATTTCCAAGGAATCCATCCGCTGTGGTGCCCGCTGCCTGGCAAAGCACTGTCGGCATTGACGGAGTGCAAGCAAGGCATAACAAGGTATGCGCTAGCAGGTAAACGTCAGCGAATGTCAGCACTGCACAGTGGTTGCCAGGAAATCAGCACTTTTTTTCATCAGCACCAAGTGTGGACATCATCCTGACTGAGAACTGTGCAGTGCTCGCTTTTGCAAGTAAGTTCAAAGTGCTGTTAAAAAAGACAAGAGAGTGGAAAGATAGAATAAAACATTGCTACTAAAATAAAAGATACCATCCTTGGCTGATAATTTATTACCTTAACTATATTCCAAAATGTTGCAGCTATTTGGTTTCAAACCAGAATCACATATGTACTGTAGTCAGTTTCACCCAATTTTATCTGTCAAGACTCTTCCTGGGCTCATCTTCTAACTGTGCCGCATGAGTGTCTCAAATGGTCTGATCAATTTTTCCTAAGGCTTGGGTCTGTCTTCGCTGATTTCATATCCTAAGCGGCTTCATGCTCAGCAAATTTGAACTTACTATTCTCAGCTCTTAAGCCTTTCTTCTAGAATCTCCATAAGCTTACCTAACCACTCATTTGTTTTTTTTCCTGTCTCTTCCCTTCACCAGAAAACAATCAGTTCTTGGCATATTACCAAACAACTCCATCATAAGTCTTTGGAAAATGGCAGCAGCTGACGGCAAACCGAAAGGCATTGACCAAATTGGAAGCAACTAAAAGGCACAGCAGCGGCGATGGTCTATGGTCAGGATGTAAACCTATCTGGAAATATACAGATGGAAGTTTTTTTATTTTTTTTATTTTTATTTATAAATTGTCATCAAATACAAACTACAGCGATCACCCATTGCAGGCATGGAAGGATTGATGGGACAAAAAATAGTTCTGCATATCCATTATCTGCACCAAATGTGTACCGCAGTCTAGAGGCATTGCCAGTCCAGCATAGAATATAACGTCCCGGTATCCTTGTACCCGTCTTAGTCCGCTTAAGTTTTCAATATGAACACAGCTCGCTGTATATTGAAAGGACAGACAAAAGGTAAAACAAGAAAAAAGGGAAGAAGGGGGGAGAAGGGATCTCTCTGGCCGTCGGTCATGAAGTGTCTCAGTGACGCAGGCAGTGCAATCACCCATGGTTTGAGCGGTCTCCTCGCATCACCTTCCCATCAATGGCAGAGGCCTCCGCCTGGTCGGGCGGAAGGGCACCGAGGTAGCTCTGCAACGGTTCCCACATATTCTTGGGGCACGCCTGTGCAGGCATTAACTCCCAGAATTCTGATAGCAGGTTGTCACAGAAAGCTGCATCTTTAAGCCAGTCAGCCAAACATGGCTTCTGCTTGCGACCCCAGCAGATTGCCACCCACCTTTTAGCCAGTAGCAGAAGCATGGCCGCTGGCTTACTGTGTTCCAGCGACACCTTTCGTACATAGCCAAGCAAGGCAACCAGCGGGGATCGTTCACATCTGTAACCTCTTACTTCTTCCAGCACATCAAAGATGCCAACCCAATACTATGCAACATCCGGGCATTCCCACGCCAAGTTCAGGAAGGAGGCCTCCGGCGTCCTGCAACGCACACAGCGTGTGTCCTCATTCAGACGAGCTTTATGCATCCACACAGGGGTCCTGTATACAGGGACATCTTAAGGATTTTGGGGGCCCTGGGCCAAACATATTTTTGGGGCCCCTGTTCAGAACAGCGTTGAATTTATGATCCAATTTGAGCCCCTGTTTCCCATTCCGTTTCCGCTTTCTCAGCTGCGTTAGCGATCCAGTCCGCATCACAGGAATTAGCCTATATATTCCCGATGTAAACGGACGCGCGCAGCGGACAGCGGTAGGATCTGTGTTTCCTGCCCTACTACTAGGTTTTCAATACATTTAAAATTGTATGTGTGGCTGAATTACTCTGTGTTTTTTAACAATTTCTACTACCTACGCACACTTGCATTTCACTTGATTCTGCTTGCCTACACCACCTTAGCTGCTCCAATGCGCATCTCGCTTTTCCTCCAGTCCTGGTCCGCCACGGCTGATACGCTGATTGTACGGAGGGGTGGGGCAACTATCGGGCTCCTCACTTCCGCCCACGCAGTTTCCACTTCCTCAGCTGCGTTAGCGATCCAGTTTGCATCATAGGCATTAGCCTATATATTGCCATGTAAACGGAGGCGCACAGCTGACAGCGGTAGGATTTAGTGTTTCCTGCCCTGCTACTAGGTTTTCAATACTTTTTAAATTGTATATGTGTGGCTGAATTACTCTGTGCTTTTTAACAATTTCTCCTACCTACACGCACTTGCACTTTACTTGATTCTGCTTGCCTACACCTCCTTAGCTGCTCGGATTCGAATCTCGCTTTTCCTCCAGTCCTGGTCCGCCGCGGCTGATACGCTGATTGTGCGGAGAGCTGGGGCTACTATCGGGCTCCTCATTTCAGCCCACGCAGTTTCCGCTTCCTCAGCTGCGTTAGCGATCCAGTTTGCATCATAGGCATTAGCTTATATATTCCCGATACAAACGGATGCGGGCAGCGGGCGCGCGGAAGGCGCGCCAAACGCAACCCCTCTGTGCCCATCAGCGTCCCGGAGGCGTGCGGCACCGGCCATGCTGCCCAGTTCCCCTCCAGTGAGTTTCTTCCAATATTTTGCAATAAGGAAAAACTGCTTAGCCTTAGGCGGCTACCATTATGTCAGTGTACAGCTGCTGATCCGAGCTTGGAGGTAGACTTTCGATGCAATAAGTGCAACTGGTCTCTCCTCCAGCCCAGGAAACTCGCACCCAAGATCCTCCCACGCAACAATAAGTGTAAAAACAATAAGAAAACAGAGGACTTAAAGGCCACCCTTTTAAATTGTCGCTCTATGCAAAAGCATAAACCACACATTTATGACCTACTTTTATATGAACAGCCTGATCTTTTATTTCTTACTGAGACCTGGCTGTCTGAAGCTCCAACCCCACTATCACCTCGGCCATCCCTACGGGTTATAAAATTCTTAGGAGGGACAAACCGAGTAGGAAGGTGGGCGGTGTCGCCATAATTGACAATCAAAAATTAGACTGCTCTCCCATACCCATGGAAAACATCGAGGGCACAGAGTCCTTAGGCTTCCACTGTACCTTATCCCCCATCATAGCATAGCTGTTTTTCTGATTTACATCCCTCCCGGTGCAATTGGAAATTTTATTACTACGCTTAATACAGCCACCACCTCCCTGGCCCTAAAATACAATAATTGCCTTATTCTGGGAGATTTCAATATACATATGGACAATGGAAAAGACCCTCCAACAATTTCCTTGTTGGAGACGCTGCAGGCCTGCAACATGTTTCCATCTATTTCTTCTGCCACCCGTGAGACGGGCCATACCCTAGACCAAATCTTTCCCAACTTTGACATATCAGTAAGCCTACCTCTTCCCATTAACTGGTCTGATCACCTCCTATTAAAATGTGTAATTCCCAACTCTGCCACAGCCCCTCGGGCTAAAGCAGGGCAGAGGGTCCCTAATTACAAGACGTTCCATAAAATATCCATCCCGATGTTCGCAGACGCCCTTGGTCGTTCCTCACTGGAGCTGTCTGTCTGCCCCGACTCGGATGCCTCTCAATAGATTCATGGCTCGGAACCAACATTGGTGCAGCGGAACCGGTCGTTTCCCGCTCCTCAAAGAGGTCGGCCCCACTAGCTCCATGGTTTAACGATTCCCTCAGATCTAGCAAAAGAAATTGTAGAAAAATGGAACAGAAATGGTCTAAATCCTATCTACTTGAGGACAGGAAGGTGTATAAAGACACCTTAACAGCTTATTACATTCTCATGAAGGCAGCCAAGAAAAACTTCTTTCAAACCAAGATAGAAAATGCCCCAAATAAGAGGAAGGAAATCTTTAGCATAGTTAAATTCTTTACTGCCCCGAAAGCCGGCACAAAGGAAGGGCCATGCACGGAAGAATGGTCTAAGCAAATAGCTCAATTCTCCCACAATAAGATCTCCATGATCCAACACGCCTTCACTAACATCTCAGAGGAAGAACTGACCTTCTACCTTAGTTCTAATAGCAAATTTCACCTCTTGGATCCTCCATCTTTACTAGCTTTGCATGAGTTTTAGCTTGAAGAGTCACTGACCCTTCTCCAAAGCATTAAGTCCAGCTCACCTACCGACCCATGTCCAGCGAATATCCTGAACCTATTAGCTCCCATCATAAGCCTCACAGTAAACCAGCTCTTTAATGCTTCCCTCTCCTCAGGCAACATGCCGAAATTATGGAAGAATGCTAAGATTCTTCCACTGATAAAAAAGGCTAACGACAAACAGATGGACCCTGCCAACTACAGGCCAATCTCCCTTCTTTCGACCCTCTCCAGAGTACTAGAGAAGCATGTAAACAAGGCCCTCCAAAAACACATTGAAGATGGGAAGCTCCTTCATGAGTCCCAATCCTGTTTTAGGGCTAACTACAGTACGGAGTCTGCTCTGCTGGAAGTGACTGAATCTCTCAAGGGTAAGCTGGACCAGGGAGGCAAGGCTGTTCTGATACTGCTCGCTCTGTCGGCGGCCTTCGATACGGTTCCACATGAGAGGCTCCTGGAGAGACTTGCTAACATCGGCCTAGGGGGAACCGCCTTAACATGGATGTCATCCTTCTTGGCAAATAGATCTCAGGACATCTGGCTCCCCCCTTTCTCATCCCCAGTTCCAGCCGTGAATGTCCCTCAAGGCTCCATTCTCAGTCCTACCCTTATTAATATATATCTATCCCCCCTTGCATTTCCGGTAGAGGAAGAGGGCGCCAAAATTGTTTCCTATGCTGATGACCCTCAGCTGATTTTTACATGTGAAAAAGGAACCGACTTTGACGGGGAAATGATTAGGTCTTGCCTCACAAAGGTTTTTAACTGGCTTAAGACAATCAGCTGAAGTGCAATCCTGACAAAACTGAAGTTGTTTTCTTTGGTAATCCAGAAACGCCTGACTGTAGCTCTTGGTGGCCAAAAGATTTGCTGCCCCCACCAGCAGAAAAAGAGAAAGTCAAAAACTTAGGAATTGTCATAGACAAGAGACTATCCATGCGCTTTCAAATCCAAAATCTAACTGGCGCTTGCTTTGGCATACTCCGGATGCAAAGAAAAACCTGCCACTGTTAACGCTTGAGAACAGAAAGCTCGTGGTGCAGGCTCTGGTGACATCAAAGCTTGACTGTGTCAACAGCTTGTACCTCGGTCTTCCCAAATCCCTTATCCAGCGCCTACAAGTGGTACCAAACGCGGCGGCCAGAGCCATCCTGAGACCTAAACCCAGATCTAGTATGACTCCTATTGTTAAGTCTCTACACTGGTTGCGCATAAAAGAACGGATCGACTTCAAAGCGATGACCATCTTCTTTAAAGCTTTTCATGGCTTAGAAGCCGTTTACCTAAATAAGCGCGTTAATCGCTACACAACATCTAGACCCATAAGATCTTCCAATGACCAACTTGGCCGTTGTGCCTAAAATATGCCATGCCCGCACTGGAGGCAAATGCCTTGGCTTCCTAGGCGCAAAATTGTGGAGTAGACTCTCTGAGTCTCTGAACCTAACCACAGACCTACTCTCTTTCAGGAAGAACTTGCTTGCTTTTTAATAACTGATGGATCTTTTACGTATGTTTTCCTACCGCGGTCACGCGCCAGGAGACTCTAGTCTGAGTAGCTGCACGCTTTATTAAATACACTATTTCATTTCATTTCATTAGGTCCCTGACAGTGCAAAGGAACACTCGTCCAAATTCTAAGGGCCTTATTTATGAGGCCTTGATTCACTTTTATGCCGTCGGTGTGTCACTTTTTGTGACGCACCGGCAGCGTAACAAATGTGCCATGTTGTGCCCTATTTACAAAGTGACGCATCTAGGCAGATGCTTTATTTTATAAACCCCTGCACCACATTACACCTGCACCAGGTATAATGTATGCAGGGTGGGTGTGCCCCCGCAAAATGCCTCGTAGAAGTGGCGCATTGAAATCTACGAGTACTCAGTGCGCCACTTCTAGGACGTCATTGCATCAATATCTTACACCTGCCTCCCAGCAGGGTAAGACTGATGCAGGCAAGCCCCATGTGAAAGGACACATTGCTGGAGTTGCGTCTATTTACAGACACAGCCCAGCAATGCATCACTTTTGCACCTACAGATACATCAGAAATACTGACGTATCTGTAACTCCTTGCGACATGATGCATCATGTCGCAAGGAGGGCGCACTAAGAAGTGACGCATCCCTGTTTTCACACAGCGATGCATCACTTGTCATAAATAAGGCCCTGAATGTGTTTACATCTAATATTCAGGGATAGATAGTTATGTGTGTTTTCAATATTGTAACACAGCAGCAGCACACCAATATTACTGCAAATAATCTCTGTGACGCGCTCCCATTTCTTATATGTTAGGCCTTGTTTTGATCTAAAAGAAACTTTTTTTTAATGTACATTGCATGAAACATAAACACAACATTTCTCTGCAAAATGGCTGTACTAGACTCACACATCAGGTACATAAAAAATAAATTAAAGGAATACAGTATTTAAAGCAATCTGTTTAAGAAATATTCAAGGTCATTAGGGCAAAACTCTGGAGAACAGAGCTAACTCTGTCAGGGGGCCCCCTGAAAGGCTGGGGTCCTGGGCCAGAGCCCACTTTGCCCATGCATTAAAACGTCTCTGCCTGTATAGCCTGTGAATGAATTTAAAATGAATCAATCGTAATCTGTAATTCTGTGACAGCTCCCCGGCCTGCGCGCAGCAGTATTCCCACACTCCCTCCTCAAAGGGGAATCCCAGGCTTTTTTCCCATTCACTTTGTGCAAGGGGGGTGCTTATCGGGGATTCACGCTGCATACCGGAGTATAAACTGGTAATGAGTTTGCGAGGTGAGGGGTTGGCTAAAAACTCTTCCAGGACTCAAAATGTCAGTGGTGCTATCGGGAACGAGACATAAAGCGTACGCAGCGCTGCTCTGAGCTGGAAATACATAACTCTGTCCATCAGTCCCATGTGTTCGTCCCCTAATGCAGCAGCCATGCTAATGAAGGTGCCATCAGGGAATGCATGGCCCGGCATGTGTAGCTGTAGCTTTAGCAATCGTTGGCAGACCCCCGCTTCGGCCGTGAAACGGAATGCTGGGTGTCTAGTGAGTGGCACGGAAGGTGCGAACTGTGTGTCCAAACGTCCCCTACGGCGAAGTTCCTACCACGCCCAGACTGTGCAGCCAACCAGATTAATTTCAGCCCAAGGCCTGCTTTGTTGCCGAAACAGTGCCATATTTAATAGGACTGGGTCCGCCTGGTCACTTTCGGGGGCGGTATGCGCCATAAACACAGTTGGGTAAATGCAATGAAATCTGAACTGGGCCTGTGCACAGTTATAGTACAATTCCATGTCTGTAGCGCCCAACTCCCCTTGCTTAACAGAAGCGTGAGGGTCTCCCATGCAATTTGTGGTTGCCCACCCGCCCAGACAAGAGATATCAGATTTGAGCGGAGTCTCATCTTGAATTCGGCACTGAGAGGCAGCGGGAGGTTGATAGAAATATATAAGAACTTGGGCAGCACCACCATCTTGGCGATGGCACGCTGACTCTCTAATCATCCCATAAGTTTGCCATAATTATAACGCCAGAGCTCTTCAGAGTCCCGACTGATCCAGATACCCAAATATTTCCCCGGGGAGTCTGCCCATTTAAGTGGGAACTCCGACTGGAACTCATCAGTGGCCGCAGTTAGCAGAAAGATCGTAGACTTCCCCCAGTTGATCGTGCCGCCTAAGAGGCCACCAAACCTAGAATTTCACGAATGAGGGGGGTCCAGATTTATCGCCAGGTGGTTAACATATGGAGTCACGTCATCCGCATACATTGACACCAAGAAGTTAAGACCTCGCTGAGCATGATGCTGCCGTAATCTAGGTGCCAGTGGCTCCATAGCCACAGCAAATA
The DNA here is from genome assembly GCF_964204655.1 of Triturus cristatus. Taxonomy (NCBI): domain Eukaryota; kingdom Metazoa; phylum Chordata; class Amphibia; order Caudata; family Salamandridae; genus Triturus; species Triturus cristatus. Next base: position 810,637,651 of record NC_140595.1, read on the forward strand.
GGAGGGGTGACAACAGGCAGCCCTGCCACGTGCCACGTGCCACATTGAAAGGGGGGGAGACCACTCCATTTATCCGTAGCCTAGCTGTCGGAGTGGAGTATAGAAGAGCAATCTTTTTTAAAAAGGACGGGCGCAGCCCGATGCGGGCAAAAAGTTTAAAAAGGTATGGCCATTCCAAGGTATCGAATGCCTTGGTGGCATCCAAAAAGATGGTGGCCGCTAGAACAGAGGAATCAACCTCCTGCATGGTAGTGAAAAGGGTGCGACGATTATGAGAAGTACTCCAACCAGGAACGAAGCCACACTGATCAGGCCTGAGCACCGTGGGGAGCAAGGGGAGCAGCCAAAGGGCCAGCAATTTTGCGAGGATTTTTTTATCAAGGTTAATCATTGACAGTGGTCTATAAGAATCACACCGCTGTGGGTCCCTGTCCGGCTTGAGAATGGTCACAATCAGTGCCTCTCTGACAGAAGGGGGAAGAAATCCCTGCTCCAGTGATTCCTCGTACATGTTGAGGAGGTGGGGTACAAGGAGTGGTGAAAACTCCTTATAGAATGCAGACGAGAGTCCGTCCAATCCAGGCGCTTTTTCCCCGGGCATCGCCCGGATTAAACCGATCACCTCTTCCTCTGAGAACGGCTTGTCCAGATACCTACAATGGCCGTCACTGAGCCATGCCAGTTCAATCGAGTCAAGGAAAGGGAGCAGATGCTTCTGTCTGATGCACAGCGTATAATGAGGAATAAAAGGCAAGCATTTTTGCCTGTACAGCCTCCTGACGAACGGCTAATCCATTATCACGGACACGTATCTCGCAATATATTAATTTGCCCATGGTTTTTTGAGAAGTCCTGCCAGAGTTTTTCCAGCTCGGTCTCCTTCGCCGTATTGGCGGGCTCAAGCCTCCTTTCCTAGGTAGAGTGTCTCTCTGTGTGCTGCCACTTCAAATTTGTCCATCTTTACCCTAATTTGTCCTAAAGTTGCTAGCTGGTTGGAGATGAAATAATCTTATTCGAGTACCTGTATCTCCCTTTCCAGGTGACACAGGTTGCCCCTGAGCGAACGCAGGACCCCGACCTTGCCTCTGATCAGTTTTAAAAGCCTCCCAGAGCGTGGATGGGGAGTCCACCGAGCCGGTATTTATTTTGAAATATTCAGTGATTGCGGTCCTAATCTCCTCCCGGAAGACCTGGTCCTGGAGGGTGCTAACGTGGTGCCTCTAATTGAAAGCCCTGCTTAGAGCATCGGTCAAGGAGAATTCTAGTAGGACCGGAGTGTGATCCGAGAGGGATCTGGCGAGATGGACACTGTTACAGACACAAGTGTCCACGTCGCACGATGTTGACCAGTGGTCGATTCTGGACCATGTGGGCCCGCTGTCGATACACAGGTTCCTGCCCTGCTGTGAGGATGTCGACGGCGCCAGACATCCACCAAATCGCGATCCTCCATGAGGACCTGTAGCTGTTCGGCCGCCCACGGATGAGGCCAACGGGGTCCGCCTGATCTGTCCTTTTCCAAGTCAAGGTCCATATTGAAATCCCTCCCCCATAAAACCATGCCAGGACCCAGAGACTCGCCAGCTGCCAGACCTCAGCATAAAAAGAAGGGTCATCTGTGTTGGGGCCGTACACTGATATAAGCCTAACCGGGCGACCTCCAATCGCCCCTGCAACTATAACGTAACGACCCTGGGGATCGCATGTTGCAACTTTCATGTGCCACAGGAACCCCCTCCTCAGAATGATGGCTGTACCCCTAGCATAGTTAGAGTAACCCGCTATAAATTTTTCTCCCATCCAACCCACGAGCAGGCGCATGCAGCTGGCCCCCATTAAATGCAACTCTTGTAGGAAACCGATGTCCACCCCATGACAGTTAAGATACGCCGCAACCAATCTCACCTTTCTACAGTCATTCAGGCCAAACCACGTTCCACGTTACAGCTTTCAATGTGGTCACACTGTTGGCATTCTCACCCATGCAAACAGGTCCATAGATCTGTGTATGTCATGATTGGGGTGTCGTCCTCCGCATGCTGATGTGAGGTCAGATGGGAAGGGAAGGGGAGGGTGGGATAGAACAGAGAGACAACAATGCAACCAATGTAAACCACGCATCACCCACCAGTCCCACCCCCTACCCACTACAGCCACCCAACAAGGCTGAAAGACATTTCCCCTATCCCAAATGGCCAACTGTAAGGCACAGAATGGGACTCGTCCCAGAGGGTAGCGCTAGGAGGCTCGGCATATCCCAGCGATTTAGTGCTGGGTTGCTGGAGTAGTGGCACCGAGAGGAGCTGTCTCTCCTTCAGTCGGGCTGCCTTGTTCGGTTTTTGTGTGATTAGTGTGCAAAGGCAGGTGCAGCCAGTGGAGGGGCATAGAGTAGTTTCCGCCCCTGCCAGACTGTGGAGATCCCCAGCCGGCCTGCCTGAGGGTGCACTGTCTGGTTTTCTCTGAGAGGGTCTTCAGTCATCCGTACCTTGTTTCACGGCACAGTGGATTTGACAGGCCTGGGGCCTCGTACAAACTTGGCGGCCAGCTTAGGATCAGTGAAAAATGATGTTTTGCCCGAGTGGAAGATGCGGAGCTTCGCAGGATAGAGAAGAGAGAACTTAATGTCCTGTTGCTGCAGCAGTCATTTTACTGGCACAAACTCTCGTCTGACGGTCTGAACGGATATAGTTAAGTCAGGGAAAAAGGAAACTGCATTGCCCTGATATCTGGTTTCCTGCAAGTCTCTGGCTTTACGGAGCACCACGTCGCGATCCCTATAATTTAATAGTACACAGATGGAAGGTTAAGTGTGGAAAACCATTTCATATTTCTGGTCAACAAGAGCATTTCATCAATTTAATGCAAGGAGAATTAGTTAACTACTATGGGCCTAGTTTGGATGTCAAAGGCCGGAGGCTTTCCGACCATCATCCAAGGTTTTCAAATCCAAACGCCATGTTACAATGACGGCGGTCGGATTTGAAACCGGAGGGTCAATCCGGCTAGATTCTGACGGACTCAAGAAGCCCGTCCCCTAGTCGGAACTGCCACATAATTCTGTGCGGATGTCGGTTTCCGGCAGGCTTTCCATGTTGGGCTTTCTGAAATGGAAAGCCTGTCGGAAAGCAACTTTGGAGGCCCCTAACAGGGCCTCCCCTTCTTCCACGGCCTCTGGCTAGGGGCCATGTAAATCCCTGCACTGTGTGGCAGGCACTGTGAAGTGCCTGATACATGGTGCAGGGATTTACAATGCCTCCCATTTCTCTATGGGAGCTTGTGCTGCAACCGGTTTCTGACCGCCGCGCAAGCTCCCATAGGGAAATGGGAGTCTGCGACCGCACCATGTGTGGTCGCATCGTAATTGCAGTTTTGGACTGCCGGCCCGAGGCTGTTCGGTTCCGAAACTGCATGGATGTCGATGGGTGGCAACTCCGACCGACATCCTCATCAGGCCCAATGTTGTTATTTATACACCTCAGTTTTGCACCGATTCTTTGCCATTAGCACTAGGGGTGGGCGACAATTTCCGTTCCGCTCCCGGAAATTGCGACAATTCGACATTTCCGCGTTCCGACCGGAACGCGGAAATGCCGAATTGTCGCAATTTCCGGGAGGGAACGGAAATTGTTGCCTGCCAACCACAACAGGAAGCACTTACAGATATAAATAAAGCAGGGGCCCGAGTGGAAGCTCAAATTCAGTAACGTGGCGACTCCTTACCTGATGTGCAGCCATGACTTTCTCGAGCGCAATCCCCGTGTAGTTCCTGACACCAGGAGGTTCTGTCTCCTCGTCTGCTGCTCTGATCGGTCTCTGGCCCGCGGCATGTGAACTGCATGGAAGCCCCGCCCCACACACCAGCGGTGGGCAACGTCTTCCGCCCTTTCCCCCACTACGATGGACAGCTGACTCGAGGGACCCCAGGGACGTCGGCGCCGTGGCAAGTACGCACACAAACTGTAGCGGGCGGCAGCGGCAGGCCAGAAGCACCAATTTCCGGGATCACGGAAATATCGCGTGATCGCGGAAATTGCGTGCATTCTCGCGAGAATTGGCGGAAGTGCCTTCCGCCAATTCCGCCCACCCCTAATTAGCACATCATACCAGAACCATTCTTCTTTTATGTCAGCACTGACTATGAAATGTATACTTCTCACCTTATGAATCTTCGGTTCAGAAATGTATACCTTATATATACATTTATTTAGAAGATGTGGTGGACATTAGGTACATGGTACCTTGTCCCACTTAAGTAATGTAGGATGATTACAGTAATAAAGGTTCCTCTAAAAAATATATTGAGATTGTGAATTTTCCAGAAGAATGTAATATGTCTGATCTTTGGAATATTCACCATCTGCTCTATACAAAATGGTGGCTCTTAAACCACTAGCAAGTTATTTAAGAGGACAACAAAGCTCTATTTATGTTCATTTGTGTATTTCCTGAAATCTCACAGCAATATGTTTTCTACAGTTGCTTATCTTTGTTTAAAATATGATTCGATGCTTACAATAGGTTTCAATTATTTATTGATCTTTTGGCAGAACACACGCTTTCTAATCTTATCATTAGTCCATCTTATCATCAGTGAATATTTCCAACAATCTATTTTATTCATTTAGACTGACATATGCTCTCCTCAACCATCAGCAATCTCAGATATCCAAAACTGGATTTATCACATAAATAGTAAGCTTACATTTTTACTCACATGCATATTATCATACATATTTTGTAAAATAGCTATGCATTCCTTTTCCTTCATTTCACAACAATAAATAATTCAAGTACGCAAATTAATCTTTAATAACATTTGCTTACACTTCTAGCCCTTGGATAGCTGCTGTGTGATAGATGTATGCCTTTTCCTTCTATAAATGGAATTGAATTTAACTGTTTCTGTTAGTACTTCATAGAGATTCTATTGAGCATTATTAGTCTATCCTGTTTTAGGGTTAAATCTATAATAACTGATAAAACCCCACTGAAAGTGAAATAGCCATCAATGTAAACCTGTAAACACCTCCACAACCACAAACTAAAATGTCATTCAAAGAAAGGAAAGCAAGAGAATGAGTCCTTTTTATTTCTTCCTGAATGGGCCCACACAGTGTAACCTAGCCTTGCAAGGTAGCAGCAAGAAAGGCTGGCTGGCCTAAGAATATTCGGTTTGAATTTTGAGGCTTAGGGATGCCACTAAAACATTGATTCTTCTTTCTTACGTTTCCTCCAGTTTTGTGCGCTTGAATTCAATGTGCATGATTTAGAAGTATTGTTTAGGTCTGATCTAATTATTTTATACACTGCAGAGAATCTGGGAATATTAGAAGCGTATTAGACCTTTTGGAAGTGCTTAATTCCTTCACTGTTTGGTGCAATGGAAAAGAAATATTTGTTACCTTTTCACCTTGGCCTTGAAAAACAAAACATATTCTTGTTTATCTGCATTTCAATAGCAGCGTAAATTAATGTTTTCTAATAGCGGCTTATTGCGTGGCATAATAGTTCAAATACATATCAAGCACAAAAGTAGAATTCATGTCATGGTCTCAAGCTTTATTTTTGCTTTGCACTGAAATGTATCCCTCAGGTTGACATGGTAACCCCCTCAAAAACGATGTTTGATTTACTCAATTGGCTTTCACATATATGTTCTGATGTACCCCACATTTATTTGGGTTTACAGTGGCTTCTGGTGTGGAGCATCATCTGTTCTTCAGTCCCTGCCAGGCCTCCAATAGTCCTTTCTTAAAGCCAATCTGATGTATTCCCTGTGCCCTCTTTCAAATGACGTGTTTGAACTGAGACAAAGGGGTTTAAAAAGTTTATTTGTAAAGTGAGTTATTGTGCTCTGAAGAGGAAGTGTCAGAAGGAATTATGACTGCGCTGCTAAATACCTCTTCTCAACTAAAAAAGGTCCTGCACAATGAATAATGTTAATTATAAAAATACTTCAGTCTTGTGGCTTTGTTCTTCTTTTGCGCCCCCTCAAATTCCACTCCATCCCATTTCACCTTGCTGCTCTTCGGTGTCGGCAAGGAGTATGCAGCAGCTAGAAAATTACCAAAAAATTATATAAATTAATTAAATGCATTGTAAATGAATGACGGAAACGCACGGTCACCAGCCTCTCCTACACAAGAGCGAAGTTAGGGAACCGAGACTGAATCTGTGCCTCAATGCTGTTAATTGCCTTTCCCACACACTGTTGTCAAGAGAGCGGAACTTTGGCCCTGAATAAAGTTTGTGGAAGAATCACTCGGACAGGACTGCGAGGACCAGCAGCCCCGTAACCCTGCTCAGCTGTGACCTCTTCCCGCCCCTGCCGCTGCCAGAGCACTCCTAACGACTCACGGCCCCCGCTTCACGGGAGCCGTTCGTAGTCAGAGGAGTCTGGTGCTTTACTGGATTGTGTCTACACCCATTTGTCCCACACGCTGTTGTCAAGATAGCGGAACTTTGGCCCTGAATAAAGTTTGTGGAAGAATCACTCGGACGGGACTGCGAGGACCAGCAGGCCCGTAACCCTGCTCAGCTGTGACCTCTTCCCGCCCCTGCCGTTCTTTGTATAAAACAAAACAAGCGTCCCGCTAAGCAGTCGCGCGCGGTCGCGTGCCGGGAGAAGCCCGGGACAAGGGCGGGACCGTTTGTGGCCGTTAGTGGCCGGGAGAGGACGGGACGGGCCACCTCTATTGATTGATTACTTCTCCTTTTGTGCATTTCATTTGTTCGAGACATTGTGCCCCTATTGCCTGAACTCACAATGGGCAAGACGGGCAAAGTGATCCCTGTAAGATCTCCTCATGCTGTAAAACACAGAGTCATGCCAAACCAATCATTACCCAGTTTGACTGCAATTGACCGTATGCTTCAGAAAACTATAGGAGTGGTGGCGACTGCCATAGAAAACACTGAACGCCGCCTCGCTCTTCCTGTTGGCATGTTGCCCCCTCTACCTCCGGTCCATACTTCATTTGCCACTGTTAACTCACAAGACTCGATTCTGCTTCCATCTTTTGTTGCACTCCCAGGTTCTCATCCTATTCCTTCAACGGGTACAGTCCCCATTTCAGATAACGTATCCCCCCAACCTTTATTAGTTCCTTCTAGGTTGTCGTTAACTCCTACCACCTTTATGACAGTACCTTCCCCTGACTCCTTAGCTCAGTTAGGGGATCTCTCTGACCATTTCTCTTGTCAGACATCTACATCTCCAATTTCGGTCTCTCCTTTGTTGCTAAACTCGGATACGCATACCCAGAGGGTAACAACAAGAGGGCAGAAGGTTAGGAGCAGTTTAAAACAATCTAATAAAGACGGAGAAAACGCAAAAAATGTAAAAAAATCAAAACGGACCCCTGGTGGCCGTATTTATAAGAAATCTCCCCCTAAACCTCCTCTTCCAATAAGGGAAAACGTTGACAATAACCTACACAAGCCAGTTTCTACCCTAACTTGTGAAAACGGTTCCCTTGTTTTACCTCTAGAGCAATCAGCTAGCGTCTTGCCCGCTGTTTTATCTACTGACGGGCTCTTCCAGAAAATTGAACATCTAATGAAGTCCCTACTGGCCCCATTACAAGAAAGGGTTAGATCCATAGGAGAAAAAGTTGACAAAATCGAAACAGCTATTAAGGATTCTTTTGCAACTCAAGGGGCTGTGTTAAATAGAGTACATTCAAAATGCCTTCTCATATCTCCAAATATTAGGCATAAAACCATCCGTTCTGATCACATCACAAAGCTACCAACTGCCCCTACCCCTGTATTATCTACTACATCTGAGAATATTGATCCTAGCGCTAAGCCTTCTTTGAAGGCACCAGAGGTCTCTAAACCCTCGGACATAGCAGGGGATGATTTACACGGGCCTCTTGAACCTACACATCAAATGATAGATACTCCAACCCCCCTTAAGGATCCCTTTTTGCCAGCTGCGTCTAAAACGCCATTTCCATCTATCGATTTACCCCCACAATCATTACCATACACAATAGTGCTTGTTGGGGTCCCAGAGTTACCAACAGGGAAAATCAAGACCTTTCCCGAGCTAAGAAATAAAGTTGCATTTTGGCTTAATAGCAACAGGCCACTCCCGTTAAACATTTCTGGTGAGATATTGTTTTCTAGAAGGACAAGTTGGCTGGGTAGTACAAGAAAGGTTATCTTGGGGGATTGTATTGTAGTAAATTTCAGGGACAGGCGAGTTGTTCGCCATATATGTAATCGCTCCCCCTATAGCACCAATACTGACATTCAAGACAGGGACTTGACTTTTTTTTATCCCCAATTTTTGACTTGCCGGCCATCCACCATCCCTAGGGGTCTACCAATTGGAAACTGGGAAAAAAGGATGGAATCACGATATAACATCCCGACTTTTAATCACTTTGAGCACCTCTCTGAATTGGAGAGAGTGGATTGACTCCAGCCGGAGGATCTGAAAGAAAACATTGGCAGTATTTTACCAATCCTTGGTGCGCATTTAGACGATCTCCCCCGGGGTGGCGCAGTGATCGAAGTTACATCTCCACAACCCATACAATTTCCTAGCTGTGAGGATTCTTTGGGTATAGCTTTGAAAACTTCGTTAAATAAGGATGACTTTTTAATTAAAATTATTTTCTGGAATGTGGCAGGTCTTCGATCAAAGGTCACTAACGATATCTGGCTTGCCTTTATACGCAACTTCGACATCCTGTGTTTCCAGGAAACATGGGCTCCATCTGAATTTCATCTCGAAGGCTTCAAGACTTATTTTTCTCCAGCATTACCTTCCTCTTTCGGCAGGGCAAAGGGAGGTATGTCTATCTTCATATCAAATACTGTGCGATTTTCATCAACAGTACCATTAAAACTGGCCACAAACTTTCAAATTCTTATTCTGCACCTGAATCGAAATAGGGCGATAGCACTTGTGAATTTTTACAATAACCTCTCTGTGGACGAACTTATGAAGGTAACAAATGAAATATACAATTGCCTTCAAGAATTATCCATAAAGATCCACAAGGAATTAACCTTAATCTGGGGTGGAGATTTTAATCAAAACTTATGAACTCAGAGTGGGAAATCAGTTTGTGGAATTGAGGATGAAAACGGGGATTCAATAACCCACTTTTCCCACACCCCATCGGGCCATTGTCTGAATGAGATTTTGTTTGGTCTAGATCTCGCACTTGTAAATGATATGGTCAACCCTCCCATTCCTCTAGCCCCAACTTTTTTTGGCAGAGGTAGGTCAACTACAATTGATTTTATTTTTTCTTCCACTCTATGGGTTAAAAATCTACTCACTTGTAAGACCCACGATATCGCCATCAGCGACCATTATCCAATTAGTCTTACATTAAAATTGTTTAAGAAACACGAGAGCCCTGATATTGAGTTAGCTTTAACTCAAAACAAATTAATAATAGATAGACTTAATGGATATTCCTTAAGGTGGGAAAAAGTGGACCCGAAGGGCATAACTGTATCCATTGTTACAAGAATGGCCACAGCGATTAATAACTGCCTTGATTCCACTATTTCCCACGAGGGAATTATGGAAAACTTCGCTCTGTTGCTGGCTGCGATAAAGGAAACACTGTTCGTAGAGCTTAAGAATAGTAAGGCCAACTCTAAGGGCTGGTTTGACTCTTCCTGTACAAAAGCCTATCAGAGTTTGAAAGTAGCCCTCTGCAACAAGCCAAGAGATAGAAAGGAGATTGCAGCCCTTAGAAATGATTACAAGCAGGCTCTAAAGTGTCGGAAGGACAATTTGAAAAATGATCTCTGGGCCCAACTACACAAATCATGTGCTTTCAGAGATTGTGCTGCCTTCTGGAAGGTCGTGAAGTCCCCCTTTTTTACGGAATCATCTGCAAACCCTACTGTTGAGGTGGCGATTGATGAACAAACATGGCTGGACTATTTTGAGCGAATATTCAGCCTTCCTTCAACCACCACACTCTCAACTTCTACTAGGTTAAACATAGCTGCCTTTCCCTTGCCAATAAGTATTTCCCATGAGGAGGTGGAGCACGCCCTAACGACTAGTAAAAATGGTAATGCCCCGGGCCCCGATGGGGTCCCAGTTGATTTTTTCAAATTCACTATGGACCTGTGGTCTCCAATACTAACCAGGGTCCTTCAAGCATCCTGTGCACTGGGGCCTATAGACTCTTGGTCCCAATCAACTCTTGTCCCTATTTTTAAAAAGGGGGACCGTCATTTGCCATCTTGCTATCGACCGATCTCCCTATTAGACTCCTTAGGGAAAGTCGCGGGGCGTGTAATCCTGGAGCGCCTCCAGCTCTGGGCTCTTGATAACAAAGCCCTCTCTGATCTCCAGTTCGGGTTTCGTGAGGGTTTGGGTACCACCGAGCAAGCCCTCAACTTATCCCTAATAATTGGCAAATATGTTAGCGCAAAAGGGGGTGCACTCTACCTAGCATACATAGATCTTTCTGCAGCATTTGACTGCGTTAATCACTCTAAGCTGTGGGACATCTTAGAAAGTATGGGTATAGAAGCGCCTCTTATAAGTTTTTTGCGCGAACTATACTCAGACGCCACAGCCCGTGTGAGATACGGACTGGGGGGCGAGGTGACAAAGCCTTTTAGAGTCGAGCGCGGAGTAAGGCAGGGCTGTGTCCTGGCCCCTTTTTTATTCAACCTATATACCAATGGCCTGGAAAAAGCCATGTTAAAGGGGGCTCAGGACATTCCCTGCATAAACAACTGTCCTATACCGGCACTACTCTACGCTAACGACGCTGTTATCCTAGCACGCACTCCTAATGAATTACAGCGTGCTCTCACGAAATACCATACTTTTATGGCTGACCTTGACCTAAGGATCAATACTAAAAAAACCTTTGTAATGTCCATAGGATCAAGGAAAAAGAATAATAAGACCTTCATTATCGATAACCAAAAAGTAGAGAGCACTCTTCAATATCCATATCTGGGCATAGTATTCGATCATAAATGCTCATGGAAACGTGCCATTGAGTCTAGGAAACTCACCTTCATAAGATCCACAGCTGCACTGATTAATTTTGCGAATAAACTCGGCAGAAGGCCAACGGTTGAACTCCTGGAGATTTACAGGGCAAAATGTATGTCTAGTGTTATTTATGGGGCTGGCATTTGGGGTTATGCAAAAGTCGAGGAAGTTCAAAGGGTGGAGAACAGCTTCTTGAGATTTCTCCTGGCTGCCTCGCGGGCTACATCGACTTACGTCTGCCACTTAGAGCTGGGTCTGCCCTATCTCACAGATCTGATTAGGACTCAACCCTTACTCCTATGGCATCGTATTTGGACGTCTAACGCCACTACTTTTTCCCAGGGGTTCATTAAGGACTGTATAGCTCTAGACCATGCACATAAGATTGGTTGGATCTCTTACATAAAGAGATTCCTCGATGATTTGGGCATGGCACGCTTTTTCCACTCTCCCCTGTCACTGGCCGAATTACCGAGGAAACAACTTAAAAAGATGTGTATGGCTCACTTAGAATCCCTGAGAATGACTAATGAGTTCGTCAAACCAACTCTACAACACTCGTTGTTGGTCCAAACAACCCTGTCCATTCAGCCCTATTTAACTTACAACTGCACGGATTTTGAGAGACTCCTTCTAACAAAATTTAGACTTAACATTTTCCATCACTTGGTCACTTTCCCAAAGTCTAATATCTGGGAAAATTCACTTCAACCTTGCCCTTGTGATGAGATTTCCTCTCAATCCACGATTCATACAGTATTGTTCTGTAAATTTTATCACGACCTGCGGAAACGTTGGCTTGGCCCGCTTTTAAAGATCTGGGGCCTCCGCAGATGTCGTCTTGCCTTTTTGGCTCTCCAATTCTTGGACACTGAGCTATCTGCCAATTTTTTGAACTTAGTCTTGAGGCATAGACAGAATTTGTAGATTCCACTTATCCTTTATTTCTCATCAACTGGAACTCCTGTTAATGATTAATAATTTTAAAAAATTCCTTGGATAAAGGAATTGCTTATTAGATTTGCTTTTGAATTGTGGCTAGCTTTCTCTATTGTTCATTTTATGGCTGTATTCAATATGCTCTGCTATATTGTTTTATTTTCTTCATTTGTATTTATAGATTGTACTGCTTTGTACTTTTATGGTTGTTTGTCTTCAACCGAATAAAGTTTGTTTTGATTTGATTTGAATGATGTGTGCATTCTCACTGGCTGGTAATCACCTGCCTCATGTTCAACTCTCACTCCCCCAGCCCCAGAGGCCTTAGCTGCAGGAGTTTGCCTCCTTTCCCTGCAGGCCGGACCACCAGGGGTCGACGGCCTTATGCTTGGTGGGGACATTAGTCAATCATTACAGGTTTTGGCCACTCTTTGGGAGTGAAGTCCCCTGCAATGAAGGTAAATGATTCACAGGAATGACCAAAGAAGCCCTCCATCCTTCCACTGCCTTTATTTCCTCTTTTGTTTGTCACTCACTCACTCACTCACTCACTCACCCCTCTTGCACTTGGAGGACGTCTGCTCAAGGATGAAGTTCTCAGCAGGGCTCCTGCTGGTGCTCGGTGCTTTCCTGCCCCCTTCCGCGGGGGACAAAGAGGGCTGTGACCCCTTCCTGGTGGTGCCTCGGCAGAAGGGACCAAATGGCCAGATCATCTCAGCCTCCCCATGTGCCGTGTTTTCGCTCCAGCCCGGGGCAAAGTGTTCCTCCGCCGATCTTCCTGCGGGAAGGACAGTGGTGGTCCTACAAAGCGCCAATCGAAGGAACTCTACCTTCACCTTTGTGCAGGTAATCAAAGAGAGAGAGGAAGAGAGACCTGAGGGAAGAGCAGGGGATTGAGGACATATTCAGGACATATCCAGCGCCTGGATACGCTCACGGGTGATTAGATGCGCTCTACAAATTCACATAACATGTATACCACACATAACAGACATATTATTACATAACATAGCTTATCATAACATAGCACTGAGGCCTCCAGGCCAGTCAGGCTGGAGCAGAGGAAGCCATGAGTTAAGAGCCCATCCACCTCACCGACCTGTTGGGAAATTTGCAGATCTTCCTAAACCCCCTCCCTTCCGCCTCCCCAACACACACACACACAGACTCACACGCACTCACTTCTCCTTTCTCTCCATCTTTCTCCTATCTCTCTCTCTCTCTCTCTCTCTCTCTCTCTCTATTACAAGGACCCATTTCTAGATACAGAGGACTGTCCTCTGATAATTTGACCCTAGCCTCACCAATCAGATAACACATCCAGCACGTGTAGCGTGTAACTAGGCAGCAAGGAAAGGGGTGTGCTGAGAGGAAGCAACCAGGCAACGAGTGTGACAGGCTGCACCGAGAGCAGAGAGGCATTTTAGCAATAAACAGGAAAAGGGATGTCACGAGCTCTCTGTGCAGAGAGAGAAGTGTGGCAGGGTGTCACTGTGCAAGGATCGGGCGCTGCAAGGGCAGGTGTTCAAGGAGAAATGAGTGTCAGGAAATCAGTGTAGCACCAAGAAAGTGTGCAAGTACACGAGAGTGCAAAGGCTTCACAGTGAGACCAGGATGAGAGCTATGGTCTGAAGGAAAGGACAGCTCCAGGACTCAAGAGGAATGAAGTGCCGATAAATAGGTTTTCAGGAAGAAGAGACTGGCAGTGAGTAAGTGTGCAAGGAATGTAGTGTGAGGAAATCAATGTAGCACCAAGAAAGTGTGCAAGTACACGAGAGTGCAAAGGGTTCACAGTGAGACCAGGATGAGAGCTAAGGTCTGAAGGAAAGGACAGTTCCAGGACTCAAGAGGAATGGAGTGCCAATAAATAGGTTTGCAGGAAGAAGAGACTGGCAGTGAGTAAGTGTGCAACGAATGCAGTGTCAGGACAAACTGAGCACTAGTGCACATAAGTTCACAATCCTTTACCTTGCTAGGCTGCATCACTTCCCCCCTCCGCCTCGCCCGCTCTCGTGCTGGCTTTCTGATCTCTTTCGGGTTTGTGAGAACTTTGTGGCCCTAGTTTATTCCTAGAAGTATTTGCGTGTCTGTCTGTCCTCACTTGCTGGCTGTGACCAGCACGTGCTGCCCCTCAAGACCACCATCTATGAATACAAAAACAACAGTTGAACCCAGCCATATGCAAATCAGTCTTGACCCTGTGCCTCATGGGAACAGTCCAGCCCGATCTGAGCATCCTAGGACCGGTTTCAGGGTTTCACCCCTCTTCAGCCAGGATAGCTTGATTCCAGTGGCATGGAGAGCAAGGGACCCACGTCTGAGCATACCCTTCCCACTCGGGGTGACAAATGCAAAAACAACAATTGATGGACAGAATGCAGAACAATGTCATACATTCACCCCAGTACAGAGATCTGGGCCTAAATCCATCGTTTTCTTGCTCACCATGCCGTTCCTGGACTGGAAACAACCATCCTAGGACCGGTTTCGGGGTTTCACCCCGTTTCAGCTAGGATTGCTTGATTCCAGTGTGTCTTTTGCTTTCTCACCCTAAGTGCGCCAGGTACGCCCAGACGTGGGTCCTGGGCTCACTGTGCCACTAGAATCAAGCTATCCTGGCTGAAGAGGGGTGAAACCCCGAAACCGGTCCTAGGATGCTTGTTTCTGGTTCAGGGAGGAAAGCAAAGTGTGAGGCAACTCTGGGGAATACTTACCAAAGATTTATTCAGGTGTATGCACAGTGCAAATCAACTCATTGCAAAACAACATATAGCCGCGATTTCTGATACACCCACATGACATGCCTCTCTCGTATGCTGCGCTCTTTCTACTCATGGGACTGTGGAACATTCTTTCCGTATACGTTGATGTTATTCCATGCTCTTGTAACACTCGTTTTATTGTGTCACACTGTTTCTCCGTTTCTCATATTTTAATATGCTCCTGTAACTGATGTAACTTTGTAACTTGTTATCTCACTGAGCCTCATGTAAAGCGCTCTGATGCCTCTGGGTCTAGTTAAATACTGACGTAAGCAGGAAGGGGTTCCAAACTTACAGGGGGGGCTGAGAGGAAAAATAGGGAGGAGTACACCCTCCCAGGTTATACACTGTTCTACAAAAAAGTACTCCCCACCACTAACTTAAAAATGAGATTATAAGTTAAATTTGAACAGACCTAGAATTTTCAGATGTTACGACCCCTAAATGAAGATTGGAACTAAACACCACTATTCAGTGGGGAAGGAGGCAACTCCTTTTGTTTTATATTCCCTCACACACCCTAGTGGTGTCATGCTTCATCATCGGGACACCTCGACCCCTATAAGTCGAGGTGGGCTCGACCGTATCTCAGGGAGCTCTTATGAAGATGTTTTTGGCCAGGGGGATAAAGATTAAAAGCTAAAGATTCAGTGGTGAAAATAAAATACAATGTTAGGGTCAAAATGGGATATTATGGTCCTAAGACCCTATAGCCAACATGTTTCAGTCCTGCTATGCCCCATAAAGGGTGCTGGACTTTCTTCAGGGCGGAAAAAATGCCCCCTGGATTGGGTTTAGGCAGAAGAATTTCCCTGCACTATTCGGGATGAGGGCGACTAACGCTCCTCATCAATTGTCATAGACTAATTAGTCTTGTATTTCACTCCCTCCCGTTTTTTGAGGGGTATCAACTCCAAGTGGACGACTACCGTTAGTGGGGTAGCCCTGTAGTCAAACAGCCATCAAGGGTCCTGCCCCTCGTAACAACCTATTCGGTGGTGGTTCCACTGCTTGGGGTGCTATATAAAACTCTTCAAATAAATAAATAAATACATTATAAAAGCCTCCCAGTACAGTGCACAAATGTATTGGGCCACACAAACCTCCATGCAAACAGTAGTGTGAGGAAACAGCTTTTTGTAGGATTCAACCCCACTCCCCCTCCCCCCCCCCCCCCATTTTGACCACTAGGCACTGGTGTAATGGCTCTGAAATGCCCTGAGCCCTGCTAAAGAGGACTCCATGCATGTGCTGTGACCCCTAGGACGGTCTACCCACCCATGTGATCTCTTTATGTACCCAGGTGCTGCGTTCGGCCAGCTTGTACGTTGCCTTGCCCAGTACAGCCATCACCGGGCACACAGCAGGGGCCCCCCTCGAAGCCCTTAGGGGCCCAAATTAGATGCTTAACTCCCACCAACCAGTGTCTCTTCTGCTTTATTCCAGGTGATGCCAGGCTGCCAGCTCACCTATTTTCGACCGCGCATGGAGACACAGTACCTCCTGGCTGGAGTCCATGATGTAGAAGGTACCACACCCTCTCAGCACCCCGACTACACCTTGACCGCTTACTACTGCACATGTAGCCAGACCCCAGAGAGGGCGCGACGCAGTGCGAGAGGCAGGGGGCGCTCTCGTCTCTTCGCCACTCTTCGCCAAAGGCAAATGAAAGGGTGGAAGAGGCCGCAGTAGTGTTGGATGGCAGCCAGTCAATGAACCCTACTACAACTCAACGGAGGGGTCATGGGCCAGCGTCAATGGCAATACCTTGGGGACCCCTGAAACCTTCTTGGATTCTTCTTTGGAAAAACAGTGCAACAATGAAAGAAATGTGTGGAGTAGGTGTGTGTGAATTTGCTGAGTTTTTCGTTCTCAAATTTCTACAAAACTTTGCAGGTTTCTCTAACTTTGCAAAGGCTGAAGCGTTAAATTGCACACAAAAAAACAACTAAAATCGATTTTGAAGAATCAAATGTCAGAGAAAATTACATTTTCTTCAAAAAAGGTTTTGAAAGGCAATCCTTCACAATTTTTTTTTGCGAGAATCTTTACTCACAAGGGAAGTTTCGTACAGGTTTTGCAACTTTACAACCTTTGTGAAATTTGAAAACTTTGCAAAACCAACACTAATGAACTTTACATTTGCCTACCCCTAGTGAAAGGTTTTGATTGGGCATGGTAATTCCATAGAATCAAACAATTCCAGCCCATGGCTTGTAGGCAGAGTTCCTCTGGATAAAACTGTCCCTTCTCAGCACCTACTTGAGTACCATCGGAGTTTGGAGCCTGCCCCTTGCCATTCCCTTCCTTATTGACATCTTTGAACAGGAAATAGAGGGTGAATAGGCGGGACTTCCTGCGGATCTCCCTGACCGTCACTTCATGTTTCAGGAATCACGTGTCAGTCCATCAGTTCACACCTGTGGGCCGGCTGCATACCCCGGGTACACCAGTAGGTATCCGAGAAGGCAGCTGGGACTGTGGGGGGACTGGGGCGATCTCTTGTGATGGGTGCGGGTGGGCATATCGGCAGCGGGAGGTCGGGAAACAAAGATGGCGGGCATGCCAAGGGAGACCATATTGTTTGGCTCGGACCAGGAGATGGATGGACAGCTGCCGAGAGGCACCTGTCTCCTGTAGCCACAACTGCCCCTCATTTACGCTTTACACCTGAAGATTAATGCAATTATGCGGTGTTCTAATTATCATATTTTTCCTCTTCGAGGAGTCCCTTGTTTTAGGGTACATCTGTGAATCATTTACACATAAATGATAAAAATAGAATGCTCTCACTTTTTTTTGTAATGTGACAGTCAAGTTTGCTCGCGTGTATTCACAGTATTGAATCTGTCACCTTCTGTTCTAAAATAATTATTGCTGACTCGTGACGAGCTTGCATGAAAACTGTTCATTTCCTTTCTCGTTTGTTATTGTTGTTCAAAAAGCTTAGTTTGGCAGAATAAAAATAAGTTAAAGAACATCAGACCACTTTCTCCTCATTTTTTATGTCTAAAGGTTCAACAATGTTCCATGAATGTTATCTACGTCAGATGTAAAAGGCTGGAGGGGGCCTTCATGCCAGGGACAGAGACGAGACAGCCACGCAGAGTCGCTTCACATACCTTGTGTGAGGGATAACAGGAGGTGCATTCAGGCCTCCACTTGCTGGGGCCTCTCAGACTTAGCCTAAACGTGAAATGTAACAATAACTTAATTCCTCACAGCAGGTATGAGAGTGTGAGCCATCTTTGAAACTCAATTTAGTCCTTTCCTTTGGTTCTGAGTTAAGCTCAGTGAGTCAAAGTTGTCAGAGTGGGATTCATGTAAAGCTAAACAGCCAGCTTACGTTACTCATAAAGGGTGCACCTGCTATCCTGTTTGTTCGTTATTATAGTTACAACTCATATTGTGTGCACGATGATACGATTTTAATTTTAAAATACATCTTTAAAACATATCCATTGTTTCCTAGTGTTCCTGCCTGTGCTTTTCTATGAAGAAAGGGGATTCGGGCTCGACTAGTCCGCCCTGTGATATTTCACTAGCTTGGTCGTGAGCTGAAACGTATCTCACTCTGGTATGCTCAGTGGGTTGCGGGTGGTTGCAGTCCAATTGGCCTTCTATCTCATTTTTGCACGTTGACAAGCTTCTTAGCGCTAGGGGCTCAACGCATATCTCCTAGGTCGTGACCTAGAGAACCTAGAAAATGCAGTTGTGCGTCACGAGGCAAGGCAACTTCACACACCCATGGACCCTAGTGCGGCAAGGAAAACAGGCCCTCTGGCTGCTGGTTGGAGAGAACAATACTGCGAAAACCTGGTTGAAGTGTGCCTCTGGGCCTTGGTGCCGCTGCACCTGCTGCACTATTCACAGCAGCACATTGGCGCACCTTTGGCTATCGTCCCTATAATTCTTTCTTGTTTATTTCCACTCCAGATCCCATTTTAATTTGCATCTCATGAAAATCGCAATTGGGTTATTCAGCACTCAGCTACACAACGAAGGAACATCTGACATAATTCTCAGTCACATATATTCAACAGCCTTTTTTATTTTCAGTAGATATAAATCTTTATTGCTTGATTAATAAAAATAATTGCAATCAAAACATCACACAATATTTTAAAAAACTGTACCACATATACTATTTAAGAATTTCCTATACATTCATAATAATATCAAAAATCCAGACCAATTCACCATACATCAATAATTACTATAACATGATATTGCACATTTGGCAGTTTAAAGTGACAACGTGCAAAGCATACTAATTCCCTGTACGTAACGACAAAAATAAAATGTATTAAAAATACTTCAATAGTTACTGTGGCAGCATATATTCGACACCTGATTGCATTCATGCTACACATGCAGGAGTATGGCACGTGGTAAGACATATGTGAATAACACAGCATAGGATTGCGCTGTCTCTCCACCCTACAAGGCCCTAGCTCGCACCTGGCCATTGGGTTTGTCATCGTTCAGTCCCTGCCTCCTGCAAAGGATGTTGTTCGATACAGACATTGTTTGGCGTCATTCCAGGGACCAGGCTTTCTGGTTATCCATTCAGAACGCGACCAATCAGGATGCAGCTAACACCACAGTGGCGTATCGCGTGGTAGAAACGTGCACTGCGGTTGGAGATCCATGGAGCATATAGTGTAGCAGGTGACTGCTGCTCATCTCTGTGGTCTGTGGGCCAGTGTGCCTCACCCACTGACTGCTGACATCTTATGAGGCAGGGCACAGGACAGGTGGACAGAGGAAGACCCCCAGGAGAGGAGGTAACACCTGCCTTTGAACCTGATGAAGCAATGGGCCACACCCAGGTCTGCAGAGTGAGACAAGAAAGAGAGGAGAGCCCCAATGGGTTCTACCAGTACAGGGGAGGAACAAGATTAGTGTCTCCCCTTTCAGTGCTGTAGACCCCCTGTGTTTCTATCACCCCACAGAGCATGGTAGGGGCATGGCTGGATGAATGCATACATTAATGAAGGCTTTTAAAGTACCACCATGTGCCAAGCAGTGGCGATTGGGCGTTTCTCCACAGGGAATTTCTTCCAAATATGGTAATCGGTGGTGCATTGTAGGTCACTAACACTGGTTAAAACTTGGTCCGAATGAAATCCATTAATTCTACACATAGTAATAATTAAAAGCATGAACGTCAATTCAACAAGAGGTCAGGGGTAGCAGAAGTGACATCACATGCCATTTGACCTTTTTGTCCACTCACACACACCTGCTTACACATACATACACACACTCTCCCTCTCACATAAGCACACTCATCTGCAGGGATGCACACAACATACATTTTAAAGCATTTGTTACTTACCTCAGCTGCCAGGGAGGGTCATATTCCAGCTAATTGTACTCCATTTGTTATTACACTATTAGTGAATAGTACTATTCACTATTAGTGTAATAAAAAAATGGACAAAAAACAAGCAGATTTGGCGCCACAACCAATGACCATAAGGACGAGCTACCCCTGTGTTCGAGGCACTGATTTTTCCACCTCTGAGGCCAGGGGTCACAAATGTAGTGCCAGTAGTTGCAAGGGGCAAGTCAGGGGTCGCAGCTGCAACCCACTGATACCCACTAAACGACATCCATGATTGAAAACGATTTGTCATGGGGTTCTCAAAAATGGCAGATGGGATATGGGTGCAAATGCAGAATTTTAGGCACGTTGAGCAGAGAGCACCTGTGATGTTGGTAGTTGGTATAAGACTGCTTCACAAGTGGTTTGTGGTATGTCACCAGGTCGTTTTTAGGCAATGCAGTGACACATTAGGACAGTAAGATTTAAAGACCATGTGACATCAGGCTAGGGTCGACTGTTTTTTACATCGAGGTTAGGGGAGCATCAAAGACACCCAAAGCTTTGACATCACTCGGCTGTAAAGGATCCTTCCAAACACGAACACACATGCACCAATATGTAGCCACACTCGTGTGTGTGTGTGTGTGCATACACACGCATGCACACACCCTTAGCTCTGGTACTGCTCTCGCACACTGCTACAACGAGAAGGTACACAGATCTCTAGAGCAAACATTTACAATTTGAATTCAGCCCAATGCATTTCAATGGGAAGCTCCATTCAGGCCGCCATTTTGATGTCAGATGAACCCAAAATGTTGAGGCACACGAAGTGCTATTGGTTAAAAAGTGAGGACTGGCTGAACCTATCATGCATTACATGGAGCCTTGCGGCGGCGATGAATACATAATATCAGAACTAGACATGGCGAAAGGTAGACAATCACCCACAGTAATACTGAATGTCATGGTCAGTGCGACAAGGGTTCAGCTGCCTGACATAAAAGGCAAGTATGTACTAATCAGTTGCTGGTAGACAGGACCTGAAGCTCACTGGCAGAGCCATTGCAGAAGGACTTGTCTGGCAGAACTCATGCTGCCACGAGGTTTTTCTAGTCTGTGGTGCACACACATCATTGAGAAACATGCCTTCGAAAAAATATAATTACACTGTGAATGACTATTTTAAATAGCAGCCTTATTCTGCATTTTACAGTATAATGCAGCTTTTTTCTCAACCATTCAATTGTCAAACACTCAACATGAGTCTAATAATTGTATTTTACATACTTGATACATTATATACAATGCTGCACTTCATCAAGACCTCAATTATTGGTATAAATTGATTTCAATAAAACATAGATTAACAAAGGCATTTTAGTGGAATAATAAAAAAACTCAATCATCATGCTCTGCTACATAAAGCCTTAATTAAAGTTCTTAAATCAGATAGTAACGCCTATCGTGTTAGTGAGCAAATTGACATGGAAGGAAGACTTTGTAACTGTTATGCCATGTTACTCATGATATATGATATTTATATTTCCATTTCCACTATTTCAGGGCCTGTTCTCACGTTATATTGTAGTTCCTTTATGGAAAAGCTTTGAAATCTATTTCAACATTAAGACTTCGTGAACATGAGGTACCAAATCTTTTGATCCAGTCCTCCTCTCTTTACGGCTCCGTACGCCTGCGGTCACATCCTCGATGGTGGCAAGAAATATGAAGAGTACGTCTGCGGTCACAACCTCGATGGTGGCAATAAATATGAAGAGTACGTCTGCGGTCACAACCTCGATGGTGGCTATAAACATGAAGAGTACGTCTGCGGTCACCTCCTCAATAGTCGCTATAAACATGAGAAGTACGTCTGTGGTCACCTCCTCGATGGTCGCTATAAACATGAAGAGTACATCTGCGGTCACCTCCTCAATAGTCGCTATAAACATGAGAAGTACGTCTGTGGTCACCTCCTCGATGGTCGCTATAAACATGAAGAGTACATCTGCAGTCACCCTCTCGACAGTCGCTATAAACATGAACAGTACGTCTGTGATCACGTATAAACATAACAAGAACATTTTGGTCGGGAACAAGAGGTACCAAATCTTTTGATCCAGTCCTCCTCTCTTTAGGACACAGTACATCTGTGGTCACCTCGTCGATGGTAGCTCTAAACATGAAGAGTACGTCTGAGGTTACCTCTTTGATAGTCGCTATAAACATGAATAGTACATCTGCGGTCACCTCCTTGATGGTCGCTATAAACATGAAGAGTACATCTGCGGTCACCTCCTTGATGGTTACTATAAAAATGAAGAGTACGTCTGTGGCCACCTCCTCGGTGGTCTCTATAAACATGAAGAGTACATCTGTGGCCACCTCCTCGGTGGTCTCTATAAACATGAAGAGTACGTCTGTGGACACCTCCTTGATGGTCGCTATAAACATGAAGAGTATATCTGTGGCCACCTCCTCGGTGGTCACTATAAACATGAAGAGTACGTCTGTGGTCACCTCCTCAATAGTCGCTATAAACATGAGAAGTACGTCTGCGGTCACCTCCTCAATGGTCGCTATAAACATGAAGAGTACATCTGCGGTCACCTTCTCGACAGTAGCTATAAACATGAACAGTACGTCTATGATCACGTATAAACATAAAGAGAACATTTTGGTCGTGAACAAGAGGTACCAAATCTTTTGATCCAGTCCTCCTCTCTTTAGGACACAGTACATCTGTGGTCACCTCGTCGATGGTAGCTCTAAACTTGAAGAGTACGTCTGAGGTTACCTCCTTGATGGTCGCTATAAACATGAAGAGTACATCTGCGGTCACCTCCTTGATGGTTACTATAAACATGAAGAGTACGTCTGTGGTCACCTCCTCAATGGTCGCTATAAAAATGAAGAGTATGCCTGTGGCCACCTCCTCGGTGGTCTCTATAAACATGAAGTACGCCTGCGGACACCTCCTTGGTGGTCGCTATAAACATGAAGAGTTTATCTGTGGCCACCTCCTCGGTGGTCGCTATAAACATGAAGAGTACGTCTGCGGTCACCTCCTCGATGGTCGCTATAAACATGAAGAGTACATCTGCGGTCACCTTCTCGACAGTAGCTATAAACATGAACAGTACGTTTGTGATCATGTATAAACATAAAGAGAACATTTTGGTCGTGAACAAGAGGTACCAAATCTTTTGATCCAGTCCTCCTCTCTTTAGGACACAGTACATCTGTGGTCACCTCGTCGATGGTAGCTCTAAACATGAAGAGTACGTCTGAGGTTGCCTCCTTGATGGTCGCTATAAACATGAAGAGTGCATCTGTGGTCACCTCCTTGATGGTCGCTATAAAAATGAAGAGTATGTCTGTGGTCACGTATAAACATGAATAGCACATTTTGGAAGCCTCTTCAATCATCTCTATGAACTTGAAGAGTATGTCCGCGTACATGGTTACTACTAGATCATTGCCAGAAACATGAAGAGTATGCTCACGGTCACTTCCTTGATCATCTCTATAAACATGAAGTATAAGTCTGTGGTCACCTCCTCAATCATTCTTATGAACATAAAAAAGATGTTGGCTGTCATCTCCTCAATCATCGTTATAAATATCGAGGTAAGCATGGTATCACCTCTTCGATGATCTTTATGAACTTGCATAGAACATCTGCTGTCATCTCCTTGATCATCTCTATGAACATGAAGCGTATATCTGCAGTCATCTCCTCAATCATTATCATGACGAGTACGTTTGCGGTCACATACTCAATTATCTCCAAGAACATGAACAGTAGGTCTGAAGTCATCTTCTCAGTCATGTCTATGAGCATGAAGAGTACATCTGCGGTCACCTCCTTGCTCATTACTATAAACATGAAGAGGAGGAACGTGGTCACCACCTTGATAATCTTTATAAAAATGGAGTTCGTCCACGATCACCTACTCGATTATTCCTGTACACATGAAGAGTACATTTGCAGTCATCTCCTCAATCATCTCTACAAACATGAAGTGTACATCTGTGGTCACCTCCTTGCTCATTGCTATAAACATGAAGAGCAGGCACAAGGTCACCTCCTCGATGATCTCTATAAACATCGAGTTAATCCACGAACACCTCCTCGATCATTCCTGTAATCATGAAGAGTATGTTTGCAGTCATCTCCTCAATCATGTCTATGAGCATGAAGAGTACATATGCGGTCACCTCCTTGCTCATTGCTATAAACATGAAGAGCAGGCACACAGTCACCTCCTCGATCAGCTCTATAAACATGAATCGTACGTCCATGGTCACCTCCTCGATTATCTCTATAAACATGAAGAGTTTGTCCGCGATCACCTACTCGGTTATCCCTATAAACATGAAGCGTATGTCCATGGTCACCTCCTTGATCCTCTCTATAAACATGAAGAGTACGTCCACAGTCACCTCCTCAATCATCTCTATAAACATGATGACTACATCTGCAGTCACCTCCTTGCTCATCGATATAAACATGAAGAGTTCGTCCACGATCACCTCCTCGATCATCTCTATGAACATGAAGTGTACGTCCACAGTCACCTCCTCGATCATCTCTATAAACATGATGACTACATCTGCAGTCACCTCCTTGCTCATCGATATAAACATGAAGAGTTCGTCAACGATCACCTCTTCGATCATCTCTATAAACATGAAGCGTACGTCCACGGTCTCATCCTTGCTCATCTCTATAAATATGAAGCGTACGTCCATGATCACCTCTTCGATCATCTCTATAAACATGAAGCGTAGGTCCACGGTCTCCTCCTTGGTCATCTCTATAAATATGAAGCTTACGTCCACGATCACCTCTTCGATTATCCCTATAAAAATGAAGGGTTTGTCCATGAAACAATGTTGATTATTTGGAAGCACGTTTGGTTAATTTGGTTGCTACATGGAATGCAAATACCTCAATTAAAAGCATTACAAATGCTAGTACATGTTATGCATTAGGCAAGTATCTGAACAACATACATATGGCAAAGTTAATTTACAATTGAGAAAGCATTATATTTATCAAGTTTCTTTGTTTTCTCAGACTTTTTGGAACTTACAGCCATCTGTAGCAGTTTTGTTTAAAGGAAAAAATGCAGAAATCCATATAAACATTTACTGAATATTTATTTTTAAATGGACATACAGGTAACATTGCAATTTCTTGCTGAACAAAGGCACTGTGGAGCAGTGACACCTGTCATGACTTGCTCCCTGCGTTCTCGTGTCCACAACCAGGGGGCTGAATTGTGGGGCTCTCCAGTGTTTTAATAAGCTTCCAGACCCTCCGTTTCATGCATATACTGACTTCCAGTCAGTTGGATTCTACTTGCAAATTGTTATCCATTCCCAATCCATGCCGGGTTTTGTAGAAGCCAGCCTGCTCATGCTTGAAGCCAGCCTGTTCATGTTTGACACTCTGTTACCTAGAATTCCCTGCTCACTGCTCCGTCTCCACCCCTGCAGGCCAAGGATGGGTGGAGGAATTCAGGTCACCCGTGGCTGGCTGCTGCTGGCCTGCTCACACCTGATGCATGCGATTACTGTGAGCTCTTTTAAGCCCCAGCTCCCTTCAGTCCAGTGTTGGTCATTGTAGCTGTGTCCCGGTGAGACCAAACCTTGTTTCCTGAGCTTTTGAAATTCCTTGATTCCTGAGCTATAGCTAAACCTTGTTCCTTGATTTCTGAGCTATAGCCACTCCTTGTACCTGAATTAGCGCTGCCTGCAGTGCTACCTTGGTTCCTGAGTTCCTGAGATATAGTTATTCTTTGTTCCTGTTCCTGGGCTTCAGCTATTTCTTGTTCCTAATTTGCACTGCCTGCTTGCAGTGCTCTCTTGACTCCTTGTTTCCTGAGCTGTAGCTATTTCCTGTTTCCTTGAACTAGCACTGCCTGCAGTGCTACCTTGACCCCGGAAGCTTTAGTAATTCCCTGTTCCTGAACCAGCACTGCCTGCAGTGCTACCTTGACTCCTGAGCTTTAGTAATTCCCTGTTCCTGAACCAACACTGCCTGCAGTGCTACCTTGACTCCTGAAGCTTTACTAATTCCCTGTTCCTGAACCAGCACTGCCTGCAGTGCTACCTTGACTCCTGAAGCTTTAGTAATTCTCTGTTCCTGAACCAGCACTGCCTGTAGTGCTACCTTGACTCCTGAAGCTTTAGTAATTCTCTGTTACTGAACCAACACTGCCTGCAGTGCTACCGTGACTCCTGAAGCTTTACTAATTCCCTGTTCCTGAACCAGCACTGCCTGCAGTGCTACCGTGACTCCTGAAGCTTTAGTAATTCCCTGTTCCCGAACCAGCACTGCCCGCTGTGCTACCTTGACTCCTGAGCTTTAGTAATTCCCTGTTCCTGAACCAACACTGCCTGCAGTGCTACCGTGACTCCTGAAGCTTTAGTAATTCTCTGTTCCTGAACCAGCACTGCCTGCTGTGCTACCTTGACTCCTGAGCTTTAGTAATTCCCTGTTCCTGAACCAGCACTGCCTGCAGTGCTACCTTGACTCCTGAAGCTTTAGTAATTCTCTGTTCCTGAACCAGCACTACCTGTAGTGCTACCTTGACTCCTGAAGCTTTACTAATTCCCTGTTCCTGAACCAGCACTGCCTGCAGTGCTACCTTGACTCCTGAAGCTTTAGTAATTCCCTGTTCCTGACCCAGCACTGCCTGCAGTGCTACCTTGACCCCTGAAGCTTTAGTAATTCCCTGTTCCTGAACCAGCACTGCCTGCAGTGCTACCTCGACTCCTGAAGCTTTAGTAATTCTCTGTTCCTGAACCAACACTGCCTGCGGTGCTACCTTGACTCCTGAAGCTTTAGTAATTCCCTATTTCTGAACCGGCACTGCCTGCAGTGCTACCTTGACTCCTGAAGCTTTAGTAATTCCCTGTTCCTGAACCAGCACTGCCTGCAGTGCTACCTTGACTCCTGAAGCTTTAGTAATTCCCTGTTCCTGAACCAGCACTGCCTGCAGTGCTACCTTGACTCCTGAAGCTTTAGTAATTCCCTGTTCCTGAACCAGCACTGCCTGCAGTGCTACCTTGACTCCTGAAGCTTTAGTAATTCCCTGTTCCTGAACTAGCACTGCCTGCAGCGCTACCTTGACTCCTGAAGCTTTAGTAATTCTCTGTTCCTGACCCAGCACTGCCTGCAGTGCTACCTTGACTCCTGAAGCTTTAGTAATTCTCTGTTCCTGAACCAGCACTGCCTGCAGTGCTACCTTGACTCCTGAAGCTTTAGTAATTCCCTGTTCCTGAACCAGCACTGCCTGCAGTGCTACCTTGACTCCTAAAGCTTTAGTAATTCTCTGTTCCTGAACCAGCACTGCCTGCAGTGCTACCTTGACTCCTGGATGTTTGGTAATTCCCTGTTCCTGAACCAGCACTGCCTTCAGTGCTACCTTGACTCCTGAAGCTTTAGTAATTCCCTGTTCCTGAACTAGCACTGCCTGCAGTGCTACCTTGATCCCTGAAGCTTTAGTAATTCTCCGTTCCTGAACCAGCACTGCCTGCAGTGCTACCTTGACTTCTGAAGCTTTAGTAATTCTCTGTTTCTGACCCAGCACTGCCTGCAGTGCTACCTTGACTCCTGAAGCTTTAGTAATTCCCTGTTCCTGAACCAGCACTGCCTGCAGTGCTACCTTGACTCCTGAAGCATTAGTAATTCCCTGTTCCTGAACCAGCACTGCCTGCAGTGCTACCTTGACTCCTGAAGCTTTAGTAATTCTCTGTTCCTGACCCAGCACTGCCTGCAGTGCTACCTTGACCCCTGAAGCTTTAGTAATTCCCTGTTCCTGACCCAGCACTGCCTGCAGTGCTACCTTGACTCCTGAAGCTTTAGTAATTCTCTGTTCCTGAACCAACACTGCCTGCAGTGCTACCTTGACTCCTGAAGCTTTAGTAATTCTCTGTTCCTGAACCAACACTGCCTGCAGTGCTACCTTGACTCCTGAAGCTTTAGTAATTCCCTGTTCCTGAACCAGCACTGCCTGCAGCGCTACCTTGACTCCTGAAGCCTTAGTAATTCTCTGTTCCTGAACCAGCACTGCCTGCAGCGCTACCTTGACTCCTGAAGCTTTAGTAATTCCCTGTTCCTGAACCAGCACTGCCTCCAGTGCTACCTTGACTCCTGAAGCTTTAGTAATTCCCTGTTCTTGAACCTGCACTGCCTGCAGCGCTACCTTGACTCCTGAAGCTTTAGTAATTCCCTGTTCCTGAACCAGCACTGCCTGCAGCGCTACGTTGACTCCTGAGGCTTTAGTAATTCCCTGTTCTTGAACCAGCACTGCCTGCAGTGCTACCTTGACTCCTGAAGCATTAGTAATTCCCTGTTCCTGAACCAGCACTGCCTGCAGTGCTACCTTGACTCCTGAAGCTTAAGTAATCCCCTGTTCCTGAACCAGCACTGCCTGCAGTGCTACCTTGACTCCTGAAGCTTTAGTAATTCCCTGTTCCTGAACCAGCACTGCCTGCAGTGCTACCTTGACTCCTGAAGCTTTAGTAATTCCCTGTTCCTGAACCAGCACTGCCTGCAGTGCTACCTTGACTCCTGAAGCTTTAGTAATTCCCTGTTCCTGAACCAGCACTGCCTGCAGTGCTACCTTGACTCCTGAAGCTTAAGTAATCCCCTGTTCCTGAACCAGCACTGCCTGCAGTGCTACCTTGACTCCTGAAGCTTTAGTAATTCCCTGTTCCTGAACCAGCACTGCCTGCAGTGCTACCTTGACTCCTGAAGCTTTAGTAATTCCCTGTTCCTGAACCAGCACTGCCTGCAGTGCTACCTTGACTCCTGAAGCTTTAGTAATTCCCTGTTCCTGAACCAGCACTGCCTGCAGTGCTACCTTGACTCCTGAAGCTTTAGTAATCCCCTGTTCCTGAACCAGCACTGCCTGCAGTGCTACCTTGACTCCTCAAGCTTTAGTTATTCCCTGTTCCTGAACCAGCGCTGCCCGCAGTGCTACCTTTGTCTCCTGGAGCTTTAGTAATTCCCTGTTCCTGACCCAGCACTGTCTGCAGTGCTACCTTGACTCCTGAAGCTTTAGTAATTCTCTGTTCCTGAACCAACACTGCCTGCAGTGCTACCTTGACTCCTGAAGCCTTAGTAATTCTCTGTTCCTGAACCAGCGCTGCCTGCAGTGCCACCTTGACTCCTGAGCTTTAGTAATCCCCTGTTCCTGAACCAGCACTGCCTGCAGTGCTACCTTGACTCCTGAAGCTTTAGTAATTTCCCTGTTCCTGAACCAGCACTGACTGCAGTGCTACCTTGACTCCTGAAGCTTTAGTAATCCCCTGTTCCTGAACCAGCACTGCCTGCAGTGCTACCTTGACTCCTGAAGCTTTAGTAATTTCCCTGTTCCTGAACCAGCACTGACTGCAGTGCTACCTTTGTCTCCTGGAGCTTTAGTAATTCCCTGTTCCTGACCCAGCACTGTCTGCAGTGCTACCTTGACTCCTGAAGCTTTAGTAATTCTCTGTTCCTGAACCAACACTGCCTGCAGTGCTACCTTGACTCCTGAAGCCTTAGTAATTCTCTGTTCCTGAACCAGCGCTGCCTGCAGTGCCACCTTGACTCCTGAGCTTTAGTAATCCCCTGTTCCTGAACCAGCACTGCCTGCAGTGCTACTTTGACTCCTGAAGCTTTAGTAATTCTCTGTTCCTGAACCAGCACTGCCTGCAGTGCTACCTTGACTCCTGGAGCTTTAGTAATTCCCTGTTCCTGAACCGGCACTGCCTGCAGTGCTACCTTGACTCCTGAAGCTTTAGTAATTCCCTGTTCCTGAACCAGCACTGCCTGCAGTGCTACCTTGACTCCTGGAGCTTTAGTAATTCCCTGTTCCTGAACCGGCACTGCCTGCAGTGCTACCTTGACTCCTGAAGCTTTAGTAATTTCCCTGTTCCTGAACCAGCACTGACTGCAGTGCTACCTTGACTCCTGAAGCCTTAGTAATTCTCCGTTCCTGAACCAGCAGTGCCTGCTGTGCTACCTTAACTCCTGAGCCTCAGCTCAATTCTTGTTCCTGCCCTAGCACTTCCTTCAATGCTACTTTGTTTTCTTGATTCCTTAACCTGCACTATTCTAGTATACCCTTGTAGCCTCCCCTTCTGTATATCCTTTTCCAGCCTCTGCTTTTCTTTCCATTTCCTTGGTTCCAGTTCCTAGTTTACTGTCTTTCTATGCTGCTATCTTGCTTCTATTACCTTATGTGTTTATTACTTGCTTTCTGCCCAGTGTGCCCTGTGATTTCCTTCCTTTCCTGTTAAGCGCTCCTCCTTGCTAGCTCCTTGTCTATTGTGCTTGTGTTTAGTTCTACCCCCTTGCTGTTACTGCCTTGCGTGTTCCTGTTTGATCGCCAGGACCGTGGGCACTGCTGACAACCTAGGTGGTGTTTCTTGTTCACTGCGAGTATTGTCTTTGAGTTACATTTAGAACATCACCATAGGTATAAGCTTCACAGACCCTGCCTTTGCATATCCTATATGTGGGTATTTGCAGTCAGTACCTGTACCAGCAATTGTGGGTGAGGAACTTACTGAGTTTCAGTCTTACCGTGTGGAGCTCTCGAGTGTTTTACCCCACATTCCTTTTATTGTTAATGTTGTTTGTGTGTATATGTATATATGTCTGCACGTCCATCCTGGGTGTAGTTATTTTGAATGCTAAATTGCCTCTTGAGTGCCCATCCTTTGAGTCTTAGCCATCGTGTTCACTTGTACAGGCTTCCCCTTTGGATCCCTTTTTCTCCTCTTGACACCCTGTGTGATCCTGGGCAGCGTTATACTCCTCTTTCTGTGTACGTTTTCTATCCAGTTCCCAGTAGTTGCCCAAGTCCCTGACTGTGTCCCAGACAGTCCCGGACAGTCCCCGACAACACCCTGAGCAGGTGGAACCACGGCTGCCGTCTGTGTCAGCTATGCCCAGGCACTGCCCTTTATGAACAAAATCCAGTCAAATAGATAGTCCTACCAACGAATAGCAAATAAAACCATTTATTACAGCTATCTTTTCTCATGACATACATTATGTGAAACTCCATTAAAATGTCACAATAGTACACTATTACAATAAAATGTGAATCTTGTCAGACATTCTAGAAGAAAGTGTGCGCCTCTTGTAAAAAATCTTGTGAGATACCCTCAGGAGGCTGGGTTGACTAGAACATTTCTTGTGGCAAAACATTTTCTGTGCAGACAAGTCCCTTTTTTGTATGTTGTAAGATACACATTTGCTCAAAAATATTAAGCAAAATGATGCAACATGAAACTTTGAGAAAGTTCCTAAATATTGTGCATTGCAAAATTCAAGAATTTTGTAAATTTTAATGTTGCAACTAAAATGTTTCCTATTCCTAGATTTTCCCAAGGCCGCTGTAGTTTCACTTCCCCCTCAAAGTATTTCCAGAAGTCTGTCATCACACCTAACATGGACCAGGAACCATGCTGCTGGAAATCTCCTTTCCATGCTCCTAGAAGTCCCACCGAGGGCTTCTGGTAGCAGGAAAAGGAGGAGGAGCCAGAGCTGCTGAAAGGAAACCGGCTGCTGAGGAGCATGTGCCCATCTGGGCGCTACCAGTAGCCTCCACCTGGACTTTCAGGAGCCGGGAAAGGAGGCGGAGCAGAGGCTGCTGCAATATCGGCTCCCAGTAACAAAAGCAGTAGTGCTTCACACGTGCAAACCCGGGGGGGGGGGGGGGGGCTGGTCTGATGAAATTGCCAGGGCTGCTATGGGTTCCCAGTCCGCCCCTGATGGGCTCCCAGCTCTAGACGGCAGCAGAAACATTACTGCTGACATGCAGGGCGTCTTTATTACCTCCAATTACTTTTTAACTACGCCAACATTGTGGTTCGCGGAGAAAATGCACTTTAAAAGAAAAATGTCTAATTTGCAAAGTTGATGACTTCATTATTTCAGCCACTCATCGTTAGTACACATGCACAGAGTGTGTAGTCGGTGCTTAGTAAAACCATTACTCACCAGTTTTCTAAACTCGTTTAATCCTTTCCAGGGTTTTGAACAAATGTTACTAGGGCTTGTCTTAATGTAGATGGCATTTACAAACAATTAAGGGCCGAAATTACTGGGAGGCAAAACTGCCCCGGTTTAAAACTGTCACAGTATGGAACTGTAATAAAAATAATTGGCTGGTAAATTGCTGACCGGGCCAGCTAACACGTGTTGACTTGGGTCTGATTCATCTAATGTTATATAAAAATATAGGAGGAGCTGTTTAATTAAAAACCTGAGCTTCACTGTAGAAGAAGGTATTTTTGGTCAGTGATCCTTCGTTCGCCTTATGCCTAAGATTATATTGAGTCTTTTTCTGTGTAGTATTTGAGTGCATGTTCCAAAACCTATTTTCTTATTGCAAACATGTAATTGATGTTTCTAATAACAAATTGTGTATTTATATATATTTGTAGCCAAATAATAAATGAATGCAAAAATTGTGATAATTTGGTGACTGATTATTATGCGGTGAGGCTAAAATTTGACTTTGAAAGAGCCTTTCACTCCCCTATGACGGAATGTATCACTTTGCACAAAGTCTGTCTCTGGAAAGTAGCCTGAGAAGGTCACCTGAACGAGTCCCACCTCAACCCGGTTTTCAAATTTAAGACAGGGAATGTGTGATCAGGGTTAGTGTCTGACTGATAGTCTGTTTCCCCAAGGTTAGGGAGCATCATCTGAAGTCTGCCCTTTCTGCTGGAGGAGCTGATAGCCGGCATCCTCCCGCTCTCAGAAGACCCCTCCACCGCCAGAGCCAACTTCCAGAGGTTTATGGCGAGAGTTGGCAACTGGATGAAAAACAACTGCCTGAAACTCAGCACAGACAAAATGGAAGTGCTGACCTTCAGCAACAACATCTCCTCGTGAAACAACTCCTGGTGGCCCTCGGAACTAGGACTGTTGGACTTGGCCCATTTTGCAGGGGCATCCCTGAACCTTTTGCCTTCCTCCTAGCCTTTTTTCTGACATGGTGTTGGTGGTTCTAGGACTCTGGGCACTTTAGCACTGCTGTCCAGTGTAAAGTGTGTGTGCGTTCTGTGGTAAACATGGTAAGATTGGTCTACACCTGTTTGGTATATTTAATTTACCTATCAGTCCCCAGTAATGTGGTATTTCATATACCCCGGGCCAGTAAATTAAATGCTACTGGTGGGCTTGCAGCGCTGATTGCGCCAAACAACAAAGTAGCCTTTCAAACCTGTCTCAGGCCTCTGCCATTGCAGGGCCTGCACGTGCAGTTTACTGCTGCTGTGACGTGGCACGTTAAGTGGGTGCCATGTATGTGAGCCCCCTTTAACTGCATGTCAGTCACCCCTAAGGTAGCCCCTAGCTAGCCCTATAGGCAGGGTGCATTGTAGGTAAAAGGTAGGACATGTACCTTAACTGTGTGGCATGTTCTGGTAGTGACAAACAGCCATTTTGGTTTCTCACTGCTGTGAGGCTGCCCTCTCATAGGAATGTATGGGGGATTCCCAGATAAGTGTTTCAGTGGTAATTCCTGATATGAGAGGAGCAGCGTGTTCAAGTTTGGTATGTTTGGAATAGTAATATTAAATGCTGCATAATGGTGTCTGCAGATTTATTATTACTATTTTAGAAATGCCACTTTTAGAAGTTGGCATTTCTGTGTGCTATGTGTCTTTGTGTCTGCCTGATGTGTATTGCATGTCTGTCTCTGGACTGACAGGGGCTGGTGAGGTGTGTGGCTCCATAGGGGCTGGGTGAGTCAGGGCTAGGCTGAATGGGTAGAACTGCATTTGGAGTAGTGGGAGGAGTAGCCCCTGACCCTGAATAGGTTTGAGCCTGCCTTGTTCAATGCGGCTCTGCCCCCCTGTGGTGTGTCTGGGGTCAGAGCTCAACCTGACAAAGGAGGGTGTGGGCCCTGTTAAGAAAATGTTCCCACACTTTCCAGATCCAGTTGGGACTGGATCCCCAAGCCCTATGCCAGGGCAAAACAAAGACACAGCCTGGTATAAATATTGGGGCTGTAACCCCTTGTAAAAGGGCTTACTTGTACCTGTTCTGGGGTGAAGGACTGCTGGGCATCAGGAGAAACCGCCGTGGGACCCAGCTGCTATCTTGTGGGGGTCCCAACGTGCTGGCCTGCCTGTGCTCAGGTCTGCCCTGGTGATCTTGGACTGAGGGAGTGGCAGGCCTGGATTCCCCCCCTGCTTGATGGGGAGCTGATGGCCATTGCCCTGAAGAGCGCACTTGGCGTGGGAAGGACACTGCCCAGACTGGAGGGGAGTGTTCTGCAAAGAGCACGTGCTAAGAACTTTGGCTTCTTTGCCTTTGAGCCCTAGAAGTGGGCTCAACATTCCTAGGTGCGGTGGGCGCAGTGTGCATTTGCGCCGGGCTGGGGGAGTAGGGCAGCCATCCCTATACAAAGAAGTTGAGGAGACTTTGCTCCGTATTTCGTGGCAGAGAAGCCAAAATTGACGGAGACCTTGCTCCGTGATCAACTGCGGGCCGGAAGTCAGGCCCAGCTTGTGCCTGTTTGTAGGCGGGGCTCCCGTGGCCAGAGAGAGTCCAGGGTGTTGCCAAGTCTAATTGTGAGCCGCCAGAGTGTGACAGTGTGAGAAGCGATGGCGGGAGCCCACCCCGCATTCTTATACCAGAGGAGAGTGGGCTCTTCTTCTAAGCGTGGCGGGAGCAGTCACGTGGCACAAGAAGGAAGTCAGGCAGAAGTGAAGCCTGGTTGTGGGCAGGGCTGCCTTTCGAGGAGATAGCAGATGGAGGCCTTGCTACGCCGCCAAAAGGAGAGCCTTTGTAGCCAGGTGTTTGCCGGGTAAGCGATCAACTTCCCAAGGTGTCCTGGCCAGGTGAGGCCGGTGCGGAATCTCCACCTTCCCCGCAGGTGTTTCAGGCAGCGAGGCCGCGGGATCATGGTCAGCTGCCTTAGAGGCGATTCCTCTTTCCTTTTTGTCCGCAGAACGGACACCCGGCCCCCCAGAGGAGGGCTGACCCACTGTGTTGGCAGCTGACCTTTGCTGGGATACTAGTCAGGGGCTGCCAGTGACAAGCCCTCGAGAGCCAGGGGGAATTGTCGTATTCCGTGCTGTAGGTGGCCCAGAGACCTATGTAGAGGGAACAGAGGAACATAGTTCCCGCATAGTACCTAATAGGGGCACAGAGACCTATGCAACGTTTGTGAGATACATGCCTAGGACACCGTGACTACTGGGATGGTGGCCTTGAAGGTGTTTTGAGTACAGTATGTCACCAGTAGTTACTGGCTGATTTCTCTAAATGTACATCTTGGGGTTCTGATGATGATGACAGTGGCCCGATTGGCCCTGTCCTTTACATAAACCCCTGCAAAGTATTGCCTAGTGCCAGGTGGCACAGTGTACATTTGTGATTATGAATCCAATGTGTTTATGGATAATAGAAAGGCTATTTTTGATATAGACTTGTGTGGAGTTTCTTTTGTGGTGTGCCTAGTGTGTCGCTGCTGTGTGTGTTGCGCAAACGATTTACACTTTGCCTCTGGGATAAGCCTGACTGCTCGTGCCAAGCTACCAAGGGGGTGAGCAGGGGTTATGTTCGGCTTGTAACTCCCTTGCCCTGACTAGAGTGGTGGTTTCTGCCTGGCTTAGGCGCAAGTCCTAGCCAACCAGAAATCTCATTTCTAACAAGGACACTCACCCACACTGACCAACTAGGCTCAAAACCTCTGCATAATCATGGACAGCAAACTCACCATGAAAACTCAGATCAACATAGTCTCCACTACCTGCTTCCTCACACTTCGGAAATATTTTAAATGGCTACCCATCAACACTAGGTGCATCATCACTCAACCCCTAGTTACTAGCCACCTGGACACCGGCAACACACTCTACTCAGGAATCACCACTCACCTCCTGTAGAGACTTCAAACCATACAGAGTCCCGCGGACAGACTCATCCTCAAAGTTTCCTAAATGGACACAATTCATGCCTTACCTAAAGAAACTCCACTGGATCCCTATATAAAAAAGATGCTGATCCACTCCTACAAAGCCCTGCATAACCAAGGACCAGCCTACATCAACTATCGCCGGAACCAGCCATCCAGACACCTGCGTTCTACCTCCCTCTTCCTTGTGCACACCCCTCCCCCCGAATCGGCAACAGTGGAGGACGCTCCTTTCCCTACCTCACGGATAAATCCTGAAATGTCCTCCCTCTACACTTCCGGGCCTCCACCACTCTTCTGGAATTCCCTGAAGGCACTCAAGACCTGGCTGTTCAATTGAACCCACCAGAGGCAGCAAACACCATCAGTGCCTGGATGCCCACCCGAGTGATTAGCTGTGCTCTATAAATCCTTATTGATTGATAGTGTCTAGAAGCCTGTCTGCTAAGAGGGGGAAGACGTCTGTCTAGCCCTGCAGAGAGATTGATTGATAGTGTCTAGAAGTCTGCCTGCAAAGAGGGGGAAAGAGTCTGTCTAGCCCTGCAGAGAGATTGATTGATAGTGTCTAGAAGGCTGCCTGCTAAGAGGGGGAAGACGTCTGTCTAGCCCTGCAGAGAGATTGATTGATATTGTCTAGAAGGCTGCCTGCTAAGAGGGGGAAGGAGTCTGTTTAGCCCTGCAGAGAGATTGATTGATAGTGTCTAGAAGCCTGCCTGCTAAGAGGGGAAAGACGTCTGTCTAGCCCTGCAGAGAGATTGATTGACAGTGTCTAGAAGCCTGCCTGCTAAGAGGGGGAAAGAGTCTGTCTAGCCCTGCAGAGAGATTGATTGATAGTGTCTAGAAGCCTGCCTGCTAAGAGGGGGAAAGAGTCTGTCTAGCCCTGCAGAGAGATTGATTGATAGTGTCTAGAAGGCTGCCTGCTAAGAGGGGAAGGAGTCTGTCTAGCCCTGCAGAGTGATTGATTGATAGTGTCTAGAAGCCTGCCTGCTATGAGGGGGAACGAGTCTGTCTAGCCCTGCAGAGAGATTGATTGATAGTGTCTAGAAGCCTGCCTTCTAAGAGGGGGAAAGAGTCTGTCTAGCCCTGCAAAGAGAAAACAATGTCAACTAGGAGACACCCAGTGTGTGTGTAGCCTGAAGAGTATCCAGAGAAGTTGCACGTCTGACAAAGCAAAGCCAGGAGCGACCCGTACTGCAGAGGGTCCCACGGTCTCTCCGCAGTACCTAGCAAGAGCTATAAAAGACTATGTACAACTGCATATTGGCCTGAGGAGGGCTGCATCTACCTTTCCATATGAAGGTGGCAAGGTCGGGCTGCTTTGACCATGATGTGTCCATCGGATCAGGTTGAAGCTTGCATTGGCCCAGGCCAGGGGCGCATTCACCTTGCCCTGTGCATTGGCCCAGGTTGGTGGTACATCTGCTGTGCTGTGTGAACTGGCAGGTTGGGCTGCAACTGCCTGGCTGTGTGCATTCTAGGCCTTGGTGAGCTTCAACTGCCTTGACATGTGCACTGGGGTTGGGGACACAAC
This sequence comes from Triturus cristatus, assembly GCF_964204655.1. Taxonomy (NCBI): domain Eukaryota; kingdom Metazoa; phylum Chordata; class Amphibia; order Caudata; family Salamandridae; genus Triturus; species Triturus cristatus. The sequence continues at coordinate 810,675,158 of NC_140595.1, forward strand.
TGCCAGTACGAGATTCTGTATCAGTCCAGAATTGGGCAACAGCTGCTTTGGGCGTCTGCACAGTGGTACCAAGGCCCAGTGGGTGAGGCCAGACCATCTGCGGATGCAGCCCTCGGACACACATAGAAAGTGGAAGTTGCGAGGAGGAATAAAGATATTTCTCCTTGTTTTTTTTTTTATAAATCTTTTTATTAAACCAACTCGGCAATCAAACAGCATGTATTCATTGGCAGGCGTAGTCAGTTACAAATGGCACAAACTATACATCCCATTACATGTTTCCAACGGAATTTCCCGTTAATTAGGGGGTTACATGAGCCTCATCCGCAGCGAGTCTGCTTGGTGGGGGACACACGTCTCCTCTGTAGCGGTTCCAGGCTCCCCAGACTTTACTCCACTTTCCGGGACAACCCCTAGCCACGTACACTGCTTTTTCCCTCCACATGCACCAGTCCAAATCCTCCTTCCATTTCCCCAGAGGGGAGGGGCTTTGCAGGTGAGGTGCAGGAGGACCTGCAGTAGCTGGTAGGTTAGCTAACCGCCCATACACTTTAATGACCTTTGCAGTCCTTTGATGTGATTAAGTGCAAGTGCAGCGAAGTACAACTGTATAAAGTGCAAAGGCTCAGATCATGAAGTTAATGTCAACATCAAGTGCTTGTTTTATATCACATACAGGCCCCCGCGAAGAGCTGCAAGAGCAGGCAGCTGCTGCTGAGAATGGATTGCAGCCAGAGGCAAAGCAAGCGTGCATGTCCTGGGTTAGGCAGAGACGGACAAAGTGCTCTGCAAGGAATAAGCATTGGGACAGGGGTGTAATGCAGGCCCCTGCAGCCCGTGCAGCAAAGGGGGGGGGGGAGGTCCCAGGACTCTAGGGCCCCCACACCTGTCAGGGGGCCCCATTCATTTAAGGGCCAATGGATATCTGAGAGATATGCATTCACGCCAACCAGGCCGGGCTCCAGGATTATTGATCTGATTGGAATTTGTGGAAGCATGAGTGGACCGCGAAGACAAATGGCAGAGGCAAAAAAATACAGAAAAACTGTTGAAAAGACCCAAAGGCGGACCTTCCAATCTGCACCTCACGCTAATTTTGTTTATCCAAGAGTCCTGCGCACAATTAACTCCAGCACCTGCCATTGTGCGGTGCCCCTGTGATCCAGATCCTTAGTCAATAAAGCAAAAGGAGGTGCGCCAAGTAAGGTAGTCCAGTCAATCTCGTTTTTTCCAAAATCTATATCTTCACTTTTTTCATTGATTATAATTCTTTATCAACACATGCTGCTCGGCCAATGCGTTTCGTTTGATAAACAGTAGGAACTTCATCAGGGCTTGATCATCTATGATAATAAAATAATCTCCACTGAGAGCTCAATAGTCTTGTTCCAGCTGAGTGTGCTGGCAGATTAGAGATATTTCCAAGGCATCACTGTGCCCATCAACGTATACCCTGATAAGTATCCGGCTCCTTCCTGAAGTGTATCGTGTGTTCGGTGTGGGAGCTGCAAGGACTCACCTGCAGTGGAAATCTACCAAGACCCGAATGACTGTCGGTTAGATGATAGTGTATCTGTTACAGTCAAAGTGTGAAATCCCGGTATTGTATAGAATGCCTAGGTAATGTATAGAATGCCTGATGGTTTTCGGCAAACTATGAAATATAAGTTTTTTGTGAAAATGTTACATACTTTTCCAAGGCATTCTATACAATTCCTAGGCATTATACAGAATGACCAGTACCATTTATGCAAAGTGTTAAAAGGCCACAAGATGAGATTCCTAGGCATTCGGCAAAGTGTGAAATCCCGGTATTGTATAGAATGCCTAGGTAATGTATAGAATGCCTGATGATTTAGAGGCAAACTAGGAAATATAAGTTTTTGGTGAAAATGTTACATACTTTTCCTACACGGCAAAAAAATCTAGACAGATGTCTAGAAAAACAAATGCACTACAAATGCCCAAGTGGGGCGTACTCGTATTTAAACATGAAAGAATAACTTGAATGTGACGTATGTCTCAATAAAAAATGAACAATTGCTTACAAAGACACCACAATATAAAACATTGAATGCATTGACATAGATAATTCTCCACACCAAAAACAAGTTTTCAATGGAACTGAATCCATGTATCTTTTTAATTCAGTCAATGAAGATAAAAAAGCTTGACAGAACGTTGCTTGTTCTCAGCAAAAGTCTGTACTTCCAATTTCATATGTCAAATCCCAATGCATTTCGGGCTTTTAATTCAGCCCTTCATCAGGGGAATCTATAAGAACGAACAATATTTGTATCAATTAACACAAAAACATCATGGATTATCATAATCAATACATGTACAATTATGCTGCTCAAGGAAAGGCAGGGTTCTGGGGAATAGCATTATGGTCTTTGCAACAGAAGCGAAATACCACCACCACAAAAGTTGTGAAAAGGAACAGGAAAGCAAAAGCGCTATAATCCAAAATTGTGAACTGATTGTAGAAAACAATATGTGCTCTACAAAGAAACAAATCATACCTTGAAAAACTACGATGAGTAAGACACAGTTAAAGAATCGAAAACGAAGGACTGAGTGTGTCTGAGCAACTCCTGAAGTTACGCTGCAAAAAATAAAAACGAAACTTCAGAACATCGTCCCAAGTGGATGAACACCGACCAAACCAGTGTGGAACCACTTACCAGCACTATATCTCAATATCGGGTAAATTATCCAAGTAAGCCTCCATTTACTATCACATGTAACAACACGCGACAAGTTTAGAACTGCGGTTGCAGTAATGATCAGCGTTCTAACTGTAAAAATAACGAAACCCAAATATCAGGATTCTGGTCTCACAAACACTCACTGAAGTTAAAGTTTTCGAATATAGAAAAAGCGCTTACCCAAACCAACTGTAGTCCACGCAAACCAACCACCAACACTGGCTTCTGAAAAGCTATCCGTGTTAGCGTGTTTAAAACAAAACTAGTCATAGAAACAGGACTAACGAATGAACTATCCTAATACGATGACACGAAGCCGCCATCTTTGAGAATTCCACCAAAACAACAAGCAAATGCTTTTAGAAATGCTATTAAAAACTCATTGCACCCAAAATAGAAGGAAAGAAGAAGGAAACGAAAAATGAAAAGCCACTGATGCAACAAACCTATAATGCTTTACAAAAGTCAGGGTAATGTGAAAAAAATGAAGTCAACACAGTGCATGAATAGTCATTGGTAGATGTACATTACCCAAGGGTGAGTTTTAGAGAAAACAAGCCAATTCAAACTTGTCATTGAGCCCCTTAGCCAAGAGGCTTTGCATAAACCAGATCCAGTAAGCTTCACGCTGTAGCAGAAACTTTGTGGTATCCCTGTCAGGACGTACTGTTACTTTCTCTAAAATACCAAAACGTAATTGAGCTATAGAATGCTTTTTTTCTGCCCAATGAACTGCGAGTAGTGAACTTGTAGTTTTTGTACGAATTCTGCTCTTATGTTCGGTAATTCGAACACATATTGACCTTTCAGTTTTACCAACATAATACAGCTCGCATGGACACTTAATGAAATAAATAACATGATGACTATTGCAATTGGCATCAAAATTAAGAATGATCTTTTTGCCTGTCCATGGATGTGTTACATATCTGCCAGTGATGGCGTTGTGACAATGCGAACAATTCATACAAGTTGTCATGCCTTTGAACAACGTGTTGGGTTTAGCTGTGGTCTGATTAAGCATCTCTTTTAAGTTATTAGATCTCTTGTACGCAAATAGCGGTGGCTCAGTAAAGAGATTTTGGAAATCAGCTTCATTTTGAAGTAGATCCCATCGTTGTAAGATACTTTTTTTGATGAAATTGGAGTTACTAGAGAAAGTGGATACAAATACTTCTCGGCTAGGAGAAACCGGTTTGTCTTGCTTAAGTAAGAGTGATTCACGACTCTTCATCATTGCTCGGCTTGCAGCCTCATTCACCACTTTGGGGGGATAACCCCTGGCTAGAAATGTGTTTTTGAATTCATGCATGGTCTGCACGCTTGACTCAGTGTCAGAGGAAATGCGTCTAATTCTTAACAGTTGAGAAAAAGGTAGATGTCTTTTTAGAGACCAAGGATGAAAACTCTGATAATGCAAAGCATTATTACGGTCAGTTTGTTTCTTATACACCGCAGTCTTAATGTTAGTGCCCATCCTCGTTAAAATGACATCAAGATATGAGATGCTTTGAGGATCAATTGAATATGTGAATTGAATTCTAGGGTTAATCACATTGAGCTGTTGTATACATGACACTAATTCATTTTGGGACCCCTGCCATACAACTAAAATATCATCAATATATCGACGATACAGAATAAGCTTAGATGACCACAATGTGTTGGATAGAATATGCTCTGTTTCAAATTTAAGCATGAAAATGTTGGCATAGCTAGGTGCCCCAGAAAAGCCCATAGACGTGCCATTGGCTTGAAGAAAAAAATCGCCCTTCCACTGGAAATAACTGTGGAATAAACAAAAGTGTAAAAGTTCGAGTAAAAACACTTTGTTGGCTCTGATGGAATCCTGCTTCAATAAAGACCATTCGACAGCTTCGATACCCTCACTGTGAGGAATCGAAGTGTACAATGACACAACGTCAATAGTACACAAAAAAACTTCATCTGATTGCGGTAAGCTAATACCAGAAATGATGTTCAATAGATGCGTGGTATCCTGCAAGTATGATGGACTGGACTGCACGATTGGTTGAAAAAAAGTGTCTAAATATTGTCCTAGTGGATCATGAATTGACCCACACCCGGAGACTATCGGTCTCAACGGGGGGTCGTTGACATTCTTATGGATCTTGGGTAACATGTACAGAGAAGGTCTACGCGGAAATCTCGTGTACAGAAATTCCCTAGTTTTGTTGTTGATCCAGCACATGTCCACAGCGTTCTGCAGAATAGAATTCAATAGGGACACAAAAGAACTCGTAGGGTCTTCAGTAAGTGGGATGTACGTATCCCGGTCCTGTAACATTAGTTCAACTTTATTTTCATAGTGAGCACAATCCATTACAACAAGTGCCCCTCCCTTATCAGCTTTTGTAAAATGAAGAGTAGTATTACATCTTAAGGAATTCAATGCCATTTTTTCACCTTTTGACAAGTTGAATGACCCCGATTTTGAGCATGGAATATGTTTTAGATCCTGTTTGACCAAATTCTCAAATAAATCAATAGTTTTGTGTGAAAAAGGTGGTAAAAAGGAGCTTTTGGGTTTGAATTCAAGATAACCCTCATCCACAGTGGGATTGGGAGTAGTTTCAATAGTAGAAAAAAGTATCGAAGACGAAGCTTCCTAGTGAACTTGAATAGATCAACCTGCGAATCTAGAGCCTTTCCTGTGTATGTTGGAACAAAGGAACAACCTTTGTTCAGAACTGAAATTTGTTTGGGAGTCAAAGATTTAGAAGAAATGTTCACCACTAATGTTTCTTCCCCCTTCTCGTGGATCCGGTTCTTGTTGAATCTGTGGCCTCGGCGGGTTTTGCTGAGGATGTTACTGTCGGTGCGGGGGGTTGGTTTGATGCTGGGCTTATCTCTAAAAAATACACTTTTGATGTACTCGGCCCAGCAATAGCTGGTTCACATTCTTGCGACTGTACACTGGTGGGGGCAGGTGGACGGGATAACTGAGTGTCTGTATCTGATCATACTTTTCCTAGGCATTCGATACAATTCCTAGGCATTATACAGAATGACCAGTACCATTTACGCAAAGTGTTAAAAGGGCACAAGATGAGATTCCTAGGCATTATACAGAATGACCAGTACCATATACGCAAAGTGTTAAAAGGGCACAAGATGAGAATCCTTTATTAATTAATACGCATTTGAAGCTGAAAGAACAAAACTACGAAATAAGCACAGGATATTCTTACCGGAAAACTGAGATTGAAGTACTTGTTACACTAAGAAAGGCCGGAGTAACACATGGATTTGTACTCACTTTTATTCTTCACACAAAACCACCTTAAATTTTGGTACTTTGATCTTGTACATACATTTCATGACTTAAAGAAGAATGCGAACACAATATTGTTACCGGTAAAACACAAAGCAGAACTGGCATGACCTACTTGTTGCAGCACAAAAACACCTTCTATTTTGGCACTTTGATCTTGTACATACATTTCACGACTTAAAGAAGAATGCGAACAGAATATTGTTACCGGTGAAACACAAAGCAGAACTGGCAGGACCTACTTGTTGCAGCAGGGAATGCTAGAGTGACATTTTGAATTGCACTTAATTTTCTTTTTCACACAAAGGCACCTCATATTTTGGCATTTCGTCTTGCACATACACCTGACGAATCCTTGGCCGCTTCCTGTGGACTGAGAAGTAGCTGCAGATCGGAGAGGTATTACGTGGTCAGGAACGTCTTCAATTCTCATTAAGTTCTTTGGACATAAGGTGAATTGTGATCTGACGTAGAGTTGCTTCAAGATTCCTTGTGCAGTTCCAAGTCGGTAAAAGCCATCTTCCGTCACGTTCATAACAACTGCCAAGAGATTGCGTGAGTCACCCCGCCCTTTGTCGACGTCGGGAATCAGAACTCGCATAGTGACACCCAAAGGCAAAGAATTTTTTTGTCAGAATCCCTTTTCATTTTTTTGGCCTGAATCTCAAGGTTCGATTTCGATTCCATTTTACGTTGGATAGCTTTCTCAATATTGAAGCAAACATTGCACAAAATGCTAACCCCATAACCTTCTACTTCGTCGCCGTCATCGTCTTTAGGAGAATGTCCACAGATGGCATGAACGTTTCGGCCACACTTTCGACATGTATGAGCACCGCTGGTTTCTTTTAAGCAGACGCAACAGATAGCGGAAGAAGAAGGATTTTCGGTAACCACGGAAATGGAAGGCTCTTCGATAACCATGGCTTCATCACTGTTTTGGTTTCCTCCATCATGGATTACATTCTCAGCTATGTCTTCTGTAGGGAGCTGTGCCTCTTGCATTGATTCATATCGTCTTTCTTCCTGCTGTTGTGTTGTTTGTACGCTCTCTATTATTTTTTTGAGCTCTTCCTCAGTCTCTACGTCTTGTAAAACGTCGTCAGGCAGGGATGACGTAGAGAGACCTACTCTACCTTTGCAGCCGAACAGAGCTTCGTATGGTGACCTCTTAATCCCAGAATGAAAAGCTCTGTTCTTCATAAATTGGACTAACCGCAATCCCTCACTCCAGCAGCTAGTTTTTTCATCTTGCATCCAAGCACACAGCATATTTTCAATGTCCTGATTAGCTCTTTCGACGCTCCCCTGACTTTGTGAGTGGCGCGGCTTACCATGGACGATCTTCAAGGTGGGCCAATACTCCTTTAGGCTGCTTACCACATTGTTTGCAAATTCCCTGACGTTATCGGACTGTAGAATCGTTGGAGCACCAAGCAACATAAATATGTCGACGAGCTTGTAGGCTACTTCTTCCGCTCTCTTTGATTTCAGAGCCCTGAGAACTACAAACTTAGCGAGATGATCTTGGTACACCATTATAAACTTGTACTCTCTGTCAGGATGGGACTGAAAATCGATAAGATCGACCTGACAACGGGAGTTGAATTCAGAAAAAATCATTGGCTTGACCACAGCACCTTTTTTAACACCTTTTTTGCTTCTTCTGGCAAGGCTCACAAAGGTGAATGTACAGCTCAATATCATGACGGGTAATGTTCTTATACTTGGGTGAAAGTTCTTTCAACATCCGGTCCCGTCCTCCATGACCAATAGCCAAATGGGCCTTATGGAGTACGTCAAATAACTCGGAATCCGCGACGTAAAACTGAATAGCACTCGTACCTTCTTTAACAGGATAGATCAACTTAGTCGTATTCTCGACCATCATTACTTCATAGTGTTTTACCAGCCAATAGTCCCGTGGTTCCTTCATAATGGTCGTCTTAGCCTTTTTCACATCGTCCACTAACTTTTGGTAACTGGTTTCGGTTAGGAAAACACCGTTTTTAGCAGCATTGGCTCTTACTTGAGATAATCCATTGCAGAACCGTCGTTGCATGTCAGCATGGCGTAATTCCTGTCTTGGTACTACACTCCCTTCCGACATGGTGATACAAGAACCACAGGAAAGGATGACGGCAGAGCGTCTTTGGAACCTCAGCCGGATGCTATACACGACCTCTGACCCTGCTTGCAGGCAGGTCGCTCCCCACACCACCGCACGGCTGCCACCTGCTCTTTGCCTGGTTACTTGTGCTGTCTCAGCCCCTCGCTTGCTGGCAACTTGTGCTGTCTCTGCCCCTCGCTTGCTGGCAACTTGTGCTGTCTCTGCCCCTCGCTTGCTGATAACTTATGCTGTTTCTGCCCCTCGCTTGCTGATAACTTGTGCTGTCTCTGGGATTAGGTCTATTATATACTTTGCCGGCAGACAATCCGGCAAGGTATACAATGCCTAGGCAATGTATAAAATATCAATCATTTCATACTTTGACGTTCAATTTTCAGGCATTCTATACATTACCTAGCCATTCTATAGAATGCCGGATTTCACACATTTCCGGGCGGGAATAAAATGGCAGGATTAGGCGTATTATATACTTTGCCGGCAGACAATCCGGCAAAGTATACAATGCCTAGGCAATGTATAAAATATCAATCATTTCATACTTTGACGTTCGATTTCCAGGCATTTTCAGGCATTCTAAACATTACCTAGGCATTCTATAGAATGCGGGATTTCACACTTTGACTGTAACATATCCATCCAATTCGAAAGGTCTTGTTTTATCCACCTTGCAAGGATCAACACTGCTTGACTTTTATTTGAGCCTGAGAACTGGCGCAGAGTACACAAAGATGGCGTCAGCAAGCACCTAAGCAACTAGGCTATTTTACACAGTTCCACTTATTCTTGCTCACATCTGCACCAACAATATGCCAAAAACAAATCCGTTTATTAGTTTGTAGAGCAGGGTATAAAAAACCTCTCCCAAAAAGACATGTCCGCAGACTGACAATTATACCTGGGCAACAGTCGGTAAATGTGCCCACTGCCCACATCTAGCTAATCTGAAGTCTAGGTGTAAGAATTTCAGTGGGGCCAACTCCTTGAGAGGTAGAGTACAAAAGCAAGTATTGCTTAAATATAAATAAACCCATTAATGGATCCTGTAGAAACCTTTTATAACTGATTATCTGGAAACACCAGTGGTGGAGAGCAGCCAGAAGCAGACGGGTCAAGTGTGAAACTCCCTCTCGCAGACTGGCAGACCGCCGACTGACACTGCCCCAAGCCAGCTCTACTCTTCCGAGGACTGAAGGCCAGTCACCTCCACACCGACACCATTACTGCTCCAGCCTACAAACAAGGTAAAAGCTTCAGAAAAGAGCCCAGTTCCCCGCCAAGCCGGCCGTGACAGTTTCAGCATGGGCATTATATAATTTTCCAGTGCAAGCCCTGTTAATAGTACAATTAGCAACAAGCATTGGCAAAGACAACAGGTCTCGCCTACACGAGAGCTTTTGGCTTTGAAATGTCTTTTAGCCATGTTGTACAGCCACAAGGCTGTGTAGCATGGCTAAAAGTAAAAAAAATAATATGTAAGGCACTATACATTTTAGCCATGCTGCAGAGCCACGCTGCTCAGTGCACTTTTTTTGTTAACCTTTAGCCATGCTGCTATACAAGTTGACATAGGTGAGACCTGTTGGCTTTGCCAATGCTTGTTTAATGTACAACCTGAAGCAGCATGTTTTCCTTTTAGTTGACCAAGTCACACTAATTTTGTCTGCCTCGGAATGATAAACTCTTGAGAAGACCGTGCTGAGAAGCAAACAGGGGTCCTGCTTGTTAAACCCAGGTCCCTCTACAAAGCAGCATTCGATCACTGCTAGTGCTGCAAGTTAGGAACCGACCCACAGCATGACATTCTAGGAAAGGCAAAATCAATTGCAGAGCATATCTGCCTTAGCGCTGACATTGGCTACTATAAGGCATGGGGAAAGTGGGCTCTGGCCCAGGGCCCCAGCATTTCAGGGCCCCCCGTGATAGAGCCAGATCTCTTCTGCAGAGAGTCTTGCCCCGATGACCTCGAATATGTCTTAAATATACTGTTTTAAATACTATTTTCCTTTAATTTATTTATTTATTTTAATGTGGGTGATGTGTGAGAGTCTATTACAGACATTATACAGATAAATGTTTTATGTTTCATGCAACATTCACAAAAAAGTTTTCCTTTCTAGATCAAAACAAGACCTCGCATATGAGAAATGGGAGGGTGTCACATAGATTATTTGCAGTAATATTAACTGCTGCTGTGCTACAGTATTGAAAACACACCTCACTATCCCTGAATTATAGATGTAAACACATTTAGAATTTGGACGAGTGTGCCTGTGCACTGCCAGTATCTAGACACAGAAGGCATGAAAGAGCTGAAATTGGATCATAAACTCAATTTAATCTGTTCTGAATAGACCTCCCCCAAAAAAGTTTTGGCCCAGGGCCCCAAAATCCTTAATATGTCCCTGTTCTAAGTACCTTGTATTGGAGGCTGTTATAGTGAAAGCGTTCAGGAGATCTTTCATTCGTGCATGACAGCAGTCACCACCTCTGCTGACTTGAAATGCGTCTTCAAACCTGTCCCCAGACCTGAAAGTAGCCCAAGTTAATGGTGTTATTAATTACCACTAGGGGGCATATCAGCAAGGGCCGGCGATAATTATCGCTAAGCGCACTTAGCGCGAGGATAATTATCGCAGGCCAACTCTGAATTTTATCGCGGAGATAGCGTGCTATCAGCAACGCTTATCTCCAAAGCGATTAAATTCAGAGCGCAAGCTGCCAACTGTGCGATTATCGCTGGAAACGCAGCGATAATCACACAACTTTTGGCGATAGCTTGCTGATAGGGCTACACATATTTAGCCATGATATCCACCTTCCATAGGATATCATGGCTAAGTCAGTTTCAAAGCAGGCGTAAGGAAAGTAGTGATAACAGAGGTTATCTCTACTTTTCTTGTCGCTATGCTGCTTTGCGTGAGGCTTCATAATAGGAGAAATGTCGCTTAGCGACATTTCTCCCGTTATCCTGGGGAAGAACGCCCACTTTGCATCTCATTAGAGATGCAAATCTGGGCGTTAAGGGAAAGGGCGAAGAAGCATGGATTCACGTGTTAGCGTGTCCTTGCTAATAGGGCGTTAAAATTATCGCCGCTTTTCGGCCGAAAACGGACGCAAAAGCGGCGACAATTTTTTATCGCCTCGTTGATAATATGCCCCCAAGCAATTAGGCAGAGCTGAGGAGCTGCAGGACCCTGTGAAACATTGTGGAAAAAAGTAAAAATGCGGGTTTTAAATTTCTGAGCGGCCTCGGGTGCGCCTGGCCCACCCTTCAGAACAGGGCCTGATGTCAACGGACACTGGGGCTTATTTACGAGAGTAGTGGCGGAGCGTGGCGGTAGCCTCCTTAGCTTAATGCCACACTGTGCCACTTCTCAAATGCAGGGCCACATCATATTCACAAGAATACAGTGCAGCCCTGCGTTTCCCCTTGCACTGGTGCTAATTTAGCTGCCTAGCGCCAACGCAGGCTCCCTTGCACCATAGTGCAAAGGTATCTGCGTTGCAGGGAAGTGATTATTTATGTGCAGGAAGATGTCCCTTTCTGTACATAAACAATCAATAATGGTGCTTTGTAACTTTTTTGTGTGCTGCATAATGCACCTTCCTGCACATAAACAATCAATGGCGTTTTGCTGTATCTATGGGTGCTGCACAAGGCAGCACACATGGAAACAGCACATACGAGGAGAAATAAAGCATTTCTCCTTGTTTTGCCTGTTTAAGGCCAGGCTTTCCCTGGTCTTAATTTTGGCGCTGCCTCCTATTTACGCCACCCTTGTAAATAAGGGGCAGCAACAAAATCAATGAGTTTTGCGGTGAAACGCCCACCGCAACACCCATTGCCCTCCCCTTTCATGCTAAGTGTAGCATGAAAGGGGGCCTTATTTACAAGGCAGCGTTAAACCATGTTAAGAGGCTTAACGCTGCCTTGTACGTAAGGCGCAGCCCCTATCGACACTACAACGTCTGAAAAAGTGAGGTTGCAGTGGTGATAGGGGCTTGTAAATATGCCCTTCTATTCAGGCAGGAAACTCCCGATTTATAAAGCCAAAAATAGCCTTATTTTAGCTGTCTTCCGCCTAAATTTGCCTCAGTTTTAAAATTAGTCAATGGGAGGAATAAATTCCCTAATTTTTTCTTTACCTCCCACTTTCCTGTTTCTAAATGTTGGCGTGTATAAATATTGGAGGACCAGGGGCCAATATTCATAGTTTCCTGGGGGGGCCCACCTTCATTGTGCATCACACCGCGGTAGGTGAATACTGAAGGATGCCTTATTTTAAACACACAAACAACCAAGAATCCGAAGCTGCTTCAACACACGGCACATCTCAGAACACATAGAAGAGGCCTGTGGGCTCCCACTCCCAGCATCCTCTGCTTCTCCAGGAAGAGCTCCATCCGGTCTACTCTGATTGTGCTCACTGTGAGCAGACAAAGGAGAGGTGCTCGGCTGTCTCAGGAGAACAATTATTGTAATTACGGAGCCGCTCGTCTACCCACCCCCTCTTTAGCTCGTTTGTGAGCCGGATATCGAAGGGCTCTCAGGAGCAGCTCTGGCGCCCTGAAATGATTTCCATTCTTCAGCTCCGGTTCAATACCGAGGGCCGTCTGACGTCTAAACACCCAAGCTATCTGACTGTCTGCCCAGGAACTTTACCCGCCTTAGGCCGTAACAGCAGGCAGAAAGGCTCCAGCATGTGTTCAGGGAGTCCCATTGAAAGCCCTGGTTACTTATCGGTAATCTTCATTACTCTGAGTCGTAGTCTTCCTCGTCATAGTCCTTCTTACATGAGGTGGTCCCAATACAGAGGCTGATCGCCCATACTTTGACAAAGACATTTCCCCTTTTCTGCACGGTGGAATAGCCTTTCTTTCCTCTTTATGCTGTAGCCCCACCCCCATCATCTGTAACCTACCTTTCCACTCAAGGAGCCACCTATCAATACTGAGCACCAACAACCCAAGACCACCATTCAAGTTCTGGAGAAGTGCTACAGCGGCGACCCCAACAAGGGAGAGAGGGCATCAAATAGGGCTGTGGGGAGGAAGCCCAAGTCTTGGAGTAATTAAGATAACTTCAATGTAATCAAGACGTTACTCACTCGTCTGTCAACCTCTGCTTAGCATTTACATACATGAGGATGTACTATGCTGGAACATCTCAGGGAAGGCACGGCTCGGCTGTCATCTGCCATCTTGGAGGAGGCAGGGCTCGGCTGTCACCTGCCATCTCGGGAGAGGCAGGGCTTGGCTGTCATCTGCTGTCCTAGAGGAGGCAGGGCTCGGCTATCATCTACTGTCCTGGAGGCAGGACTAGGCTGTCATCTACTGTCCTGGAGGAGCCAGGGCTCGGCTGTCATCTACTGTCCTGGAGGAGGCAGGGCTCGGCTGTTATCTGCTTTCCTGAGGAGGCAGGGCTCGGCTGTCATCTACTGTCCTGTAGGAGGCAGGGCTCAGCTGTCATTTGCCATCTCGGGGTCGGCTGTCATCTGCCATCTGGGAGCAGGCAGGGCTCGGCTGTCATCTGCCATCTCGGGAGAGGTGGGGCTTGGCTGTCATCTGCTATCCTGGAGGAGGCAGGGCTTGGCTGTCATCTACTGTCCTGGAGGAGGCAGGGCTTGGCTGTCATTTGCCATCTCGGGGTAGGCAGCGCTCGGCTTTCATCTGCCATCTGGGAGGAGGCAGGGCTCAGCTGTCATCTGCCATCTCGGGAGACGCAGGGCTTGGCTGTCATCTGCTATCCTGGAGGAGGCAGGGCTTGACTGTCATCTGCCGTTTTGGAGGAGGCAGGGCTCGGCTGTCATCTACTGTCCTGGAGGAGGCAGGGCTTGGATGTCATTTGCCATCTCGGGGAAGGCAGGGCTTGGCTGTCATCTACTGTCCTGGAGGGGGTAGGGCCCAGCTGTCATCTACCATCTCGGGGAAGGCAGGGCTCAGCTGTCATCTGCTGCCCTGGAAGAGGCTGAGCTCGGCTGTCATCTGCTGTCCTGGAGAAGGCAGGGCTCGGCTATCATCTGCCATCTCGGGGATGGCAGGGCTCAGCTGTCATTTGCCATCTCAGGGAAGGCAGGGCTTGGCCGTCATCTGCCATCTGGGAGGAGGCAGAGCTCGGCTGTCCTCTGTCATCTCGGGAGAGGCGGGGCTTGGCAGTCATCTGCTGTCCTGAAGGAGGCAGGGCTCGGCTGTCATCTACTGTCCTGGAGGAGGCAGGGCTCGGCTGTCATTTGCCATCTTGGGGAAGGCAGGGCTCGACTGTCATCTCCCATCTGGGAGGAGGCAGGGCTCGGCTGTCATCTGCCATCTCTGGAGAGGCAGGGCTTGGCTGTCATTTGCTATCCTGGAGGAGGCAGGGCTTGGCTGTCATCTGCTGTTCTGTAGGAGGCAGGGCTCGGCTATCACCTGCCATCTCGGGGAAGGCAGGGCTCGTCTAATATCTGTTGTTCTGGAGGAGGCAGGGCTTGGCTGTCATCTGCTGTCCTGGAGGCGGTAGGGCTCAGCTATCATGTGTCATCTCGGGGGAAGGCAAGGCTCAGCTGTCATCTGCTGTCCTGGAGGAGGCAGGGCTTGGCTGTCATCTGCTGTCCTTGAGGAGGCAGGGCTCAACTGTCACCTACTGTCTTGGAGGAGGCAGGGCTCGGCTAATATCTGCTGTCCTAGAAGAGGCAGGACACTGCTATCATCTGTTATCTAGGAGGAGGCAGGGCGTGGCAGTCATCTTCCATCTCGGGGAGGCAGGGCTCGGCTGTCATCTGCTGTCCAGGAGGAGGTAGGGCTCGGCTGTCACTTGCCATCTCGGGGGAAGTAGGGCTCAGCTGTCAACTGCTGTCCTGACGGAGGCAGGGCTTGGCTGTCATCTGCTGTCCTTGAGGAGGCAGGGCACTGCTGTCATCTGCCATCTGGGAGGTGGCAGGGCTCAGCTGTCATCTCTCATCTTGGGGAGTCAGGGCTCGGCTGTCATCTGCTGTCCTGACGAGGCTGAGCTCGGCTGTCATCTGCTGTCCTGGAGAAGGCAGGGCTCGGCTATCATCTGCCATCTCGGGGATGGCAGGGCTCAGCTGTCATTTGCCATCTCAGGGAAGGCAGGGCTTGGCCGTCATCTGCCATCTGGGAGGAGGCAGAGCTCGGCTGTCCTCTGTCATCTCAGGAGAGGCGGGGCTTGGCAGTCATCTGCTGTCCTGAAGGAGGCAGGGCTCGGCTGTCATCTACTGTCCTGGAGGAGGCAGGGCTCAGCTGTCATTTGCCATCTCGGGGTCGGCTGTCATCTGCCATCTGGGAGCAGGCAGGGCTCGGCTGTCATCTGCCATCTCGGGAGAGGTGGGGCTTGGCTGTCATCTGCTATCCTGGAGGAGGCAGGGCTTGGCTGTCATCTACTGTCCTGGAGGAGGCAGGGCTTGGCTGTCATTTGCCATCTCGGGGTAGGCAGCGCTCGGCTTTCATCTGCCATCTGGGAGGAGGCAGGGCTCAGCTGTCATCTGCCATCTCGGGAGACGCAGGGCTTGGCTGTCATCTGCTATCCTGGAGGAGGCAGGGCTTGACTGTCATCTGCCGTTTTGGAGGAGGCAGGGCTCGGCTGTCATCTACTGTCCTGGAGGAGGCAGGGCTTGGATGTCATTTGCCATCTCGGGGAAGGCAGGGCTTGGCTGTCATCTACTGTCCTGGAGGGGGTAGGGCCCAGCTGTCATCTACCATCTCGGGGAAGGCAGGGCTCAGCTGTCATCTGCTGCCCTGGAAGAGGCTGAGCTCGGCTGTCATCTGCTGTCCTGGAGAAGGCAGGGCTCGGCTATCATCTGCCATCTCGGGGATGGCAGGGCTCAGCTGTCATTTGCCATCTCAGGGAAGGCAGGGCTTGGCCGTCATCTGCCATCTGGGAGGAGGCAGAGCTCGGCTGTCCTCTGTCATCTCGGGAGAGGCGGGGCTTGGCAGTCATCTGCTGTCCTGAAGGAGGCAGGGCTCGGCTGTCATCTACTGTCCTGGAGGAGGCAGGGCTCGGCTGTCATTTGCCATCTTGGGGAAGGCAGGGCTCGACTGTCATCTCCCATCTGGGAGGAGGCAGGGCTCGGCTGTCATCTGCCATCTCTGGAGAGGCAGGGCTTGGCTGTCATTTGCTATCCTGGAGGAGGCAGGGCTTGGCTGTCATCTGCTGTTCTGTAGGAGGCAGGGCTCGGCTATCACCTGCCATCTCGGGGAAGGCAGGGCTCGTCTAATATCTGTTGTTCTGGAGGAGGCAGGGCTTGGCTGTCATCTGCTGTCCTGGAGGCGGTAGGGCTCAGCTATCATGTGTCATCTCGGGGGAAGGCAAGGCTCAGCTGTCATCTGCTGTCCTGGAGGAGGCAGGGCTTGGCTGTCATCTGCTGTCCTTGAGGAGGCAGGGCTCAACTGTCACCTGCTGTCTTGGAGGAGGCAGGGCTCGGCTAATATCTGCTGTCCTAGAAGAGGCAGGACACTGCTATCATCTGCTATCTAGGAGGAGGCAGGGCGTGACAGTCATCTTCCATCTCGGGGAGGCAGGGCTCGGCTGTCATCTGCTGTCCAGGAGGAGGTAGGGCTCGGCTGTCACTTGCCATCTCGGGGGAAGTAGGGCTCAGCTGTCAACTGCTGTCCTGACGGAGGCAGGGCTTGGCTGTCATCTGCTGTCCTTGAGGAGGCAGGGCACTGCTGTCATCTGCCATCTGGGAGGTGGCAGGGCTCAGCTGTCATCTCTCATCTTGGGGAGTCAGGGCTCGGCTGTCATCTGCTGTCCTGACGAGGCTGAGCTCGGCTGTCATCTGCTGTCCTGGAGAAGGCAGGGCTCGGCTATCATCTGCCATCTCGGGGATGGCAGGGCTCAGCTGTCATTTGCCATCTCAGGGAAGGCAGGGCTTGGCCGTCATCTGCCATCTGGGAGGAGGCAGAGCTCGGCTGTCCTCTGTCATCTCAGGAGAGGCGGGGCTTGGCAGTCATCTGCTGTCCTGAAGGAGGCAGGGCTCGGCTGTCATCTACTGTCCTGGAGGAGGCAGGGCTCGGCTGTCATTTGCCATCTTGGGGAAGGCAGGGCTCGACTGTCATCTCCCATCTGGGAGGAGGCAGAGCTTGGCTGTCATCTGCTGTTCTGTAGGAGGCAGGGCTTGGCTGTCACCTGCCATCTCGGGGAAGGCAGGGCTCGTCTAATATCTGTTGTTCTGGAGGAGGCAGGGCTTGGCTGTCATCTGCTGTCCTGGAGGCGGTAGGGCTCAGCTATCATGTGTCATCTCGGGGGAAGGCAAGGCTCAGCTGTCATCTGCTGTCCTGGAGGAGGCAGGGCTTGGCTCTCATCTGCTGTCCTTGAGGAGGCAGGGCTCAACTTTCACCTGCTGTCTTGGAGGAGGCAGGGCTCGGCTAATATCTGCTGTCCTAGAAGAGGCAGGACACTGCTATTATCTGCTATCTAGGAGGAGGCAGGGCGTGGCAGTCATCTTCCATCTCGGGGAGGCAGGGCTCGGCTGTCATCTGCTGTCCAGGAGGAGGTAGGGCTCGGCTGTCACTTGCCATCTCGGGGGAAGTAGGGCTCAGCTGTCAATTGCTTTCCTGACGGAGGCAGGGCTTGGCTGTCATCTGCTGTCCTGGAGGAGGCAGGGCACTGCTGTCATCTGCCATCTGGGAGGTGGCAGGGCTCAGCTGTCATCTCTCATCTTGGGGAGTCAGGGCTCAGCTGTCATCTGCTGTCCTGAGGCGGCAGGGCTCGGCTGTCATTTGCTGTCCTGGAGGAGGCAGGGCTCAGCTGTCATCTGTCATCTTGGGGGAGGCAGGGCTTGGCTGTCTTCTGCTGTCCTGGGGGAGGCAGGGGTTGGCTGTCATCTATTGTCCTGGAGGAGGCAGGGCTCGGCTGTCATCTGCTGTCCTGAGGAGGCAGGGCTCAGATGTCATCTGCTGTCCTGAGGAGGCAGGGCTCGGCTGTCATCTGCTGTCCTGGAGGAGGCAGGGCTCAGCTGTCATTTGTCATCTTGGGGGAGGCAGGGCTTGGCTGTCTTCTGCTGTCCTGGAGGAGGCAGGGCTCGGCTGTCATCTACTGTCCTGGAGGAGGTAGGACTCAGCTGTCATCTACTGTCCTGGAGGAGTCAGGGCTCGGCTGTCATCTGCCATCTCGGGGGATGCAGGGCTCGGCTGTCACCTGCTGTCCTAGAGGAGGCAGGACTCGGCTGTCATCTACTGTCCTGGAGGAGGTAGGACTCAGCTGTCATCTACTGTCCTGGAGGAGGCAGGGCTCGGCTATCACCTGCCATCTCGGGGAAGGCAGGGCTCGTCTAATATCTGTTGTTCTGGAGGAGGCAGGGCTTGGCTGTCATCTGCTGTCCTGGAGGCGGTAGGGCTCAGCTATCATGTGTCATCTCGGGGGAAGGCAAGGCTCAGCTGTCATCTGCTGTCCTGGAGGAGGCAGGGCTTGGCTGTCATCTGCTGTCCTTGAGGAGGCAGGGCTCAACTGTCACCTGCTGTCTTGGAGGAGGCAGGGCTCGGCTAATATCTGCTGTCCTAGAAGAGGCAGGACACTGCTATCATCTGCTATCTAGGAGGAGGCAGGGCGTGGCAGTCATCTTCCATCTCGGGGAGGCAGGGCTCGGCTGTCATCTGCTGTCCAGGAGGAGGTAGGGCTCGGCTGTCACTTGCCATCTCGGGGGAAGTAGGGCTCAGCTGTCAACTGCTGTCCTGACGGAGGCAGGGCTTGGCTGTCATCTGCTGTCCTTGAGGAGGCAGGGCACTGCTGTCATCTGCCATCTGGGAGGTGGCAGGGCTCAGCTGTCATCTCTCATCTTGGGGAGTCAGGGCTCGGCTGTCATCTGCTGTCCTGACGAGGCTGAGCTCGGCTGTCATCTGCTGTCCTGGAGAAGGCAGGGCTCGGCTATCATCTGCCATCTCGGGGATGGCAGGGCTCAGCTGTCATTTGCCATCTCAGGGAAGGCAGGGCTTGGCCGTCATCTGCCATCTGGGAGGAGGCAGAGCTCGGCTGTCCTCTGTCATCTCAGGAGAGGCGGGGCTTGGCAGTCATCTGCTGTCCTGAAGGAGGCAGGGCTCGGCTGTCATCTACTGTCCTGGAGGAGGCAGGGCTCGGCTGTCATTTGCCATCTTGGGGAAGGCAGGGCTCGACTGTCATCTCCCATCTGGGAGGAGGCAGGGCTTGGCTGTCATCTGCTGTTCTGTAGGAGGCAGGGCTTGGCTGTCACCTGCCATCTCGGGGAAGGCAGGGCTCGTCTAATATCTGTTGTTCTGGAGGAGGCAGGGCTTGG
Organism: Triturus cristatus; assembly: GCF_964204655.1. Taxonomy (NCBI): domain Eukaryota; kingdom Metazoa; phylum Chordata; class Amphibia; order Caudata; family Salamandridae; genus Triturus; species Triturus cristatus. Next base: position 810,694,538 of record NC_140595.1, read on the forward strand.
CTGTCATCTGCTGTCCTGGAGGCGGTAGGGCTCAGCTATCATGTGTCATCTCGGGGGAAGGCAAGGCTCAGCTGTCATCTGCTGTCCTGGAGGAGGCAGGGCTTGGCTGTCATCTGCTGTCCTTGAGGAGGCAGGGCTCAACTGTCACCTGCTGTCTTGGAGGAGGCAGGGCTCGGCTAATATCTGCTGTCCTAGAAGAGGCAGGACACTGCTATCATCTGCTATCTAGGAGGAGGCAGGGCGTGGCAGTCATCTTCCATCTCGGGGAGGCAGGGCTCGGCTGTCATCTGCTGTCCAGGAGGAGGTAGGGCTCGGCTGTCACTTGCCATCTCGGGGGAAGTAGGGCTCAGCTGTCAATTGCTTTCCTGACGGAGGCAGGGCTTGGCTGTCATCTGCTGTCCTGGAGGAGGCAGGGCACTGCTGTCATCTGCCATCTGGGAGGTGGCAGGGCTCAGCTGTCATCTCTCATCTTGGGGAGTCAGGGCTTGGCTGTCTTCTGCTGTCCTGGGGGAGGCAGGGGTTGGCTGTCATCTATTGTCCTGGAGGCGGCAGGGCTCGGCTGTCATTTGCTGTCCTGGAGGAGGCAGGGCTCAGCTGTCATCTGTCATCTTGGGGGAGGCAGGGCTTGGCTGTCTTCTGCTGTCCTGGGGGAGGCAGGGGTTGGCTGTCATCTATTGTCCTGGAGGAGGCAGGGCTCGGCTGTCATCTGCTGTCCTGAGGAGGCAGGGCTCAGATGTCATCTGCTGTCCTGAGGAGGCAGGGCTCGGCTGTCATCTGCTGTCCTGGAGGAGGCAGGGCTCAGCTGTCATTTGTCATCTTGGGGGAGGCAGGGCTTGGCTGTCTTCTGCTGTCCTGGAGGAGGCAGGGCTCGGCTGTCATCTACTGTCCTGGAGGAGGTAGGACTCAGCTGTCATCTACTGTCCTGGAGGAGTCAGGGCTCGGCTGTCATCTGCCATCTCGGGGGATGCAGGGCTCGGCTGTCACCTGCTGTCCTAGAGGAGGCAGGACTCGGCTGTCATCTACTGTCCTGGAGGAGGCAGGGCTCAGCTGTCACCTTCCCTCCCGAAGTAGCAGGGCATTGCTGTTATCTGCCATCTTGGGGGAGGCAGGGCTCGGCTGTCACCTGCCATCCCGAAGGTAGCAAGGCATTGCTGCCATCTCGATGTTGCATCTGGAGGTTCAGGGGAAGAAAACAGTGGCTGGACCTTGTTGTCTTTAATAATGATGACTTTAGGGTATACAGACATGTGGCTTTTGATCACTCAACATTTTGCACGCAAACGCACTTTACCGTGCACACACCAAATGTACCATAGACACGTTTTCCGAATGCAGATTTCTTCCATAGCTTTCAATGAACATATGTGGACAGTGACTTGCAATTTGCATGTGACTTAAGGGATCATTAGGACCCCCGAATTGGTGTTAACGCAGGTGCAAATTGCATGTGTGCCTATTTTAGCACTGGCTCTGGGGAGTTCGGCGTAAATGGCATCCCTCTGGTTTTTCCATCGGTATTGCCATCTGCTTCTGGCTCATGGCATTGTCCCAAACAATCCTATGCATGGGTTCTAATAACAAGGTCAAAAGAGGTTGCAAGCCCCCCACCCCCCCCCCGAGCCTGTCATTGTCCAGCACTCTACACCCAGGTGTAAATCTAAGACCCGCAGCATAAGAAACATACTTCACTCTTTTGCCAGTATTTGCACCTAGGTGTAAATTAACGTCTGCTTTTAAAACGTCTTTGTGAATTTAATTCTTTGTGTTTTCCTCCTGTGTCCCCTCTCACCAACGTGTTCTCCTTGCTTCCCACCCCTGCCTCCCTTCACTCCCCCCTTCCTCAAACCCCCCACCCCAGAGAGTGTGAGTAATGGTGTTCATTAGGTCCCTGCTACTTGCTGCAGTCAGACCCCAAAAGACCCGGCTCTGTAATTTTCACTCCTCCAAACCACAGGAGGACGAGGAGGTGTCCGTGGCGCTCAGCTCACAGCTTCATCATCGGCAGCAATTAAATCTTGTGGAGGGGCGAGCGGTCTGCAGGGAGACCCGTGACCATCACTCACACACACAGACACACACAACCAGTCCTCGCACATCACACAATCCGTCTTAGTGGACACAGACTGTCAGCAGTGTCCGCGGTGCACGCCTGCTCATAGGATGTCTGTATGAGGAGGACGAGACACGGCAAACCCACTGTCGAAGAGGGCTGAAGTTGGAGGCTTCCACAAACAAGCATTTACAATGCAATGGTCTCGGCAATATTATAGGTAGAGCTATTGGTATTGCTCATTATTTTTTTATTATTTTTGTATCCCTAAATAAATGGCATTGTCATTTCTATTGGCATTAGCTTTTTTTTTGCATATGTGATACCTATTGCATTAGCAGAGAGAGAGTGAGCCAAATTGTGTCTGCATTGCTTCCTTCACCACTTTCATGCCTGTCAATTTCCTGCATCCCACTACAGCGTGAACCTTCTACGGATCGTATTCCATTAAATGGTGTCATCACATACCAACACAGCAGGAAGCGCGTCAGACACACAGACAGCAATGCCACACTAAGCACAGGACGTGAAATCTCAATAGGACCGGGCTGTTTTATGACAACTCTAGCCCTTCACACTGGAGCAATCAGGGAGTTAGCTTAAATCCAACTGTTCCAGCTCCTCTCTTACTTCCCCCTGGCGGCACTTAGGTAGTGCACATCTTTAGGAGGTGCCTGGTTGCCCAGAAAGCAGATAGCCATACTGGATGCTATTTGGCATCCCTCGACCAATAATACACAGCCGAATACTGTAGCAGTATTTCTATGCTTCCCTTCCACTTCCGGGAGGCATGGACAGACGGGAGTTAAGACGGTTAGAAAACATTACACTGTTAGAAAAGGAGGCACTATTCTTGTAGGCATTTCCAAACTAATTTATAAACTTAAAACGACTATCCTATGGAACGAGCTATAGTCATCGCATCCAATATCGTTTCTGAAAAGTTCACGTTTAGGAAGTGGGACCTCATCTTTAAAACATAATAATGGAATGTTATGCGAACTTTATTTTGGCAATATTTAGCAGCACCTAGGCAGCGTTGGTATTTTTGTTATCGTAATACCGCTTCATGTGCATCCTGCAAGAAGTGGGTAGTCGCCTTTCTTCTATTTCCATGCCGAGGTAGCCGGGCTCGGGATCTACCCGTTTACTCTCCGTGCTTATAGCGGAGTCCGGGGCGCCCGAAATGGCGACGGAAAGGGCGGTGCTTATTTGCGTCCGTCCCTTGCAACGAGAGAAATAAGGGGAAAAAGTCACCCTGTGGAAAAATAATTTTAAAACTCGGTCTACCTCCTCTTGTGAAAAATACATACTTTCATAGCAAACAAGCACGCTATAAAATATTACTTTGCACCCCAGTCGATTGAAGCGTTTCAAGCAGCCCTAGGAAAACACCGTGAAATAATAATAAACAAAAGTAAACAATGGCGCAGAGGTGTTGGGCGATAGGGTGCTTGCTATATAAATCTATTGCTCTGGCGTTTTCCCTTGCCCCAGTGAGAGAAGCAATAAAATAACAAAATACTAGAAATTTTGCATAATTAAAAGAAAGACATAGGCGGTGGCAGTTGTGTGGAAGTTTCTACCACGATGTACAACGTATCTTTTAAAATTGGAGTGCATATATGTATATGAATACTGCAATAAAATACTGCAGCTCATTATTTACGAATGTGTATAATTGCACGATGCCGGGTAAGGCATATATGCTGCGCCTCGACAACGATATCCAGATTTCGGGGTTGCTTGGTCTCGATTCTGATCTCTTCTGGTATAAAGTTGCGTGCAGTTTCTCTCTCTTAATCCTCCCCCTTGGCGGCAGCCCCCTCTCCCCACATCCCCCAATGCTCTCAAGGGGTTCACTTCAGTGACCAAAGCTACGAGTTATTTTTAGTTACCTTATTTCTCCTCTTGCCTTTTTCCTTCGCTTTAACTCGCAATTCGTGTGGAGATTTTTTTGTTATTCAAGGAGGATGAAACCAGCGTCAGGGCTCTGGTGCGCAGGAGCGGAGAGAGAAGGGGAGGGAGGAAAGGGTAGAGCGGGGATCACATGGGGGAAAGAAACGCAGCGGCGGTTTTCAGATTCGGGGGCGTGGCTAAAAAGTGGAAAGAACACCAAAAAACACGCCCCCGAATCTGAAAAAGACGGAGCCTATTTGGAGGGACGGCTCTCGCCTCCAATGGCTGGCCTCCGTTTAGGAAGCCAGCCAATGGAGGAGAAGCGAAAAGAGAGGCGGGCTAAATAGCCACTCTAGAAAACATTAAATCTCCGACTTCCGGTTCTGCCTTCGGCAGACCGGTAGTCCTCGACCTAAAAACAGACTAATGCCTAGGAAAGGCCACTGGAGACGTCATGCACGACGTAACTTAACGTGCACAGCCCTGTACGTCACAACATCGCGCGCATGCCCCATCTGCTACACTAACAATGGCACAGCCAGGATGCCATGGGCCCTGGTGCAAGCAGCGAATGAGGTGCCGTCACACCTTGACCTTGCTAAAGTTTGAAAAACAGCCATATTTGAAGTCGAGAGGGCTTCGAAGTCCCATGAGCCCGGTACATAAACACCTGCTGCACTATTAATATCTACACCCCTGACGGCTGTCAGTGGGCACGTGAACACCAACAGAAGCCTAGTGTTAGGTGGTACACATAAACAAAGCATTGGTGGCACCTCAGTTGGTGTACGTATCCCACTAGTAAATTAGGTATTGAATTTTGCCTTAGTCCTGAGTGCAGAGCCCTCCACTCCACTCAACGAGTCACCCTTGAAGATGACCCCAGCCCTCTGATATTGCTGGACCTCCCAGCTGCCTTTGACACAGTCCACCGTCCCGGCCTCATACGCACCCTGGAGTCTTGAATGGGATTCATCAGCAATGCCCCTCACTGGTTCTCCTCCCTGTCTAACCAACGCCAGTTTGTTCACATGGGCACCTACAGCTTTCAAGGAGTCCCTATCAAGTGCAGAGTCCCCCGTGTTCCACACTGTCTCCTGTCATCTGCAACATCTACGTGGGGCCAATTGGTTCTCTAGTCACAGATAACAGCAACGAGATTCACCAATATGTCGACTCTGTCCGAAAGTCTCTTCTGCTGCAGGCATCCAACACCTCGGAGACTGCCTTCACGTCATCCAGACCTGAATGTCCACCTCCTACCTGAAGCTCAACTCAACCAAGACAGAATTCCGGTTATTTGTCAAGAACAACAAGCAAAAAACACAGTACAACTCCGGCTATGACCCGAGTCTTGAGAAGTGTAAACTCCAACTTTCACTGAATGGCAGGTCACTTGGAATCCCCCCAGACACAGACCTCACCCCCAAAAAAACCAAAGTTCACCAGATACCACCTCGCACTACTAAAGAAAGTGAAATGTTTTTCCATAAAGTAACCTCAGAGCTGCCCTAGCGCTGCCACTCTCGGATCTAGATGGCGGTAACGCCCTGTTCCGTGGCCTCCCAGACTCCATAGTGGTATTCCTTAATGAAATCCTACACACCGCAGCAAGCCTCTTCCAGAGCCTGAAGCAATATGATCACTCCACCTCCATCTTCAGGGAATTGAATTGGCTCTCCTTGTCGATCCGCACCTCTTTAAAAACCAGCTGCATTATTTACAAAGCCATCCCCACCAGCCCCCTCCTTATCTTGAGGACAAGCTCACAATCTCTGGTGGTTCTCGCCACACATGCAGCCCGGAGAGCATCAGACTGCAGACAAAGAAGTGGAAAAAGAAAACACAAGGCAGAAGGCATTTTCCATCAATGCACCCAGGATCTGGAACAACATCCCCGTGTCTGTCAGGACCGCCCCAACATTGCTGAAAGAGTTGAAGACGCACCTCTTTAAAGAACACAACATCACGTTGCAGAACAATCCACAGCCCAGCTTCCTCTCCCATCAATCGATGATTTTATTCTCGTGTTTGACCCTGTGCAGTGCTCTGCAGCCTTTTGGCTAGGTTCACACTATAGAAATATCACATTCATACATTCATACATACATGCATAAATACATGTGTAATATCAAAGCTGAACTCACAGTGGACAAAACACACCAGCTGGGTTGTTAGCTGTGCCCATGAATTCTAATGATCTCACAGGAACATGCAAGGCAGCAACAGCAATGGTGGAGAACTAAACTGAGAGCCACAATGAACATGGTGAGATGGCGCTAGAGTGGAGTAGTGGTTCAAAGGACAAAGACCAAATGTGTCACACTGGGGAACTGAGAGCTAAAGCGGCAGGGATAGGAAAGCAACACTCTGGGAGCTAAGGAACCAGCCAGAGGAAGACAAGCCTGCTGACAACTGTGAACCAAGAGAGCAGGGAACAGAAGGGAAGAACAGCAAACAAAGAATCTACATCAGCAGAGAAAGTTCAAAGAAATCAGGAAGCACTGAACAGTGCAAGCTCAAGAAACAGGGAAATGCTGCAGAACAGGGCTATGTCTGGAAACAAGGATACACAAATAATACTGCAAGTTCAGGCAACATGGCTGCACTGCAAACAGTGCAGGTTCAGGAAACAAGAATACACTGCAAAGCAGTGTAGGTAAAAAAACACAGGGCTGCACTGCAGTGCAGGTACAGAAAAAATGACTTCACAGCAAAGTAGAACAGGTACTGCAAACAGGGTTACACTGCGAACAGTGTAGGTACAGAAAACAACGATACACTGCAGAGCCGTGTAGGTGCAATAAAAAGGGCTGCACTGCAATGCTGTGCAGGTATAGAAATATTGATACACAGCAAAGTAGAACAGTTACTGCAAACGGGGCTACACTACGAACAGTGCAGGTTCATAAATCAAGGATACACTGCAAAGATGTGTAGGTACACAAACAGGCCTGCACTGCAATGCAGTGCAGGTGCAGAAAAATGACTACAAGGCAAAGTAGAACAGGGCTATACTGCGAACAGTGCCGGTTCATAAATCATGGCTACACTGCAAAGATGTATAGGTACACAAACAGGCCTGTACTGCAATGCAGTGCAGGTGCATAAAAATGACTACAAGGAAAAGTAGAACAGGCACTGCAAACGGGGCTACACTACGAACAGTGCAGGTTCATAAATCATGGATACACTGCAAAGATGTGTAGGTACACACACAGGCCTGCACTGCAATGCAGTGCAGGTGCAGAAAAAAGACTACAAGCCAAAGTAGAACAGGTACTTGCACAAGGGCTCGACTGCGAACAGTGCAGGTTCATAAATCATGGATATACTGCAAATATGTGTATGTACACAAACATGCCTGTACTGCAATGCAGTGCAGGTGCATAAAAATGACTACAAGGCAAAGTAGAACAGGTACTGCAAACAGGGCTACACTGCGAACAGTGCAGGTTCATAAATCATAGATACACTGCAAAGATGTGTAGGTACACAAACAGGCCTGTACTGCAATGCAGTGCAGGTACAGAAAAAAGACTACAAGGCAAAGTAGAACAGGTACTTGCACAAGGGCTCCACTGCGAACAGTGCAGGTTCATAAATCATGGATATACTGCAAATATGTGTATGTTCACAAACAGGCCTGTACTGCAATGCAGTGCAGGTGCATAAAAATGACTACAAGGCAAAGTAGAACAGGTACTGCAAACAGGACTACACTGCGAACAGTGCAGGTTCATAAATCATGGATACACTGCAAAGATGTGTAGGTACACAAACAGGCCTGTACTGCAATGCAGTGCAAGTACAGAAAAAAGACTACAAGGCAAAGTAGAACAGGTACTGCAAACAGGGCTAGACTGCGAACAGTACCGGTTCAGAAATCATGGGTCCACTGGAAAGCTGTGTAGGTGAAGTAAACAAGGCTGCACTGTAATGCAACATAGGTATAGGAGATACGGCTACACTGCAATGCAGTGTAGGTACAGGAAACAAACTCACAATGCTTAAGGTGCATTTTCAAGAAAGGATACACTGCAAAGCAGGAACCAAAGCTACACTGCTTACAGTGCAGGTTTAAGAAAGAAGGTGACACTGCAAAGCAGTACATGTGCAGAAAACAAGGCTACACTCTTTACAGTGCAGGTTTAAGAAAGAAAGCGACTCTGCAAAGAAGTTCAGGTGCAGGAAACAAGGCTACACTGCTGACAGTGCAGGTTTAAGAAAGTAAGCGACACTGCAAAGCAGTGCAGGTACAGCAAACAAGGCTACACTGCTTACCGTGCAGTTTTAGGAAAGATTGCGACACTGCAAAGCAGTGCAGGTACAGCAAACAAGGCTACAGTGCTTACAGTGCAGGTTTAAGAAAGAAAGCGACACTGCAAAGCAGTGCAGGTACAGCAAACAAGGCTACACTGCTTACAGTGCAGGTTTAAGAAAGAAAGCGACATTGCAAAGCAGTGCAGGCACAGCAAACAAGCTAAACTTCTTACCATGCAGTTTTCAGAAAGAAAGCGACACTGCAAAGCAGTGCAGGTACAGCAAACAAGGGTACACTACTTACAGTGCAGGTTTAAGAAAGAAAGTGACACTGCGAAGCAGTGCAGGTACAGCAAACAAGGCTACGCTGCTTACCGTGCAGTTTTAAGAAAGATTGCGACATTGCAAAGCAGTGCAGGCACAGCAAACAAGCTACACTTCTTACCATGCAGTTTTCAGAAAGAAAGCGACACTGCAAAGCAGTGCAGGTACAGCAAACAAGGCTACACTGCTTACAGTGCAGGTTTAAGAAAGAAAGCAACACTGCAAAGCAGTGCAGGCACAGCAAACAAGGCTACACTGCTTACCATGCAGTTTTCAGAAAGAAAGCGACACTGCAAAGCAGTGCAGGTACAGCAAACAAGGGTACACTACTTACAGTGCAGGTTTAAGAAAGAAAGCGACACTGCGAAGCAGTGCAGGTACAGCAAACAAGGCTACGCTGCTTACCGTGCAGTTTTAAGAAAGATTGCGACACTGCAAAGCAGTGCAGGTACAGCAAACAAGGGTACACTACTTACAGTGCAGGTTTAAGAAAGAAAGCGACACTGCAAAGCAGTGCAGGCACAGCAAACAAGGCTACACTGCTTACCATGCAGTTTTCAGAAAGAAAGCGACACTGCAAAGCAGTGCAGGTACAGCAAACAAGGGTACACTACTTACAGTGCAGGTTTAAGAAAGAAAGCGACACTGCGAAGCAGTGCAGGTACAGCAAACAAGGCTACACTGCTTACAGTGCAGGTTTAAGAAAGAAAGCGACATTGCAAAGCAGTGCAGGCACAGCAAACAAGCTACACTTCTTACCATGCAGTTTTCAGAAAGAAAGCGACATTGCAAAGCAGTGCAGGTACAGCAAACAAGGCTACACTGCTTACAGTGCAGGTTTAAGAAAGAAAGCGACACTGCAAAGCAGTGCAGGCACAGCAAACAAGGCTACACTGCTTACCATGCAGTTTTCAGAAAGAAAGCGACACTGCAAAGCAGTGCAGGTACAGCAAACAAGGGTACACTACTTACAGTGCAGGTTTAAGAAAGAAAGCGACACTGCGAAGCAGTGCAGGTACAGCAAACAAGGCTACGCTGCTTACCGTGCAGTTTTAAGAAAGATTACGACACTGCAAAGCAGTGAGGGTACAGAAAACAAGGCTACACTGCTTACAGTGCGGGTTTAAGAAAGAAAGCGACACTGCAAAGCAGTGAGGGTACAGAAAACAAGGCTACACTGCTTACAGTGCAGGTTTAAGAAAGAAAGCGACACTGCAAAGCAGTGAGGGTACAGAAAATAAGGCTACATCGCTTACCGTGCAGATTTAAGAAAGAAGCCTACACTGCTACCAGTGAAGGTTCAAGAAACAAGAATTGACAAAGCTCTAGAATCAGGAATCCCTGGAAACAGAAGGTCAGGCAAACAGGAACCAACACAAGACTGAACGAAACAGATGCGTAAAAGATCTCATTAACAGCCCAACACCTCAGATGTGATGAAGGCAGCACCTACCAGCCACCACTGTGCTGATGAATGCGCCCACCCTGCAAAGGTGGAGGCGAAGCAGTGAGCAGGCAATTCTAAGAAGTGGACAGTTTGCCAGGAAAAGCATTCACAAAAAGAACAGATGTTGGACGAAATGCTGAACAATGGAAGCATTCACCCCCAGTCACAGATCTGGGTTAAATCCATCGCTCTTTTGCTCCCCATGCCACCCCAGTTTGGACCCAGCCATATGCAAATCAGTCTTGACCCTGCTCCCCATGAGAACAGTTCAGCCTGAACTGCCAGGCCAGGTCCTCCCTGGACTGGAAACAAGCATCCTAGGACCAGTTTCGGGCTTTCACCTCTCATCAGCCAGGATGGCTTGACTCCAGTGGCATGGAGAGCACGGGACCCACGTCTGGGCATACCCGTACCACTCGGGGTGACAAGCGCAAAAAAGAACAATTGATGTGGGAAGGGTATGGCCAGACATGGGTGCCATGCTTGCTAACCCAGATGTGTGACTGGGGTGAATGTTTGACATCGTTCAGTATTCTGTCCATCATCTGTTCTTTTCACAGAAACAACATCCAGGCTGCCACTAAGCAGGGCTCGGGTCTTGAACGCCAGTGGAATCCTGAAGGTTTTCCATGAAACTGGAACTCATTGTTGGGATCTGCCAGAAGGTCAAGGGTTAAAAAGTGTCTTTTTGGAATAAACATAATTGTGTCTGTCACAAAGCCCAACACGGATCTGAATGTTGCTGGATGTCAGTCCATGGAGTTAGCATAAAGTCAGGGGGCTGGTCCAACGCAGGGCAGTCCCACTGGTAGGTCCCTTGTGGAAAGCACGAGAGCGCAGGGAGTGAGCCGTGGCATCGGCACTCCTACGCTTTTACAAAGGGTCTCTATTAGTGAGGGTATCACCCCGATAACTCATCTCAAATTAACTCCTCACCCAGAGGGCGACCCCACAATGCTCACTTTTTTACCATTTATTTTTATTTTTAAACACACCTTTCAATGAAAGAGAATAAGCATATTTATGAGTATTCAGAAAAATAAAATGGTCCTCTTACCCTTAAATACCATGGGGTGCCGTTTCAAGGGGTCCCAAATTCTAAGCACTAAGTAAGATATTACAGTTTAGTTTTTCAGTCGTGTGTAGAACCCCAAATAAATAGCAATGGTGCCGTGGGCCCTGAAGAAAGCAAGGACATTGGACAAAACAGACTACAGTTTGATGTAAAACACAGCCACAATTAGAGTACAGTGGGTCCTTCGCACACTTTGCCATGGTGTTAGTGTGCCTTCTGCACTATTACTGAGCCCTGGTGTCTCTGTACCTGCTGCACTATGACTGAGCCCTGGTGTCTCTGCACCTGCTGCACTATTACTGAGCCCTGGTGTCTCTGTACCTGCTGCTCTATTACTGAGCCCTGGTGCCTCTGCACCTGCTGCACTATTACTGCACCCTGGTGCCTCTGTACCTGCTGCTCTATTACTGAGCCCTGGTGTCTCTGCACCTGCTGCACTATTACTGCACCCTGGTGCCTCTGTACCTGCTGCTCTATTACTGAGCCCTGGTGTCTCTGCACCTGCTGCACTACTACTGAGCCCTGGTGTCTCTGTACCTGCTGCACTACTACTGAGCCCTGATGTCTCTGTACCTGCTGCACTATTACTGAGCCCTGGTGCCTCTGCACCTGCTGCACTATTACTGCACCCTGGTGCCTCTGTACCTGCTGCTCTATTACTGAGCCCTGGTGTCTCTGCACCTGCTGCACTTTTACTGAGCCCTGGTGTCTCTGTACCTGCTGCACTATTACTGAGGTCTGGTGTTACTGTACCTGCTGCACTATGACTGAGCCCTGCTGTCTCTGTACCTGCTGCTCTATTACTGAGCCCTGGTGCCTCTGCACCTGCTGCACTATTACTGCACCCTGGTGCCTCTGTACCTGCTGTTCTATTACTGAGCCCTGGTGTCTCTGCACCTGCTGCACTATTACTGAGCCCTGGTGTCTCTGTACCTGCTGCACTACTACTGAGCCCTGATGTCTCTGTACCTGCTGCACTATTACTGAGCCCTGGTGCCTCTGCACCTGCTGCACTATTACTGCACCCTGGTGCCTCTGTACCTGCTGCTCTATTACTGAGCCCTGGTGTCTCTGCACCTGCTGCACTATTACTGAGCCCTGGTGTCTCTGTACCTGCTGCACTACTACTGAGCCCTGATGTCTCTGTACCTGCTGCACTATTACTGAGCCCTGCTGTCTCTGCACCTGCTGCACTATCACTGAGCCCTGGTGTCTCTGTACCTGATGCTCTATTACTGAACCCTGGTGTCTCTGCACCTGCTGCACTATTACTGAGCCCTGGTGTCTCTGTACCTGCTGCACTATTACTGAGCCCTGGTGCCTCTGCACCTCCTGCACTATTACTGAGCCCTGGTGTCTCTGTACCTGCTGCTCTATTACTGAGCCCTGGTGCCTCTGCACCTGCTGCACGATTACTGAGCCCTGGTGCCTCTGTACCTGCTGCTCTATTACTGAGCCCTGGTGTCTTTGCACCTGCTGCACTATTACTGAGACCTGGTGTCTCTGTACCTGCTGCACTACTACTGAGCCCTGGTGTCTCTGTACCTGCTGCACTATTACTGAGCTCTGTTGTTACTGTACCTGCTGCACTATTACTGAGCCCTGGTGTCTCTGTACCTGCTGCACTACTACTGAGCCCTGATGTCTCTGTACCTGCTGCACTATTACTGAGCCCTGCTGTCTCTGCACCTGCTGCACTATCACTGAACCCTGGTGTCTTTGTACCTGATGCTCTATTACTGAACCCTGGTGCCTCTGCACCTGCTGCACTATTACTGAGCCCTGGTGTCTCTGTACCTGCTGCACTATTACTGAGCCCTGGTGCCTCTGCACCTCCTGCACTATTACTGAGCCCTGGTGTCTCTGTACCTGCTGCTCTATTACTGAGCCATGGTGCCTCTGCACCTGCTGCACGATTACTGAGCCCTGGTGCCTCTGTACCTGCTGCTCTATTACTGAGCCCTGGTGTCTTTGCACCTGCAGCACTATTACTGAGCCCTGGTGTCTCTGTACCTGCTGCACTACTACTGAGCCCTGATGTCTCTGTACCTTCTGCACTATTACTGAGCTCTGTTGTTACTGTACCTGCTGCACTATTACTGAGCCCTGATGTCTCTGTACCTGCTGCACTATTACTGAGCTCTGTTGTTACTGTACCTGCTGCACTACTACTGAGCCCTGGTGTCTCTGCACCTGCTACATTATTGCTGAGCCCTGGTGTCTCTGTACCTGCTGCACTATTACTGAGCCCTGGTGTCTCTGCACCTGCTGCACTATTACTGAGCCCTGGTGTCTCTGTACCTGCTGCACTATTACTGAGCCCCGGTGTTTCTGTACCTGCTGCACTATTACTGAGCCCTGGTGTCTCTGCACCCGCTGCACTATTACTGAGCCCTAGTGTATCTGCACCTGTGGCACTATTACTGAGCCCTGGTGTTACTGTACCTGCTGCACTATTACTGAGCCCTGGTGTCTGTGCACCTGTGGCACTAAAGATTGCTATGTACATGGGCCTTGCTGTCACTGCACCTGCTGTACTGATGATAGCCAAGCCCCTGCTTACCGTGGAGCGAAAGAGCACTGGAGAACTACACCATTACAAACAGCAAACCTTTCCATCTCCAGACAGAGATCCTCAACACATCCATGGCCTAGAATAGACTACATGGCAGTATCTTCAGGATAGAATGAAGGACACCTCATATGAAAATATTTCAGATGCATGGGTCACCTGCTGAGATCTGGGAATACTGTCCAAAAGGCATCACTTTTACCAACAAGCATTGAAAATGCAATAGGTCTCGCCTTTGATTAAGTTAAAGCCATTTGCTTTGCTAATGGTATTGTATAGGAAAGCAAATGGCTTTAACTTAATGAAAGGCGAGACATATTGGTGACTCGTCTTTGGTTCACTTCAGGCCTTTTCCATGCACCACCCTACACTTCCTATCTATTTATCAAAGTTTTGAAGGTTATTTTTCCTGCTTGATTTCTCCCTTTGTTACTGATTCCCCACAGTTCTCTTCCACCTTCTTTCTCTTTTTTCTGACTTTGTCTCTCTTGCTCTGATGATAAAAAGCGTAAGTCCCGGTCCCTGAAAAGAAGGGACATATTTATGTGTTTGACACGCAGTGCAGGACAGCACAGCAAGTCACCTTGCTGCGCTGCACTGAATGAAAGGAATGCACAGTATTTAAAAGAATACAGTGCGTTCCTGCCTTTCTCCCTGTGCTGGTGCCGTTTTGGCTCGCTAGCGCCAACGCATGCACCCTTGCGCCATGGTGCAAGGGACCCTTCTACCATGGTGTAAGGGACCCTTCCACCATGGTGCAAGGGTCCCTTCCACCATGGTGCAAGGGTTCCTTCCACCATGATGCAAGGGATCCGTCCGCCATGGTGCAAGGCATCCTTCCGCCATGGTGCAAGGGTCCCTTCCGCCATGGTGCAAGGGTCCCTTCCGCCATGGTGCAAGGGACCCTTCCGCCATGGTGCAAGGGTCCCTTCCACCATGGTGCAAGGGTCCCTTCCACCATGGTGCAAGGGTCCCTTCCACCATGGTGCAAGGGTTCCTTCCGCCATGATGCAAGGGATCCTTCCGCCATGGTGCAAGGCATCCTTCCGCCATGGTGCAAGGGTCCCTTCCGCCATGGTGCAAGGGACCCTTCCGCCATGGTGCAAGGGTCCCTTCCACCATGGTGCAAGGGTCCCTTCCACCATGGTGCAAGGGTCCCTTCCACCATGGTGCAAGGGTTCCTTCCGCCATGATGCAAGGGATCCTTCCGCCATGGTGCAAGGGTCCCTTCTGCCATGGTGCAAGGGTCCCTTCTGCCATGGTCCAAGGGACCCTTCCACCATGGTGCAAGGAACCCTTCCACCATGGTGCAAGGGTTCCTTCCGCCATGATGCAAGGGTCCCTTCCTCCATGGTGCAAGGGACCCTGCCGCCATGGTGCAAGGGACCCTTCCGCCATGGTGCAAGGGTCCCTTCCTCCATGGTGCAAGGGATCTTTCCACCATGGTGCAAGGGTCCCTTCCTCCATGGTGCAAGGGTCCCTTCCTCCATGGTGCAAGGGACCCTTCCGCCATGGTGCAAGGGTCCCTTCCTCCATGGTGCAAGGGACCCTCCCGCCATGGTGCAAGGGACCCTTCCGCCATGGTGCAAGGGTCCCTTCCTCCATGGTGCAAGGGACCCTTCCGCCATGGTGCAAGGGTCCCTTCCTCCATGGTGCAAGGGACCCTCCCGCCATGGTGCAAGGGACCCTTCCGCCATGGTGCAAGGGTCCCTTCCTCCATGGTGCAAGGGACCCTTCCACCATGGTGCAAGGAACCCTTCCACCATGGTGCAAGGGTCTCTTCCACCATGGTGCCAGGGTGCCTGCGTTATAAGGTGGATTGTTTTGTGCAGGAAGGGACACGTTCCTCGACAGTCAGCGGCCCGTCTATAAATACAATGCGGACTAAACAGTAAGTGGGTCAGCATCATAGAGCGCAGTAGAAGAAGGTGAGTGGGGAGGGGAGGGGAGAGAAAAGGGGGAGCCTGACGGAGGCACCAAATTGACATGAGTTAAGACATGCGCAGTCTCACATTATTTGGAACACAATGTCCTCAACGTGTTGCAAAGTCTCTCCGTCATTCATCTGGACCTGGGAGTTTCTGGGAGGGGGGCGGTGATCCACCGGACAGCATCTTACAAAATTTCACTGCTTCTGCGGGGGTATCGAATATCTTGGGTTTCCTGTTATGTTCAAGCTTCAGGGGGCAGGATACAGCATGGCATACTTGATGTTCAGTTTGCAAAGGGAGGCTTTCACCTCTGCAAACTTACGCTTGGCATCCTGGACTGCTGGCGTGAAGTTGGGGTATATAGATATAGATGATCCCTGGTACTGTAGTTCACCAAGTTCTCGGGCCACGCGGAGCACTGTGTCTCTGTCTTTGTAATTCAGGAGCCGTGTGACAAGTAGTCGAGGTGGGGCCCCGACGGGAGGTCTGTGACCATGTGCATGGTGTGCACGCTCCACCGAGGAGGCAAAAGAGAAACTGGCCCGGTCAAACAAAGTCACCAGTAGCTGTTCGATGAAGAATATGGCCCGCTCATGTTTGTAGACTCCGCAACACCAGAAATGCGAATATTGTTGCGACTGGACCTGGCTTCTAAATCTTTGTTGTTGATAGCCACCTGCTTAAGCACTCGCTCCACATTTTCAAGGCGCCTCTGGACCGTAGATGAGGTGTCTTCTAGAGTTGATATCCTCCCCTTCGCCTCGTCCAGGCGTGTTCCCTGACGGTCAAAACGCTTCCCCAGTCTGTCCATTCGGCTTGCTATAGCGTCAAATCTGGCATCCATGGAGCGGAAACCATCTCTGAGCTCCAGCATAATTGCTCCAGTGTCGGTACCTGGAGCCAATTCCACCTGTGTGGCTATGGTATCATCGGGATCTGAGCTTGCCCCACCGCATCTTGACACCCTTGTTCGATCAAATTGGAGCTTAAGCTGTTTGGGATCGTGCGGCCCATCCTGCCTGCCGAGCTATCGCTAGTGCAGCCTCTCGCACGTTTTGTCGCAATGTTGGGGCCAATGCCCGGTAGTATTCAGGACAGGATCACATCTTGGGTAATGGAAAGGGTGTGTAACAAAGTTATGGCCGGTATATGTAGTGTGGAAGGCTGCCCGGGACTCTTAGCGTGGTGACCAAGTGTGGAATAGTGGCCTCCTGCCTCGCATTATGTTTATCTGCGCTCGTAATGCGCCGCCCTCAAACATCAGCCATTATTTCACGGTACGTTGCGGGGTCTCATTGCCTTATTCAGCATGCCAGGGTCCGCGCTGTGCTGTCCGTGAGGCGATAGCACAGCCTTGTGACTGAGTAGCAGTGACCAGAGCGCTGCGGCCACGCTCACCTTCATTACCAGTCCTGGGCATAGTGGGCGTAGTGAGGCTACATGAAGCAATACGGAGTGGGGTCAAATCTACGCCCATCCACACACTTTGCGTAGCCCCACTACACGCCAGCTGCCTCCCTCCCGCCCTCATTTTACAATTATTACAAACATTAGATAAAGAAAAATTACTTACCTGAGCTGCCGCGTCCGGGGGCTCCATCTTGCTGTTTCCTGGATATCTTCTTCCTCACGAATGCGCATGCGCGGGTGCGCATTCGTGAGGGGCCATGGGTTGGGGCAGAGTGAGCAGGGGAAGCGAGGGGGACGGTGTATGAGCCTCCCCGCACTACTGTAGAGTGACGAGGCCCTCTCAGCCATGACAGCAGGGCCGGGGGGAGGGCGGGGCTTTGATGGCAGGTCAGCGCGCGACTGGGGAGGAGGCCTCTGAGAGCACTCCAAACGTGTCTCAGGCACCGGGAGCAGGTGCACAGGGGCTGGAGGTTGATGCATGGGAGCTGGGTGAGACCAGTGAGGAGGACGGCGGGGAGGAAGGTGAGTGGGATGAGCCTGCAGCCGAGGATTTTGCTCTTGTGCTGTCAGGTAGTGAGTCGGTGGGGGGTGAGGAGGGGGGCTGGGCCGATCGGCCAGTCGACCTTTCCTGCAGGCCTGGGGGGTTGCTTTGACAGGGTGCAAGGGGTAGGGGAAGGAGCCCCTGAAGGTCCCCATGCAGCATCACACAATAGCACCCCCAGGGGGCAGTGCCCCCAGCCCTTCTCAGGCCCCATTACAAGTGTCCGGGACCAGGGGCCACCGGCAGATAGGTGGGCGGGCATGTCACTGGAAGAGAGGATTCGCGACCAGCATCGCATTATCCAAGAGAACGAGATGAAGTGGCACTTATTGTGCGCAGCTAGGGAGACAGGACGGGGCGGCGCATGGGGAAGATGGGCCCCTGGCGCACGTTTTTTAGGAGAAAGTAGGGCTTGGGCCCGGTCAAGGGACATCAGGGCCCGAGGCAGGTGAGTCTGGGAGGAAGAGGTGAGGCCCCTATTGGTGGGGGCAGGGACTGCCATGATGGCTCAGAGACCTGATGACGCTGGGGCCCCCTCAGGCTTAGACAGTCTGGGGGGGGCACAAGCCAGTGGTGGAGGCTGGCAGAGGCAAGGGTGGGCTGGTGGGGCGCAAGACGGCCTCCAGACATCGGGTAGAAGCAGTAGGGGGGTCTGTGGCGGCCTGCCCTCCACCGAGGGAGCGGGCATCAACGGCGCCGGAATGTGAGGTTGTGCCAGGTGTGAAAGGGAAAGGTCTGAAGAGAGCAGTGCATCAAGTGCATGAAGTGCTGGGGGCACCCGTTGAGGCTGAGCTTAAGGAGCAACTGGATTATGATGATGACAGCTCTCTCACCATCTTGAGTCTAACCACCTGCTAGGAGATTCCCAGACTGGTGTCCGCCCCGGCCATGGAACAGACACTGCCTTGCTGGCAGTAGTGGAGGAGGCAAGGAGCACTCTAGATACAGGAGGGTCAGTGGCAGTGATCCTCCTGGACTTGAGTGCTGCCTTTGACACCGTGAGCCATCAGGTGCTCCTCCAACGTCTGTCAGAGGTAGGTGTCTCAGGGACGGCCCTGAAATGGTTGGGATCCTTTCTTTCTGACCGTTTCTACCAAGTCTGGGAAGGGTCAGAGCAATCTGCCATAATCCCTCTTCAATGTGGAGTCCCGCAGGGCTCATCGCTGAGCCCTACCCTATTTAATATATATATGACTCCACTTGAAAGAGTGGTCGCCCCTTCGGGGGTGAAGATCATCAGTTACGCTGATGATACTCAGCTGGTGGTGGGCCTCACTCAGCTGGCGGAACAACCTGAGGTGTTACACGACTGCCTTGCCAATGTTTTTCGTTGGATGTCTATCTCTGCTCTAAAGCTTAATGGAGGTAAAACCGAGCTGATGCTCCTGGGCAACTCCAGCCCCTCCATTATTGCGAGCTGCTGGCCCCGGTCTCTTGGTGACCCACCATCCCCCAAGAAGGAGATCAAGTCCTTGGGAGTATGGTTTGAAGAAGACCTGTCCTTCAGGACTCATGCCAGGAAGACCGCAGGGGTTTGCTTTGGTTTACTGAGATCAGCCCGAAAGGTGCTACCTCTGCTTCCTGATTCAGCAAGGAAGCTGTTGATACGTGGCCTGATTCTATCGAGGCTCGATTATGGGAATGCGCTGTTTCTCGGTGCTCCTGAAGCGACCTTCAAAACCCTCCAACAGGTGCAAAACGCAGCTGCGAGAGTCCTTATGGATGTTCCCAGAAGGCAGTCTGCTGCCCCGGCCCTCAAAGCACTTCACTGGCTCCCCGTGAAGGAGCGGGTGAAATTTAAAGCGCTATGTACAGCCCACAAAATTTTAGATGGCAAAGGCCCCCCCATCCTTGCTAACATGGCCCGTCCTTACAAACCCCCACGTCTGCTGCGCTCGGACCAAAAACACCTTCTGCAGTTAGCGAGAGTAAGAAGAGCTCGTTCTGGGGGCAGGCGTTTCTCTGTGCAAGTGGCCTCTCTTTGGAACTCTCTGCCCCTCAAGATTCGCTCAGAGCCCAAGATCCTACCATTTAGGAAACTTCTTAAGACCCACTTGTTTCCATAGTAGTGATTAGCTGTGTCTCTCCTTCTGGTCTTTTGCGCCGGGATGCCCCCGGGTAAGCTGAGCGCATTATAAATTTCATATTATTATTATTATTATTATTATGAGTTGGAGGAGGGTGAAGGGCGGGACTGTGTGGATTGCGGGAGGCCTAAGACGGCAACAGGAAAGTTTGGTGTTTTGCAGGCGCCACAGGCCAGCACCAGCGGGAGCAGAAAGGCGAGCCAGAAGACGGCAGACGCCAGAGGGAAGGGCCGGAAGATGCCCACGAATTTATCAGGTGAGGGTGCCTGGTGGGTGGCTTGGGATGATGGCTCAAAAGGGGGGCGGAAGAAGGCCTGCCGGTCGGTGGGTGTGGGTGAGGGGTCTGTGAGGGACCAGGGAGTGCCTGCCAAAGTGGTGGTGGAATCACTGGGGGGAAACAACTGGTGGGTGCAAGCGTCCAGACTGACAAGACTGACGAACAAGAAGGGAAGGAAGTCAAAGGGGATGATAAACACTGCAAGAAGTTACCATACATTGGTTTGGCTATGGCGTTGGGGTCGCATTTATCGGAAAAGACTAAGTCCAGCCGTTTCAGTCGCGTCCAGCCCAGGGTGCGAGGGCAGAGCTCTTGTACTCGAACGGGAGGGCAGAACACTTACACTGGGTCAACGGGACAGTCGCCCAAGCCCATGGGGGTTAGTATAAGTGCATGCTGGAACTTCAGAAAGGGTTTTTGCATGCGACACCCCTGCAAATTCAGGCACGAGTGCTCCAAGTATGGCGGTCACCACCCTCTCACGCAATGTTTCACATTGGCCACTCCTTCCCGAACAGTGGTGGGTCACGAAAGTGCGGGGGCAAGCTGGGCCCAAGGGCCTCTACACCGGTTGACGTGGAGGCCATGGGTCCATGGCTCTCTATGTACCCCGATAGAGAGGCCGCATTGCAGATTCATTGGGGATTTACGGAGGGTTTTCGGGTGGGATACCAAGACCCCGAGAGCAGAGATGGGCGGAGAATTTGAAGTCAGCAAAGGAGTTGCCGAGTGTGGTTGCAGCTAAATTGCAGAAGGAGGTGTCATAGGGTAGGATTGTAGGCCCATTTGACCATTGGCCTGCCTCAGACCTCATTATATCGCCTTTGGGAGTGGTCCCTAAGAAGGAGCCCGGGGAATTCAGGTTGATCCATCATCTGTCCTGGCCGGAGGGGAGATCTGTGAATGATTTCATTGCTGAAGAGGATTCCAGAGATTTGTATGCTTCAGTGGACGATGCGATCAGTCTGGTGAGGGTGTGTGGGCAGGGTGCGGAATTGGCGAAGTGTGACATAAAGTGGGCCTTTCACCTCCTCCCCATTCACCTGGCAGATTTCTCCCTGTTGGGGATGCAGTTTGGGGGGGGGGCATCTTTGTTGACAAGGTCTTGCCCATGGAGTGCGCGATTTCCTGTGCTCTGTTTGAGACATACAGCTCTTTTCTGTAGTGGGCATTTACGTGCAGGAGCGGTCATCGGGAGGTGTCTCACGATGTGGACGATTTTCTGTTCGTCGGGAGAGCACAGTCTGGTGAGTGCGAGTGGGCGCTTAGTCAGTTACAAGTCCTAGCACGGGATCTCGGGGTCCCATTAGCCCCAGAAAAAACAGCTGGGCCCAGCTGCAGTCTGACATTCCTAGGCATTGAGTTGGATTCGGTAGCTTGGATGGCACGGTTACCTGAGCAGAAGGTGACGGACATGCAGACGTTCCTGCTGCACGTGATTGGGGAGAAAAAGATCGATCTGTGGTCGGTACAACGACTCCTGGGGTTTTGAATTTTGCGTGGTGGTGCGGGCCGGGAGGACTTTCTGCAGATGTCTCGGCATGGCCATGTCTGGGGCGGTGCTCCCTCATCATAGAGTCAGGATCTCAATTGGGGTCAGGGCGGACCTTCGGGTGTGGCAGAGGTTCCTGTCTGACTTCAATGGTGTGTCTCTGGATTTTGTGGATTACAAGATGGTTTGGCAGGTGCAACTTTTCTCTTATGCCGCAGGGGCTTCTGGTTTTGGGATCTTCTGGAACGGGAGGTGGTGCGTGGAACAGTGGCCAGAACATTGGTTGAAACAAGGCATGAGCATTGCGTTCTTAGACTTCCTATTGTTGGTGGTGCTTGAGGTGTGTGGCCCGTAGTTCCAGAACAGGTCGGTATTGTTCAATGTGGACAACAGGACAGTAGTGGACTTAGTGAACAATCAGAAAGCAAGAGACCTGCGTGTGCTGCGCATGTTGCGAAGTTTTATGTTGCAATGCCTGCGTTTTAATGTGTGATTTCACTCGCAACATGTCCCAGGTGCAAGCAATGACATTGCGGATGCATTGTCTTGTTCGCAGTGGCAGCGTTTCAGACGTCTGGCACCAGGAGCGGAGGCTTGCAAGACCAAGGTGCCGGACGGTATCTGGGCCTGGGGGGAGTGAGAGTAGTGGGCCTGGTCAAAAAATCCATAGCTGACTCTATGAGGCGCTCTTACAGGTTGGCGTGGTCTGAATTTTCGCGTTTCTGGGATGGACCAGTGAGACATGGCGCATGTCCAGACAAGGATGTGAACAGGGAGTCATTTGTTTTGTTTTGGACTGTATTGATAAAGGGTTGTCTCAGACTACGATTACAGGAAAGTTGGCGGGGATTTCTTTTTACAGCACGGTGTACATGGGTTTTGATCCTGCAAAAAGCGAGTTGTTAGATGTTTATTGATCTTGTGTTTAAATATGGTTGTCAACCCTGTCCTAATAAATGGCCTTTTACGCTAATATACAGCGTGGACTGGTTATTGCGCGATGCGGCCCCTGGGGAAAGTGAGGTCGGCAGACCAGTCTTCGCCTGGGGTGTTCGCGCGATAGTTAGGACAGGGTGTTAGGAAAGGTTAAGGGGTGGGTTTAGGGGTGGGGTTAAGGTAGAGTTTATAGGGGGCAGGAGAGGAAGATTCATCCTCTTCCTGCCCCCAGCGCCATTAGGGAAGGGTTAAGAAAGCTTTGACCACCCTCCCACCCTACATGTTTTTTAGGAGTGGGAAAGGATATTTGCCCTGAATAGTGTGCCAGTTTAGGACGGGTTGAGGTTGGTGCTAGCAGTACTTTGGAGGGGTGGGGAGTCTATGACGGGCATACTCACCCTTCCGGGGAGGGGGATACAGGTGCATGATGGGGGTGCGGCATGCAGGAGTGCGATGGCTGTAGATGCTGGAGGAGGTTGAAAGATAAGTGAGGAAGCAAATGGTATAAGGGAAGAGGTCGCTGAGTGAATCGGGAGAGAGTAACTGGAGTGTGGGCATGGATGATGGATGAAAGACCTGAGGTTGGGGATTGTTATATATGTTTATTGATGTTGTGTTTAAATATGGTTGTCAACCCTGTCCTAATAAATGGCCTTTTATGCTAGCATACAGCGTTAGAGTGGTTATTGCGCGAAGTCCTGTTTTTTTGTTTCTGCACTACTCCGAGTGCTATGTGGAAGAGATTGCAGGTAAGTGGGGAGTGTGTTCCTGCTATAGTGGACTCAGGCTACCTTGGGGTCAGGGTGGACTCACGGGGAGTGCAGTGGCAGTCTCATGAGAGTGGGACTGGCTGCGGAGTCGGCACCTTTTGCGATCCCTCCCCCTGGTAGTCCTGCTAGAGAGGACTCGAGGGAGGGTCGTGATCCTTCTTACTTGCTGTCCAGCAGTTGCACTGGCTGCGGAGGTGGCAGCATTTGCAATCTCACCTGGTGGTTTGGCTGCTGCAGACTCGGGGTAAGGTCACGATTTACCTTCATTAGCGGCCGCATGAATCCCGCTGGCTCGGCTTCACGCTCGCATGAGCACTCGCATGAGAGAGTGGGCAGGGCTGTTGGGCTGTCCACAATACGTTATCGCAGGCGGCCAGTGGAACTTTTTTAGGTAATTTGTGTTGCCTGCACGCTTGCATTACATGGCGGCAATGACCACATTGAATTATGGGACCGCCTTCTTGGCAACCATGGCGTTTTTCAACGTCAGATAGTTTGCTGATTGTGTTGTATATAAGTATTTGGCAGTTCAGGGCGCATGATGAACTGCAGTATGGAGTCTGGTGGGAAAGCTAGTGAGAAGTCCCATCATGTGGAGGAAATCGGTGCTACTAAGCTGCTTCCTTCTTTGGCTGCTATTCAGCAGATGATCCAGGCTGCTATTGCTGCTGCGTTTAAGGACAGGGAGCCTGTTGCCCCTGCTAAGAGATCTCGGGTTGAGCCAGGGACCTCGGCTGACTCTGATGGGGAGGATGATATGGACCTGAAAGGGCCTTATGTGCAGGGTCCTGAATTGCAGGACGTTCTTCAGCACATTTGCACAAACTTAATGGTTCCAGATGCGGTGGTGCCTGAGGAGGACACAGATTTTTCTCCCTGTATTAGAGGAAGGAACCGGAGTCCTTACCTCTACATTCTTCAATATCAAAGGTGTTGGAGTCTGAATGGAAAGACGTTGATAAGCATAGGTTTCCCCGTTTTTTTGCGAAGCGTTTTCCTTTGCAGGACTTTACGGACAAACTCCCAGCTTCTGAAGGTGGATTCATTGATGGCAGGGCTGGCCTCCCAGGGTGTGATCATTTCTGAAGATGCCTCGCCTGCGGACCCTGTTGATAAGAGGGTGGACACTGCTGTTAAGCGTATTTATTTTGCTTCCAATTTTGCTAGTAGGGCGGCGGCCTATTCTACATATGCTATTCAGTTCTTGCTGAAAGACTTCCAATCCTTGGCGGAGTTTATGGACCAAGAGAAGGACATTTCACCTACTTTGGCTCTGATGGAGCAGCAGGTCTGGCTCTTCTCGAACATATCTTTTGATTCGTTGGGGGTGGCTGCCTCTACGGCTAGCTCTTCTGTCACGGCTCAGTGCCAGATATGGTTACGGTCTTGGAAGGCGGATGCAGACCAGCAAGATTTACTGATGAAGATTTATTTTTCTGAGGTGAGGTTGTTTGGTCCCGCCTTTGGAGTATATGGTGAAGAAGTCTGCAGAGAATTGCAAGCTGCTGCCCCTTGAGAAAACAGCCCATCCAAAATTATTTAGTTCCAGTAGGGCTTTTGGTCCAGGTCGGCAAGGGAAATCTCACCAGGCCTTTTGTGGCAGGGGGCATGGCCGAGGTGCTCCTTCCACTGACAAATCCATGTTCCCCTCAACTTCTTCCTCTTCCCCACCATGTCACAGCCCTGACTATATGGCAGTGAGGCGAGCTCCGATGTGGCAGCAAATTGGTTTACGACCAATGGGTGCTTCAGGTGGTGACAGATGTATTTGTGGATGTATTTGTACTTATATAGCGCACTTCTACCCGGAGGCCTCGTAGCGCTGTATTCATACCGCTGTGGAACCCTTCCTGGTTTTCCTGTGAGATGTGCACTCCTGGGCACCCCCCAAGGTGAAGCCAGGCATCCAAGTGCTGTGGGGGCCGTTGTGGAGATTAAGCGAGCTATTGCCCAGAGTTGCACAGTGGGACCCATGATTAGAAGAGGCACCGAGGCGAGAATTATCAGGTCCGTGGAATTTTTGAGCCAAAGACCCGCCGAGGCGGGAATTGAACCCTGGTCCCGGGCCAGACCTCTGCATCAGGGTCTGCCGCTCTAACCATTGAGCTACACTTCTCGGATTGGTTTTTCAGAGGACCCCCCAACATTTTCAGGTCACACCTTGTACTCGGGAAGGGTTTAAAAGGCAGGCTCTTTTAGAAGGAGTTCACAATCTATTGCACAAAGGGGGCATCATTGCAGTGCCTCCTCTGCATTAAGGAAAAGGGGTTTATTGGATTCTCTTTCTGGTCGAGAAAAATACAGGTGATCTTAGGCCTGTGTTGGATCTGAAGTGGCTGACTCAGTTAATTCCCAATGTTAAGTTCAAGATGGTCTCTCTTCAAAACATTTAATCAGGGGGACTTTCTGGCTTCCTTGGACCTGCAGGATGCTTATCTCCATGTCCCGCTCCATCTAGCTAAACATCGTTTTCTGCGCTTCTATGTGCTGGGTCCACATTAAGTTCATGGGATTGCCTTTTGGCCTTTGTTCCTCTCAGAGGGTCTTTACTAAGGTGTAGGCCCCGCTGATTGGTGTTTTGCATATTGGGGGGATTAAGATTTTCCTGTACTTGGATGATCTCTTGATTTCTGCCTCTTCTTTTCCAAAGGCGGAACTACATGTCCTGGAGGTCTGCACTGTGCTGGGGGAGCATGGATTTTTGGTGAATCTGAACAAGTCGTGCCTCACCCGACTGAGGCTCTGACTTGCATCGAAGCCAGATTCATGACTCTGTTGGGGGAAGGTGTTCCTGCCCCAATCCAGAAAAATGGCTCTGTGTCAGAGATTCAAGCGTTGTTGTCTCTGAACTGGCCCCCTGTGAGCAGTTGGTTGAGGGTACAGGGGCTTATGTCTACTTCAGTGATGGTACTTCCTTGGGCCCGATTGCATATGTACCCAGTAATCAATCAGCCGCGGGCCGCGCAGGTAAGAGTGGCGCGGCAGTGGGGCTGGGTGGGGGTTGATTTCGACAGACGACGAGGGACCATTAATTATTTATTTAGTTTTCTCTCGTGGTCATCTGTCAAATTCCCCCACCGCTCTTACTTGCATGGACCACGGCTATAATCAACCATGTTTTGACACACTAGCTTCCGAGTGGTCAGGATTATCACCAGGAGTGAATCTGTCTCTGGGTCGGCATTTTCAGGGGGTTCCTTTTTTGATAAACAAGTTTTATTGTTTTAAACAGCACAATAACAAGAACAGTCTGGTTTTCCGAATCAGTACTACACAGCAATACATTAGTAAGCACCCCCCGCTCCCCCCCGCCCCCAGAGTCCCCCCCCCAGCCCCCGAACCGCCCCATTAAGGTATGTTGCCTAGCCATTTCCCCCAAACCTTTCGGTATTTCTTGGGGCATCCTCGTGCCCGATAAAGAGTCCGCTCCTGCGCCGCGCACCAGTCCACCCCCGCACCCCACTTGGCCACATTTGGCGGCAGCGGCTGCTTCCATGCCGCAGCAATGTCGCGCTTGGCCACTATCAAGGCCGTCATGAGAAACAGCTGCTCCGAGCGCGTACCATCTAAGCCATATGTGATGCCCAGCAGCGAGTGTCGTGGATCGTGTGGCACCTCCCACCCCAGGACCTCCGTAAGTTCGGTCTCAATGCCTCTCCAGAACCCCTCCAGGGCCGGGCAGGACCACACCATATGCAGGAAGTCTGCCGGATCGGAACCACATCGGGGGCAGGCCGCATCCCCGGAGAGGCCCGCACGGTGAAGGCGAGCCGGCGTGAGGTATGCCGCGTGGAGATAGTAGATTTGGATGAGCCGCAGCTTAGCGGAGGCCGTCACCAAGCGGGGGGCCATAAGGGCGTCCCGCCAGTCGGCCTCGTCCAGGGGACCCACCCATCCCTCCCAGCGCTCCTTAAGACCCGCAAGGGATGTAGGGGTGCAGTTAATGAGGGAGCGGTAGATCCTGGAAATGCCCCCCCTCCCCAGGTTGCCCAGCAGGACCTGAGCCTCCGGAGGGCTGTGATCCGGCAGCCGGACGTCCAGTGGTGTGTAGGTGCGTATGGCGTGGCGCAGCTGGAGGTACCGGTAAAATTGGGAGGAGTGAAGGGAAAAACGCGCTTGCAGCTCTGAAAAGGAACACATCCGCCCTCCCCGCCAGACGTCCCCCAGCTGGGAAATGCCGATAAGATCCCATGATTTGAAGCCTTCCAGCTTTGTGACCTCCCGCAACCACGTCCCGTGCCACAGGGGAGTGACCCGGGTCAACCGTCCCGTCCATCGGGTGAGGCGGAGCGCCGCTCTCCAGGACAGGAACACAGCCCTGGTGATGTCCGGGCAAGAAGCAGGGATGGGGGCGCCGTACAGGCGGTCTTGGATGTCGGAGAAGCCCAAGCCGTTAAGTTCCACCCTGTAGGCCGGGTCGGACCAACCCCCTCCAAACCAGTCGTGAATGACCAGGAGGCGGGTGGCCATGTAGTAGAGGTAGAGATCAGACATGCCCAGGCCCCCGTCAAAGGTGGGAATGCGGCACGTCGACAGGGCCAGCCTTCGCCTCCCCTCGCCCCAGAGAAATCTCGTCGCCATCCCGTCGAGCTCGCGGAACCACGCGCGCGGAAAGGAGAGGGGGGTGTTTTGCAAAACATATAGAAACCGGGGAAGGATCATCATTTTGTAGAGGGCGACCCTTCCCAGCGGGTTAAGGGGCAGCTGCTGCCACCGCGCCAGATCGACCTTGGCTCGCTTGACCAGGGGGGAGACGTTGAGCGCCCAACTTAGCTCCGGGAGGAGGGAGACCCAGATGCCCAGGTACTGAAATGATAAGCGACGCAGAGGGATGGTCTCCTGCCAGTCAAAGCATTCCCTGGAGGGGTGCAACGGCACCAGGACCGACTTCCGTGGGTTGAGGGAGAGACCCGACGCCCGGCCGAAGCGGCTCAGAATGGAGAGTGCGCGCGGTCCGGAGCGCGCTGGGTCCCCCAGGTAGAGTAGGACATCGTCCGCATAGAGGGCGATTTTGTCGGCTTCCAGGCCGGGCCATTCCCACCCCCGAAGAAGGGGATCAGATCTAATTAAGGCGGCCAGAGGTTCCATCGCCAGAGCGAAGAGAAGGGGCGACAATGGGCAACCCTGCCTCGTCCCCCGGCCGATCCGGAAGGGCCTTGACAACGCACCATTAACCAGTACTCTGGCACGGGGCCGGGCGTAGAGGACTCGCACCATCCCCATGAACCGGGGGCCAAAGCCCATACGGGACAGGACGTCAAAGAGGTAGGTCCACCCCACCGAATCGAAAGCCTTTTCGAAGTCAACGAGGAGTAGAGCGAGGTATGGGGTCAGTCGATGGCGATGGGCCAAGGCCACATGGAGCCGGCGCAGACAGTGGCGCGTGCCCCGAGCGGGCATGAAGCCACACTGATCCGGGTGGACCAAGTTCGACAACAGGGGCTTAAGTCGTTGGGCCAGGACCGCCGCGTAGAGTTTCACATCAGTGTTGATGAGTGAAATTGGGCGGTAGGCCGCTCTATCAGTGGGCGGCGGCGTGGATTTGGGCAAAACCACAATCGTGGCCAGGTCGGATTCCAGGGGGAAGGAACCCCTCTCAAGCGCCTCCGCGTAGTGAGCTCTCAGCCGCGGGACCAGGGTGTCCCTATAGGCCGCAAAGAATTCCTGAGGAAAACCGTCCGGTCCCGGTGTCTTCCCCGTTGACGCACACCCGACTGCCTCCCCGATCTCCTCGACGGAAATGGGCGCCTCCAGGCTCTCCATTTCGTCCGGCCGAAGCCTGGCCAGGCAGGTGTTCCCGGACGCGAGCAGGGCGTCCAGAGAAAGGTCCGGCGCACGCGCTCGGTAGAGCTGGGAATAGAACTGGGCAAATGCCTCTGCCATCGCCACGGAGGAGGACTGGAGCGCCCCGGAAGAGTCGGTAATCGCCGGAATGATGCGCGACGCCCTGGGGTAAGTGGCCAGGCGGTGCAACAGTGCGCCGTTCTTGTCACCCCAGCCGTACACCCTCGCTACCGAGGACTGCCAAAGAAGCTTGGCCGCCTCGAGGGACCGCTGACAAATCTCCTGACGAAGGAGCCGCAACTGTCGGTCCACCGCCGGGTCATCATGCTCGGAGAGCGACTGCTCCAGCCGCAACGCCCGGGCCTCGCAAGCAGTGAGCTGCTGCAGCTGTGTCTGGCGGTGCCGCACCACCTGTGCCTTGGCCACCCCCCTGATGGTTGCCTTGCAAGCCTCCCAGAGGGTGCCTGCCGACGAGACAGAGCCCTCATTGGCACCATAGTAGTGAGCGAGCTCAGAGCCAACCGCCTCGCGCACTGTCTTGTCCTGAAGGAACCAGGCGTTGAACCTCCACACCGGCCTGGCCGCGTGAGGCGGGGGGCCCAGACCCAGGAGGACTGGTGAGTGGTCCGAGATGCCCCTGGGAAGGATGCGGACATCCTGGACGCTTCCGCACTCGGTGGGGGGGACAAAAATCATATCAATACGAGCGTGAGAGTGGTGAGCCGCTGAAGTGTGGGTGTATTGACGATCGTGAGGATGCCAAAGCCTCCAGGCGTCGCAGAGGCCCTGGGCCTCAGCCCAGCCCGCCAGCTGTCTCGCTCGCGCGGCGCGGGAGTCCGAAATCGGTCCCGACGAATCCAGCTGTGGGGCCAAGACCGCATTAAAGTCGCCCCCAAGCACGACAGTGCCCACGGGGAGAGATTCTAACAACGAGGCGGCGTGGGATAAAGCCTGCGACAGTCCCGTGGGAGGCACATAGAGTGAAAGGAAGCTGACCGGGCGACCCTCCAGCGTACCACAAATGGCAATCCCGATTCCCAGGGGCGCGCGGGCCACCCTCTGAAGGACAAAGGGGAAGGAACGACGCAGCAGGACCGCCACCCCGCGGGAACCACGGGAGAACCCCGAGTGCCACACCCGGTCGTAGCCATAGCGCGCCAAGAAAGGACATTTTTCCCCAAGGAGATGGGTCTCCTGAAGGAGGAGGACGTCGGCCCCAACGCGCTGAGCATACTTAAGGACCGCCGTGCGCTTAAGCCTATCCAGCAGGCCGTTCACATTCCAGGACAGGATGTGCAGCTGTGCCCTGGGGGTTACGTCAGCCATGGAGACAACGGGTGCATCGGGACACTGCAGGGTCGGAGCCACCCCAGGGGTGTAGGGAGGACATCATGTCGCACTGACGTGCAGGGAGGAAAGGAGGATCGCCCAGGACCCGCGGGGAAGGCAGGGGGCAGGCAACAGGGGACCAGGGGTGCCTGGCCGGGAGCGAGCGGCAACGGGCCGTGGGCAGGAGCCAGCGCGGAGCGCTGCAATGACGCCCGTGGGAGGAAGCCAAGGGGCGCCAGGACAGGAGCGGGCAGTAACAGGCCGTGTGTGTGAGCAAGCGCGGGGCTCTGCAGGGACGCGTGCGGGACGCTGCGATGCGGCGCACCCATGGAAGACCAGACATGAACGAAAAGGACCACCCCCCCTAGGAGGAATATCCAACAAAACATCCAACAAAACCCACCCCATAACCCCCAACCCCCCACCCTACACTTCGAGAACTGAAGCATCTGTCGCCCTAACTTCAACAACTATTACAAAAGCCCCAAGCGAACGCTCGGGTGTCAAGAGCGTGGTGGACCCCTCCAGAAGTACGGATGCAAGTGTTCCGGCCTAGACTATTACTCGTGAGCGGAGATCCGCTGAGTCCAGGACCATGGCGGCGGCCCCAGCCGCGGGACCGGGCCACCAGAGCTGCTGCCAAGATAGAAGACCACCCCAAGTCAAATGGCCGGGCTGTGGGAGAGATCAGAAAGGTCCACAGGCGCGATGAGGGGGGTCAGGGACGGGTCCGGCGGGTGCGGCGACCGGCTCCGGAGGCCCCCAGCCGCCTGAGAAGATGTCCCGGATGAGGCAGACGAGTCCCTCGGCATCCTGCCCGACATGCTCGTGGACCGAGGCCCAGCTGTCAACCCCCCCCGGGGCCGCCGGGACTGTGTGCGTCTTCTACGGCGTAGGCGAGGAGGCCTGGCTGTGTCCAGGTCCGTAGGCCTTCGGGCCGGGGACGCTCGCCCAGATTGGCGCAGGGGTCGCTCCTCAGTGAGCCAAGTCCAGGCCGCCCGAGGAGTGTCGAAAAACAAGGTTTTATCCTGGAAGACCACACGGAGGCGGGCCGGGAATTGAAGTTGGTATCGAAGACCCAAGGAGCGCATCTTATGTTTCACCTCCAGGTATGATCGGCGTTGCTCTTGAACCTCCCGGGTGTAGTCGGGGAAAACCATGATGGTATGGTTATTGAAGGACAAAGGAGACTGCGCCCGCGCCTCCTTCAGAATAGCATCCCTGTCCCTGAAGTTGAGGATCCGCAGGATGAAGGGGCGCGGTGGGGCCCCCACCGGAGGTTTGGCGGCCAACGACCGGTGCGCTCTTTCCACCACGAACCAGGTGGACAGGCTGGCCGCCGGCATCCAGGACTTAAACCATTTCTCAAGAAAGTCATCAGTGCGGCCAGATTCCACCCCCTCCGGAAAGCCCACCAGGCAGAGGTTGTTGCGGCGGGCCCGGTTTTCAGCATCCTCGGCCCGCCGATGCAGTTCCTTGGAGTGGGTCGTGAGCTCCCGGACCTGATCTTGGAGCTGCCGGATGTCGTCCTCCGCGGTCGAAATGCGGGACTCCGTCTCGGTGATGCGGGCCGTGGCATTGCGAAGATCTTGTCGGAGGAGCGCCACGTCCACCTTCACCTCCCCGACCATCCCCTCCAAGGACGTGCGGGAGGCGGTGATGGCCTGCAGAATGGCGGCAAGGTCCGTGCCGGGAGTCGGCGCTGCCTCCCCCCCAGCCCCCGGGGGCTCAGAGGTCGTGAAGCGGTCAATCTTGGTCTGGTGGGGTGCAGCCGCCGACTTGGCACCCCGTTCCTTGCCCATGACTGCCCTCGGGTCGCGCGCGCCGGTGCTCAGGCGCCGCGTGGCTCGCCGTCCCAGTGTCCCCACTGCCAGCCGGTGCGGATTCGGGGAAAGGCGATCCAATGTGGCAGAGTCCCACCGCTGCTCCAGGCACAGGGCCCGTGACCAACCAGGCCCCCACAGCGGCCTCTCGGGCTTACTCCGGCGGCGCTCCCCGCCGCGATCGGCAATGGAGCCCCTCCCCGAGGAGGGGGGAGGAAATAGGGGGCCCTCTCCGTCCAGGCGGCGACGGGGGTTTTCAGGGGGTTCCTATCCATATTTTTGACAACCGATGTGGGGCTCGAGTGCTACCCTAGGGGAATTGTCAGTAAAGGGCATGTGGTCCCATGTTCTGGCGGCTTGTTCTTGTATTTACAGGGAGCTGATGGCTGTTCACCTTGGTCCCTTGGCTTTTGCTCCACACCTGGGGGGTCAGCATGTGCAGGTCAGGATGGACAACCAGGTTGTCATGAGTTACTTGAATCATGAAGGAGGGTGCAAGGTGAAGTCCCTCAGTTGTCTCATTTTGGTCGTTTGCTCCTGGAAGGAGAAGGAATTGAGGTTCCTGTCTGCTATTTCCTTGCCGGGTGGGGAGAATGTGGTGGCGGACAGACTCAGCAGGGTGTCTCTGTCCATGACTTCCCAGTCCTTGGACCTAAAGGTGTTCCTGAGTTTACAGACGAGGTTTGGGTGTCCAAGGGTGGACTTGTTTGCCTCCCTGGAAAATGCCCTGCTCCCTTATCTTTGCACAATTATGCCTTCGCAGGGGGCGTCAAAGGTGGATGCAATGTCCTTCCAATGGCCTTGGGATCTTTTGTACGCTTTTCTCCCATTTCCCCTGATTCCGAGGCGTGTGGGGGGGGGGAAATCATTTGAAAATAATAAATAAAATTTACCTCACCGGGTCCCTTGCCACCTCCACTCCTGGCCGGGTCCCGCATTTTCCTGCTGCTTCAGGAGAACAGAAAGCAGGCATCCTCCCTCCCCTCCCCTAAGCCAATCACAATGTTGCAATGACAGCGTTGTGATTGGTGTGGATGGCGCCCAGTAGGAAGGCCATTTTCTCTATGTAGGCTGCAAGCCTACATAGAGAAAATGGAGAGAGCGCATGACTGGTTTGGTCGGCCCCAAAGGGCCGACCAAACAGTCAGGGCCCACAGCATACCGTTCTGCTTTCTTGCAGGACATATAGAAGTAACAAATCGCCATTTTTGATTGTTTATGTAGAAGAAGGGACACGTTCCTGCACTTAAACAATAATCCCTTGCAACGCAGGCACCCTTGCACTGTGTTGCAAGGGTACGTGCATTGGCACTTGTCAGCTAATTTTAGTGCCAGTGCTGGGGAAAACACAATACCGAGCATCCCTGCAGATTGAAAATGTCGGAGCGCGGCATTGACAAATTTGGCTTAGGACTGTGCTCCGACATTTCATTGTAAATATGCCCCTCAATGTCTTCACTTAAAAGACGAATCATAATTGAGAAAAGGTGTATATTCTAGTGCACCGTGTGGATTTTGTCGTGCAAGGATGGGAGTTTGTGTCACAGACAGGGCTACCTGTGCCCGAGCCCAAGCACTTGTGGGTTCATCACTCTTGTCACTGATGTAGTGCAGCCTAACCTTTGTGGTAAACTATAAAACCAGACTGAAAAGAGGCCCCAAGTCTGATAGCGGAGCAGGGAAGAAAGCCAGGAACCAGGCTAGCTTTCAGAGAGGGAGGAAGAGAAATCCTGCACTGAATGGATGGGGTCCAGGCCTGGCATAGTTTGAAAGAAATTGGAAAATAGAGGCACCTGAAGGAAAGAAGGTCAGGGGTCAGGGGAATGTTTGGTGGGCAGAGGTCAAGAGTCAGGGGTCATAAGTAGAGAAGGGTTAGTAACCTGTTTTAGACTTCTTGTGACATACAATATCTGATTGAAGAACATCTTTTTATGTCCCGAACCTTCAATACTTTTGTAATTTGAGTAGGTTTGCGAATTGTTTTCTAATCTCATAAAAATCAGCGGTGCTCTGGGTAAGATGAGAGAATCGCAGCATTCCAGGAGCACTAATAGGTTTTAGTATTGGCACATGCCTAAATGTATATTGTGTGCATTCATACCTGAGTACAATTCTTAGCTAATGTGCATTAGCGCATGCTAACCTGCTGGGATTTATCGTTCTAAATTAATCATGTCCATTTATGTTCGATGGACAAAATGGAATTCTGAAAAAAATCCCTGGATTACTCATGAAAAGCTACAACAAGCACAGGTTGCAAGGTGGACCTAGAAAAGGTTTGCGAATTAAAAAAAAGCCTGTGAGATGTAGTAAATGTGTGGGTGCAAGATTGCTACTTTTTCAGAGACTGAGGCACTTGGGGGCTTATTTACAAGCCCCTTGCGCCACTGGTACGTCACTTTTTCCCATATTTAGGGCCTCACTTACAATATTTTGATGCACAGGAAGCCTTCCTGCTACTCTGCGATGTGTCAAAATAAAAGGGCAGCAATGCGCATTATCTACAATATACGGTGCATTCCTGGCCTCCCCGGTGCTGGTGCACAAACAGCAGCCGTGCGCCAGCACAGACACCCTTGAGTCATTTTGCAATGGTGCCTGCACTGAGGGGATCATTGTTTTTGTGCACCTTCCTGCACAAAAACAATCATTAAATGCATTTTTCAGCACGCATAGAAAGAGGAAAAAATAAGGCAATATGAAACTATTTCTCCTCGTTGCACTTCCTTACGCCTTCCCTGGGGAGGCATAAGATTCTGATGCATTTATAGGTTTACAAAATGTTGTAAATCGGGTAATGTGTCAAGTCCCATGGATATTTTGTGGGAACACCCACAGCAACACCCGTGGAACGCCCCTTTCACACAGAGTTATGCGAGAAAGAGAAACATATTTGCAAGTCCATGAAAGGTCACGCAGGGTGACTTTACAAGGCTTTGTAAATATGTGGAAACCCATTGCGCTGCCGGTGCGCCAATAAAAGTGATGCCCCGCCGGTGCAAGGGGCTTGTAAATAAGCCCCCAAAAGAGAAGCACCGGTGACGCAAGGGGCTTGTAAATAAGCCTCTTTTTCTCTTTAGGTCTACTTACAGTCTTGCACTTTTAGCACAGTGTGATCACAACTTGTTCACCATGATCACAGGGTTCATTTAAAGCACAGCGTTTGTGAGAGATAGCTGTGAGAAAACTTCACAAAGGCCCGATTCACATCCGTGCCGACACGCAGGGGGCAGGGCTAGGTCAGCACATCAGCGCTGCGCTCCCTTATCATAGTCCATTCTCCATGAATAATAAAACAGTGCTCGCGTGCCTACTGTTTTACTATTCATTATCTCCCATGAGCCTCTTGGGCGGACAGAGAGAGGGCAAAGGATATTAGCAGCCCCCTCCGTCTTTCAGCCCCATTTGTCACTGAGCACAGCACCCTGCACAGGCATTGACGTGCCGCTGCAGGGAAGTGCTGTAGTATACAGTTCTACCTCTAACTGTGGAATGTAATCCTGTACAGCAACCCTTGTGACTCGCAGGACCCTGGATGGGAAGGAGGGGGAGGAGGGGGGGAGAGATCAACTCTCATCTCAAATTTTCCAACTAAAGAAGCAGCGGGATCAATGTTTCCTCCAATTTTTTTCTCTGTGTGCGGTCTGTGTGCTGCAGTCAAGGCTATGTGTGCCAAGAATCTGACCATACATGTGAGTGCAAATACCACTCCAAATTTTTGTTTGAAAAAAGTGAAAATAAGGTGCATTTCCACACATACAGCACCATGTTAGAGATCTTAAGACAGGTAAGCAATATATATACACACACCATGACATGAATTGGTTACACAGGCAAGTACACTCTGGGTTTAGAAAAGCACTGGACTCCAAGGGTTGCAACATTATAAGACCCATCCTACACAGGGCTGGACTGGGAACCCAAAGCAGCCCTGGCAAATTGTCAGACCAACCCCCGTACGGTGCATGGTGAGTGCAGTGAGCAAACCTGACCATTACAAGCAGTGTTTGTGGGGTACTCCCCGAAGAAAAGTTGGGCAAAAGTGGCACATTCTACAGCACATTTTGCATTATATATTAATTTGTATTACTTTTAAAGCATAGTAAGTGAAGACCCCAGACTGCACTAGGACCCAACAATCTTTACTGGGGCTCTTCAATGATTCCCTCACTATCACCCTCCAACAGTGCCTCTCACCTCACCATAGCCCCTCTCTCACACATACTTCATTTGTTTTATAGCGCCGCTCATACTAGTGTATGGTGTGCAAGCACTTTACATCACACACACAAACAGAGACAATGAATCATACCTGTGTAAATCACTGTATAGAAAATGTTACATTAGACTGAGGGGACTACAGGGTGTATGAATCACATGTGATACATTCTGGGAAGCATTTTTAAAGGGTGCTTGGTCTGGGGAAGAACACACCCAGAATTCAGAACATAACACAGTGGTTAGGGTTGACTTTATTAATAAGAATTTATTTCTACTCAAACAAACCCTTTTTAGCAACATTAGGATAACGAGACAAAAAACAACTTTATAACCTGTACCATGTAGTTCGCATGTAGCTCTTTGATGACACTTCATAGCTCACTCTGCTAGATTATGATTGTAACTTATGAACTGCACACTAACAAAAGGGTTTGTGAAAAAAGCCGTAACCCACTGAGCTATGCACATTCTGTGATCTGCCTGGTACAAGTCCTTTGCAGCAGGCATATTAACCCTCTGCGCTACCTTAGAGGAGTCACTGCCACTACACAAACCCCCATCTCTCTCCAGCAGATACATTATTCACCATTAATTATCGTGACGCTTTTATTTCTGCCTGAAAACTACTGGATATACAATGAACACTTAAGTGAGTGCTCTCAAAACCGCTGCACTGTTTGTTTACTACTGTTGCAAATCTTTTGTAATGATTTCATAAGATTGGGATATAGTTTTGAATGCTGCATCTTAAAGAAATTAGTCAATTTTGAAAGAGGTCGCCGGTTTTCCAGAAAAGGCACCGGTCCACTGAGGTCTCCCCCGCTCTAGTGCCATGCTGTCTGTCGTTCATAGGGAGAAGTGACATAGAGGTCGGTGTTGGTGTTACCAGTCTTCACCCTCAATCAGCATCTGCTGAAATGCCTAGTGGATTCACCATAATAACATTTCGGCTACACTTGTGGACTCTGGTACTGAGGAACCAGCCTCGGCTCAAGACCTTCTGATTCTGGGCAAGTCGCTTACTCTTCCCGAGCCGAAAAGAAATATGTAACCCATCGCGATGCTCATATAAACTGCCCTAAAGACCTCTGGTCAGACTCGGGCAGTTTAAAAGTGCAACAATAATTTACAGAAAACCCCTGGGGCATATTAGCAAGGAAGTGGCGGCGTGAGGTGTTAGCCTTCTTGGCTTAACGCCTCTCTCTACCACTTCGGAAACGCCCAGCTGCACCATATTACCAAGGATATGATGCAGCCTGGCATTTCCCCCTGTGATGGTGATAGGTTTTACAACTTATCGCCAGCGCAGGCACCCTTGCACCCGAGTGAGGGTGTCTGCGAGCAGGGAAGGTTTGTTTATGTACAGGAAGGTGTCCCTTCTTGCACATAAACAAACATTAAATGCCACTTTGTAACTTACGTGTGTGATTCTTAATGCAGCACACATGTAAGTTACAAAATGGCATTTAAAAAAAAGGTTTGTTTATGTACAGGAAGGGACACCTTCCTTCTGGCGGAGGTGACGTGCTTGACCATGTGTCCTGCTATGTGGCTTGTTGCATTGACTTGCAGCTTGCGTCTGATGTTGGGGACCTTCCCCAGTAGGGGGTGGTGTTCTGGTCACTGGGAGAGCCTGGGGTGCAATGAGGTATACAATGGTATGGCAGAATGGGGGCCATGGCCCGGGGGGGATGCACATGAGGGTGACGCAGATTATGTGCTTGGGGTTGGTCCGGATCTGGGAGTTGAAATGGTCCATGGTCGCCGTTGGGTCATTAGAGTGCGGGGTCAGTCGGACTGTGCTTCTGTAGGTGATGACAATGCCTCCTGATGGATGGTCGGGGTGGTTCTTGCGGGTGAAACTGCAGCCGTCAGTGATGGCAGTGGCGATGTCTGGTCTAGAGCGGAGGTTGGTCCTGGCAGGCGAGCTGGCGTCCAGGGTTGATGGCGAGGAGGGTGCTGGTGTTGTATCGGTGGAATGTCCAAGAGGAAGGGTCCTTGGTACTGAGAGTGGTCCTGGGGTAGACAGACACAGACAGGCTTGCCTATGGCTTGCCTTTGGCACGGGAGACGTCCATTACAATGCAGGCATTACATCGTTAACAACGCAACTTCAACAACACAGGTGCCTTGACATCGCATTCGATTACAACTCATTGTGAGGTCAGTAATGGGGTAATTTTAAGTTTCTCTGGTGGGTTTGGGTTTCAGATGTAGTATTTAAAATTTGAGGTGTATTCTGGAGTAATATTAGAAAATTAGGGTGTGTTTTGGGGTCAATTATGAAAATGCGAGTTTGGATTTGGGTCAAATGTGATTTTTAGGGTGAGACCTCGGACCGTGGCTAGGTTACATTTGCGCAAAATCAATATTTGTGTATATAGGAGGTAAACAAAGAATGCTCCAGGGAACAAAGGGAAACAGCCACTGATGTCCCAATGATCCTCCCTTATATCACATAACAGAAGATAAATACAAAAGCAATAAGTAGTTCCGGAGCAAAATAACACACCCCAATCATGTTTGAAAGCAGACCTGAGAAGCAAACATCTCTGGTCAGCTTTCAAACATGGTTCATCATGTTAAACTCATGAGAGGAGATCCTGACACCTGAAAATAATAAAGAAGAACACCCTTTTACACGTGGATTGGACTCTGTCCTTGAAACGTTTGATAATTGATTTTGGTTGCTGATTTGGGTGTGTTATTTTGCTCGAGAACTACTTATTGCTTTTGTGATTTTTAGGGTGTTTTTTGGGGGCTCAAAAAGGAATTTTAGGGTTCACGGTTTTGGGGTGCAAAGGTTAGTTTTTGGGTTGCACTCACTGAAGTGGGAATAATAATTTTTACGTCTCCGCTATGTTGCAATATGCCTAGTCTTAGTATGCGTTGGAATGGAATTCATGCGTCGTAACTACGTATGTACCTTTGGCACATGAGTGGTACGCCTGCTGCGCATGGGCGCACAGCTGCCGTCACTGAGAAGTGCTGGGGGGTGGGGCTGGACAGCTGGGAGGTGGTAAACACCGCAAAGAACACTGGATGGGGCGTGGTCGCGGGGGGTGTGTGTGAGCGGGTGTTATAAATATTGTAACGAGGGAAGTCTTACCTCGAAGCCGGGTCCCGTGTCTTCGTTGCTCCTGCTCTCCTGCATCTGCTTCCAGGGGCTGGAGGGGTGGGCATGTTCTCTGTATTGCAGCCTGCATTACGAACAGGGAATTGCGCATGACTGCTTTGGGCGGACTGAGTGGGCCGACCAAACAGTCATTGTGCACTTGAGTGGGCATGCTAATCTTCCCATGTCTTGCTCCGTGCTTGGAGCAGTCCTACCCACCCTCCCACCTGCAAAGGAAACATAGCATGATTACATCAGTAAGTTATCATCAGGTGATGATTGTTCCTCCTCTGCACTGCTTGAAAGCAGTGGGGCGACGCTCTTCCGCCATAGTGGATGAGCCAGCATGGGGGGGGCATCATCAACGTGTGCCAGGCCTGGGTGACTCGACCACCAGGCATCCTACGCTACGCGTCCCACATTCTCCTTACCTGGACATTGACACCGTGGCACAATCCGCTGCACCATCTCCGAATCTGTGACTCGGCCAGCCAGAGCCTCAGCCAGGTGGGATTGCACAAGCGTGGGCACAGCAGTTGCCACCAGGTCCGCTGGTGAACCTCCCGATGCAGTTGATGCAGTTGATGCAGTTGATGCAGCAGGCCCCCCCAGGTGTGAAGTTGCAGCGCTCCCGCCATACATGTTTCGCAGAGATCAGGGTCCTCACCCTCCACAGCATCCGGCCAGCCCAACATCATTCGACCTGTGATGCAGAGAGGCAGCACCCACCATTGGTAATCCTCTCCGTGCACCCCAGTGCACTGGTGGATCGTAGTATGCGATGCAGACCTCCCTATGTTTTGGGGTGCAGGAGCGCCTTTAATATTAACAGCTCCAAGGTGTGCAAGGCGGTCTTCTCACACAGGTCAGCAACGTGTCTCCATGCGACTTGCCAGACTTCACCACCAGGTACAGGTGATCGTCGAGCCTCAATGTCTACAGCCACGGTTCATCGACTCCACAGCTCCTCAGCATCCCACACCAGGCTCCAGATGCAGGTCCAGCGAGGCATCCAGGCTCCAGACGCAGGTCCAGGGAGGCATCCTGGCTCCCATCCTGGTTATCCTGGATGTTGGGTGGCTTGCAGGGGTTGTTGATGTGTGCTGCACTTGGCCCTGGCTGCTCCATTCTGCATTTTATTGGTTGTTATGCCTATTTTCCATTGGAGGTTGACTGAAGGAGTATTTTTTGCATTTGAGGCAAAAAAACTCACGTGGGGCTGACTAACGTGAGTTTTTTTTGCCGCTAATGGACCTATCGGTAGTTTTCGCCCGCTAACGTCGGAATTCCGATTGCCATCGCGCTAATGATAGCGCCCGTTTTCACCGCGATCCCTGGTAGAATCGTAATATAGCAATGGCTTGTTAATACGCTGCTAACATGGCGATAGTTTTCAGCGGTAAGCGGCGATAAAAATACTGCCGCTAACTAGCGTTAGCGATAGTTATCGCCAGTGCTTGTACCTCTGCCCCACAGTCTTTTCACGCTATGCTGAAAGGGGAGCAAAATCAAGAATGAAAACAAAGATAGTGATATTGCAGCCATCTTGGCACTCAAATCGTTCCTGCTGTTTGAGGCAAAATGCCACTTGGGCCCCTGTTCATACCTGAGAAGCTCTTAGGAGTGTTGTCGTTTGTGCGGCATCCCAACAGAAGTTGCCCTCTGATCCGGAAGGGGCTTCACGACTAATCTAACTGTCATCTGTTGATGTTGACACTATTGTGACGGCCATTTCTAAGTTTAACTAGTGCCATTGCAAGTAGTGTTGGGTAGGCCAGGCTCTCCTGAGATTGCTACCACTGCTCCCCTGCAACAAGCAAAAGGTCTTTTTTTGCGGCGCTCACATTTTAAAAGCAGCGGCGTGAAATGGTCTCTCGCGTGAAGTGTGTGCACGCTTCACATAAGACACTGTGCACTTGGGGTTAGTATGAATGCACGCGCGAGCATGCGGGCCTCTTGCATGGAACAATGAGTGGGACACAGGGTGAATGGATGAGATGACAAAGTTGCAGGATGAATTACTAGATGAAGCAGAGTTGGGCTGTTAACAAAAAATGGCCCCCACATCATGGTGTAAGTTCATCATTCTTGTTTTTATTTTCTCAAAAACAAACTCCTGCTTTGGGAGTTTAAAAAAAATATATATATTAAACTTTGCAAAAGTTTGAAGATTGACCATCATGTTCGATGAAGCCGTACGTTGAACTTTGCTACTTTGACAGAAACCACCATGACAGAGGTTTCTGGCAAAATATAAAGATGTTCCCGGGCCAGTGGACATATGTAAATATTTGAAGGCCAAGTGGCAGGTGTAAATTCCTCCGTGACCCTGTCTGCCTTTACACCCGCTAAATCAGGATTTTCGGTCTAGAGTGGCACGGTGGGCGGAAAGTGATGGTTTGAAATTCTATCTGTGGGATTGCCAGTAGTTCGATTATTTGCAAGCATTCATCTCACCACATTGTGGGTCTTTGATTGAAAGCAGTATGACCGGAAAAGTATCACTGACACAATATTGAAATCAACAATATTGTGTAACACAAATATCGTGTCCCTATCCTTGTAATGGTAAGTAGAAAAATATCAAAACAAAATATCAATTCACACTAATATCACCAAAACATGCAAAAATATTGTTTCCTTTACATATATACAGTGTAAAGTCGTAAATCTCAATATATTTTGACATAGATCATTAATATGTTGCTGGTTATATAAATCCCACTATTATGTAATACTGTATATAAATATATGCTTATATAAACACACATACATA
This sequence comes from Triturus cristatus, assembly GCF_964204655.1. Classification (NCBI taxonomy): domain Eukaryota; kingdom Metazoa; phylum Chordata; class Amphibia; order Caudata; family Salamandridae; genus Triturus; species Triturus cristatus. Next base: position 810,736,660 of record NC_140595.1, read on the forward strand.
TATTGTATTGTATTGTAATTGCATTTATATAGCGCTTACTACCCCATACGAGGCGTCAATGTGCTTTTTTCGGCGAGTAGCACGCTACTCCGGAACCCAAGAAGAATTAGTGCTTGAATTAGTACAGTGAAATATGAAAGTTATTTGAGTGGTGGATAGGTTAGTCAGTTATTTGGATTGAGAAGGGTAGCGCAGGGATAGAAGATGGAAAAAGGTTTGCATTTATATAGCACTTGTTACCCCTGATGGGGGGTTGAAGCGCTTTTATTTTACATGCAGCACGCTACTCCGGAACCCACAAAGGATTAGTGTTGAATTAGTATAGTGAAATATGAAAGTGATTTGAGTGGTGGATATGTTAATCAGTTATTTGGATTGAGAAGGATAGAGGAGAGATAGAAGAGGGGAAAAGGGTTGCATTTATATAGTGCTTGCTACCCCTAATGAGGTGTTGAAGCGCTTTTTATGGCGAGTAGCACGCTACTCGGAACCCATAAAGAATTATTGGTGAATTAGTATAGGGTAATATGAAATTTCATAAGTGGACATGTTAGTCTGTTATTTTGATTGAAAAGTATTGTGGAGGGATAGAAGAGTGAAGGATTTAGAGATTATTTTATTTCTTTGTTTTGGAAGTCATAGCAGTAGTGAGAGGTTTTGGATGAGTAAAAAGGGATATAGAGGGGAAGAGTCAGAGGGGAGAGTTTAGAAAGGCTTGTTTTGGGGGATCAGTCTAGTAATAAAGGTGTCAGATGGTGCAAAGAGGGGCAGAGTAGGGGAGAGTCTAAAAGGGCTAATTTGGGGGTCATAAGTGGTATGGGGTTTGAGATGAATGAGAGAGCGGATGTAGAGGATATATTGATAGAGTTATAGGGTGTGTGCATGTTTAAAAATACATATATATATATATATATATATATATATAATGTAACACAATTATTGACAAAATATATATTACATTATATTATTTTCTGCATAATTCTTCAAATTTATTACTATTAAAAAAAACAATAATGATCTATTGTTACGTAGGACTCTAAGTCACAGATTAAACGGTGGTTTAATAGCTTGACCATGAGGGCAGTTGCCCAGTACCGTAGACGCAAAGCGCGTGTTAAAATTAGGGGTTTATTACTCCTACCAGTCAGGCATGATACCAATGGGGCCATGTAAACATAACGAGCACTTGCCAATTACAGTCATTGAGTTGGTGTAGACCTTTGGCAACTGGTTCCAGTCAGTTATACTGCAACATTTATTTGTTTTTATACTTTTTGCCATATTTATCTAGTGGGCTTACACAAGATTGACTGTTTATTGCTACCTGCCGTTATTGATTTTTTACCGGCACTTGTCATAATATGTAACTGCATTTATGCACAGAGAAGTTTTCTTTCATTGGTCGTTTTGACATGTCTCTGCAACTTTGCAATGTTTTTACCCATTTCCAAGTGATTGCAGGTACTGTCTGGTGTGCGCTACATTGTTCATTTGAGCATCAAGTTGTTAAAGTTTGGAATGCATTGAATTCTGCTTTACTACACTGGCTGGTAGATTTCTGACTACGCAGGCGCACACACACTTATAACGACTAAGGGGCCGATTCCGATCCTGGAAAAACGCTGTACAAATCGTGGTATGGAGCGTTTTCCCCATACAACTCGTACTTGTAAGGATTCCCCTACAACCTAGGAAGTACGATCCGTACAAATAGACGCTCTCCATACAAATCTTAAAAAAGACCATACAACTCGTATATACAAGCGATTCCGATTCGGATTGCCCTGTACGCGACATTCACATGTATTCCCGGCAGCAGTTTACAACCCGTCAAGCACGATTCGTACAAACGGCACTCCGTACGGCTCTTTTTTTACAGGAGCCAAAAAGTGCTGAGAAAACATTGTACGCCGCGAAAACAGTACGAGACGGACCCCCCATGTACGCGTCGTACACCCCATGAATACAGGGGTACGGTGCGTATGTACGGTGCGTACCGATGACACGGAAAGTGGGGTACGGTGCGTATATACGCGCTGAAGGGGTACTGGTTGTGTACGCACCGTACAAGCACCGTACCCCAAAATCGCTTATATATGCACCGTACCCCAAAATAGCGTATGTATGGTGCGGACCCCAAAATCGCGTATGTACGGTGCGTACATGCGTGATGTTGGGGTATGCTCCATACACACGCCTCGCATGTGGGGGGACCACTGTACGCCTCATACCCCTATACGACCCGTACCCCGGTACGAGTCGTACCCCCAGAACGAGTCATACCAGGGTACGAGGCGTATAGGGATTCGCTTTGTAGCCCGGTACGAGTCGTTCCCCGTATACAGGCCATTTTCCATGCAAATCGCATGCTGACAACCCGGTACGAATCGTACTTGACGGGCTGTACAGCCTTTTTACAAATTGTATGGTCTTTTTTACAAGTCCGTGTCGTATAGCTTTTCCCGATCCGATTTGTAAGGATCGGGCCGATCTGTATGTATTTTTCCCGTACGAATAGTACTACACGGGTTGGAAGGGTCTTGTACGATTTGTATGGAAAAAAAATATGGATCCGATTTGTATGTAAAATAAAAATCCAGGATCAGAATCGGCTCCTTATTGTTTGAAGTTGCCTTTGCGCTACTACAATGCTTGCTTTCTTCTCTAAAATGTAAATTTTTCAGCTGTAATTCACTTTGAAATTTACATTTACTGCAAGCACTTCGTTGGGCTATTGAACAAGATTGCTATAATACCACAACAGTGACGATTCCAATATGTCTTCCAATCGTGGAAAGTATTCCATCCATATGATTGAGTCCTTTGTTTGTGTTCATGTCACTTTCGTGCCTTTATTTGTTACCTTTTTGATTGTGCACATTACACGTGAACAAGGCCTCTCAGGGAGCTTAAACGCGTTGTGTAAATAAACACTTTTGGCGATTCTCATTTTGTGCGGAGTCTATCAGTTCTGAGAGCGAACTTACTACAAGCAGATTTAGAGTATAGTATATATATATATGTATTATAATATTATATATATATATATATATATATATATATATATATATATATATATATATATTCACTGAAAAAACCATAGGTTTCACACATGTTATAGTTAGCGGAAATTTTACTGATAAAAAACCAGTGAAATTCCCCCGTTATAGTTAGTGCAGGCAACTATAACTCACGCGACCGCAATCCTCTGCTGATGCTAATACTGTATTTAGACACTTATATGCCCATGTCTTCTTCCATACATTTTTAGCTATACATATATTACAAATATTTTTTTTTCATAAAGACACATATGTCATCAGCAGAAGATTGCGGTCGCGTGAGTTATAGTTGCCTGCACTAACTATAACGGGGGAATTTCACTGTTTTTTTATCAGTAAAATTTCCGCTAACTATAACATGTGTGAAACCTATGGTTTTTTCAGTGAATTTGCAAGGTTTTTTAAATGCTAATTCCTAACTATAACGTGTGTGAAACCTATGGTTTTTTCAGTGAATTTGTACGGTTTTTTAAATGCTAAGTTACTTTACGCCATTCGAGGCGTGCGCGCCCACTTAACGCAGTTCGTTCCGTGCACGGTTTTTATCAACTTTAATAAGCCCTGTACATTTGGTGGCCTTCGGCCACCAAAAGCACAGGGGGTGGGGTCAATGTGGATAGTGTTTTTTTTATTTCAATTTTATAATTTCATGTTGCCAAAATTTAGTTTTTTTTACCTATTAATAAGCCCTGTACATTTGGTGGCCTTCGGCCACCAAAAGCACAGGGGGTGGGGTAAGTGTGGATAGTGTTTTTTTTATTTTTATTTTTTTACCGTACGCTTACGGTAAGCGTACGGTAAGCGTACCCCGCGAAATTGCCGAAAAAAAAATAAAACCGTTTTTGCTCTTGGGGGATGTTTGTGGACTCCCTCAACATGACTATGTGGGAGGGAGTTGTCAAAACAGCCCCGTAACATGTTTTTGGCCATCATGTTTGATAAACAACACTCAGTGCGAGAGACAAAATGGCGGCCGCCGCTTCCTGGTTTCGGCCGATTCGAATGTTTACTAAGATCTAAGAGCCAATCAGAATCGCGCTCGCGCACGCCACCGTACGCTTACCGTAAGCGTACGGTAAGCGTACCGTAAGCGGGCTCAGATATATATATTGATTTAAAGGCTATTTTCTCAGAATCTACTGAACAGATTTACACCAAACCTACAAAAGGCACTTCCTTGACCTAGGGACTACCTCTCTGCCAAATTTTGAGTAATTCTGTTCAGCCGTTCGGGCTGTAGCTCGTTCTAAAGGTCCTATGGAAAAATGCATGGGAAAAACGCGTTTTGTGACCCCCCTTTTATCTCAGCCCCCGCTTGACGGATCCCCCCGAGACTTTCAGGGTAGGAGCGGAGCGTAGCGCCCCACCTATTTTGAGAAATTCGCGAGGATTCGTCGACCGGCGCCAAAGTTATTCAAAATAGAATGTTGAGGTTTTCCTATGGAAACGTGGTCCTAACTATAACTACCTACTGGCGACCGCCAGTAGGTAATATATATATATATATATATATATATATATAGTGTGGCTTTGGTGGCATGCTCCAAACCGCCGGTGGTGCAAGTAGGAGGCGAATACCACATACGCCTCGTAAAGTATTGAAAATGCTCCCCTCCACTTCCAAGAAAGCCTGCACACAAATTCAGTAGGAATTTCCATTTAATCACAGGCAGCACATGTTAAAAGATGACACAGTGTGATGGAGTGTATGGAGGGGAGCGTTTTCAATATATATATATATCATATCATGTGATCAAGGTCCTCGAGGGATCGAAACGCGTCATGCTGGCCGTGTAAGCTGTGGCTGAATAAACCTTAAACAGCAACACGAACTTTGTGGTCTGCACTCTGTTTTTTGGCAGAAAGAACGATAGCTGCTTACGGAGACAAAGCAACATATATATATATATATATATATATATATATATATATATATATATATATTCACTTAAAAAACCATAGGTTTCACACATGTTATAGTTAGCTGGACATTTCCCTCGTAAAAAACCAATGAAATTCCCCCGTTATAGTTAGTGCAGGCAACTATAGCTCACGCGACCGCAATCCTCTGCTGATGACGTCAGATATTACGTCACTGTATTTAGACACCTATTTACCCATGTCTTCTTCCATTAATCTTTAGCTATACATATATTACAAATATTTATTTTTCAGAAAGACACATATGTAATCAGTGATGTAATATCTGACGTCATCAGCAGAGGATTGCGGTCGCGTGAGTTAGAGTTGCCTGCACTAACTATAACGGGGGAATTTCATTGTTTTTTTATGAGGGAAATGTCCAGCTAACTATAACATGTGTGAAACATATGGTGTTTTAAGTGAATTTGCAAGGTTTTTTAAATGCTAATTCCTAACTACAACGTGTGTGAAACCTATGGTTTTTTAAGTGAATTTGTACGTTTTTTTAAATGCTAAGTTATGTATTTATTATTTTTTTTTTCAGGTTTTTCACCGTGCGCGCACCGTGCGCGCACCCTGCGCTTTTTCGTCAAAAAAATAAATGTTTTTTCCTCCCTTGGGGGTCCTTCAGTGACCCCCTGACAAAGGCTAGGGGGTCAGGAACTGTCCACCCTGCCCCCTTTTCACGTTCTCCACCTTTGTTTTTCACTGCCTTAGACTGCGAGAGACAAAATGGCGGCCGACACTTCCTGATTTCGACCGATTCGAATGTTTACTGACATCTAACAACCAATCAGAATTGCGCTCGTGCACGTCATCGTGCGCGCACCTTGCGCGCACGGTGCGCGCTTATAGATATATATGTACTTTTAACTGAAATTTTCTCAGGAACTACTGAACAGATTAACTCCAGATATTCAAAAGGCACATCCCTGACCTGAGGACTACCTCTCTGCCAAATTTCAAGTAATTCTGTTCAGCCGTTCGGGCTGTACCTTGGACTAAAGGTCCCTACGGAAAAATGCATGGGGAAAACGCGTTTTGGGACCCCCCTTTTTTCTCGGCCCCCGCTTGACTAATCACCCCGAGACTTTCAGGGTAGGAGCGGAGCGGAGCGCCCCACCTATTTTGAAAAATTCGCGAGGATTCGTCAACCGTCGCCAAAGTTATTCAAAATAGAATTTTCAGATTTCCTATGGAAACACGGTCCTAACTATAACTATCTACTGGCGACCGCCAGTAGATAATATATATATATATATATATATATATATATATATTCACTTAAAAAACCATAGGTTTCACACACGTTATAGTTAGGAATTAGCATTTAAAAAACCTTGCAAATTCACTGAAAAAAACATAGGTTTCACACATGTTATAGTTAGCTGGACATTTCACTCGTACAAAACCATTGAAATTCCCCCGTTATAGTTAGTTCAGCTAACTATAACTCGCGCACCCGCAATCCACTGCTGATGACGTCACATATTACATCACTCATGACATGGTCAGTGACATCACTCATGACATCACTGATGACATCTCAAATGACATCACTGATGACATCATCCAGTGAATGTGTGATTTTCTTAAAATTTTCAATATCTTTTATATATATAGGGGAACGCCTGTAAAAGAATGAGTGGGTGTACAAGTGTGTAAAGGGATGATTTTCTGTGTTGCGTAACTGATTCGATAAGTGAGTCGTTTAACTGCATCTTACTTCAGACTAGTGACTAAACTGTATAAATGTTTGTATGTGTCTGTGTGTTGGTGTATAAGTGGCGGTATGGTTTTGTGAATAGCTATATAAGTGTCTGTATGAGGTATTGATTGCTTGTCTCAGTATCTGTATGAGTTCCTGAGTGTTTGTGTGGGTAAGGTGTGTGTGACTGTGCATAGATGAGTGAGTGGGTGATTCTATGAGTGGATGTTTTTAAAAGTGCATCTGTGATGGACTGTATGGTTGAATGAGTGTATGTATGGCTGTGTTATGGATTGAATGTATATCTCAGTGGTACATTTGTGACTAACTACATATGTGAAAGGCAGTATATATGTGTGTAAGAGTATATAAGTGGCTAGATGTGAGAATGTGTGATTGTGACAGTGACTGTATGGATGAGTGTGTGCTTTTGTCAATGATTCTAATTGAGCATAAAAATGTGATACTATTTTTGTGAGCAAGGGAACTTGAGTGTGTATAACTGCATAGGTGAGTAAATGGCAGTGTGATTATTTGTATGAATGACTAGGTGTGAGAGTACCTCTATGGATGATTGGTAGTGTGTGAGTGTCTATATAGGTGTGTGTATAAATTCATATGATACTTTTTTATGTTGTGACTGTAACTATGAGTGACTTGACAGGTGAGTGTGTGGAGGTGTATGAAGACCTAAAAGTTAATATGTGGGTATGCAGTTATTGGTATTGCATTATTTATGGAAATGAGAATGGAACTCTGTAATTTTGAGATGGTATATCAAAGGTTTTATAAGGGTGTGAGAAGATGTGGTAATTTATCACGTTGATGACGTCATCAGTGATGTCATCAGTGATGTCATTTGAGATGTCATCAGTGATGTTATGAGTGATGTCACTGACCATGTCATGAGTAATGTAATATGTGACGTCATCAGCAGTGGATTGCGGGTGCGCCAGTTATAGTTAGCTGAACTAACTATAACGGGGGAATTTCAATGGTTTTGTACGAGTGAAATGTCCAGCTAACTATAACATGTGTGAAACCTATGGTTTTTTCAGTGAATTTGCAAGGTTTTTTAAATGCTAATTCCTAACTATAACGTGTGTGAAACCTATGGTTTTTTAAGTGAATTTGCAAGGTTTTTTAAATGCTAATTCCTAAATATAACGTGTGTGAAACCTATGGTTTTTTCTGTGAATTTACATTGTTTTTTGAATTCTAATTCCTAACTATAATGTGTGTGAAACCTATGGTTTTTTCATTGAATTTGCTTGGTTTTTTACATCATTTTTTTTCTTTTTTTTTCCCTTTAAACACTATGCTATATTCATGGTTTTAATGCATTCTTCAATATAGAAAGATTCACCTTTTTCAAATAAATGGTTAGATATAGTTGTATAACATAGTTAATATCTTCAACAAACCTTTAACTTTAAAAAAAAAAAAATGTATACATTTTTTTACCGTGCGCGTACGGTAAGCTTACCGTAAGCGCACGCTTCGCTTTATGTACGGTGAGCGTACCTAATATTTATACTCCGTGTGCGCATGCTTACGCAATTTGCGGATGCGTCCGTACTTCCTACGCGACGCGTAACCACATGCCTTATACGCGCACGCGAGCGAGCACGTTACGCGGAAGTGTACGAGTGTGTCTGTAATGCGCATGCGCGCGTGCATGTGTCTTTCGTACGCGCATGCGTACTTTTACCGTACGCGCTCGGTAAGCTTAACGTGCGCGTACGGTTGGTCATGTGCTCAAGAAACAACACTTTTGATTGGTTTAAACTACTTTCAGTTCCAGAATCTTCCTACACCACACCCATTCCCCTCATTACTGCTTGTGATTTCTTAGGAGAAGGAGCTGAATTGTCTTTGGGATACAATGGCAGAGCAGCAGTCCTTTTATGAGAGTGAGCAGGGCAGCAGCATCATCAGACAGAGAAGGAGGAAACAGAAGAGTTCTTTTATTTGGGAGTATTTTACATTTCCTGAGGGGCAGAAAAAGGTAAATGTTCCTTTAGTTACCTGCTCACTTTGTGAGCGTGTGTTATCTAGAGGTAATCCAAGGAAGAAGTATTCCTTTGGTAATCACACTATGTTGAGACACCTTAGGGATGTTCATCCAAGGACTTTTGCTCGACATACTGAAGCAAACCCTTCAGTAAGTCACCCGAGCACATCCGCAGAAGCTCAGCCGAGTACATCTCCGGCAGCTCACCAGAGCGCTTCCTCTGCGGTGGGAGCATGACCCTCTTCTGCTCCTGTGGAAAGGAACCCTCGATTTCAGAGGGTACAAATGAGGTGCACCAGATGTTATGGTCTAATTGTTCATGGGGAGACCAGTATTTCCCTAATAAACAATAAGATAGACCAGCACATCTGTGGTCCTTGTTAATATTCCCATTCTTTCTTTCCTCTGTCCCTGTATTAACACAACGGCTCTTTTAAGAGCCAACCTTACCTCACAACTTTTTTAAAAAAAAATTAATTAATTTTTTTTAATTTTTTTTTTACCGTGCGCGCATTTTTAAAAATTTTTTTTTTAACCCTACAAGGTCCTTGAGGGAGCACAACGGAAATGAGAAAAGCAGAGAGAGGAGAAGTGAAAAAAAGGGAGCATGAAACTAAATGTGTGATAAATACAGAAATTTCACACTTACCTGACCAACAAAATAACGTATTTATTAATAAATGGTTATTATCTCTGACAACAATTCCTGTGTGCACACAGACTCATGGTTTGATTCTAGGCACAAAACAGTATTCCTCAGTGATACCAGTACACCTTAACTTATGGTGAAAACATACTCCATAATATTTTACAAGTTCAAGACAGTTAAATATCTCCCAAACCACAAAATGTAAAACATCACTTTTAAAAAAGAATCTCAATTCTAATATTTATATCAAAAATCACCACATACATCCCCTCTCAAACTCATATCTCACCTTTAAAATGAGTCAGTTGAGAAAGAAATGTGGCACTCAAACAGCAGATTATCAGAGTCAGAATCTCAGAGCTGTACACCTCTCTCCTCTCACCAGAACCAGTAAATGGCAATGTTTCCCTCACTTTTTTCACACATATACATGTTAATTACAAATCTCAGTGCTTCCCAAATTTTTTCAAATGAAATCACACATTTCTATTGGTTGAAAACTTCAACCCTTTTCCAAATGAACCCTTCCCCCAACTTGACTTCTGCCTGCTACCATAGCAACAGCTCACGGAACACTGGTGTGAGCAGAGAGGTCAGAAGTTCAGCACACAATGTTTCTATTCCAAAGAGCAAGAGTGCTTCACCTGTCAAACCTAACAGCAAATCCAAATTAATCTTCTGTGGGAACACAATTTTCTGAACCAATACAAAACATGCTTCTAAAAATGTACACATACAGCCTAGTTTTAACTGTAAAATGGTTTGAATCAGCCAATGAGTTCTTTTTATTAAAAAAAATATGTATGCCTCCATTTTACAACTGTCTTTCATTTCATATTGCCATTCTACTGAAAGACACCTCCTGAGTGCATCCAGATCTCCTTGAAAGATGTTCACAGTGTGGATTGTAGGTCACAGCTATGTCTTCTGGAGTGAAAAGTATGCAGAAAAAAGAGGTATGGTGAGAGACCTTGCTTTGCCAAATGTAGACATTAAAAGGATTGGTCAGAGAGGGTTAAAGTGGCACCAATTAATGCCTTTGGTGAAATCTTTTCTACACCTCCAACAGCCTAACCTTATTATTGTGCACTGTGGTGGAAATGACCTAGGCACTTTAACTGGGGTAGGTCTGGAAATGCTTGTTAAGGACACCTTTGTGCAATTAATGTCGCTTTTTCCTCAATCTGCCTTTGTATATTCTAATATATGCCAAAGGCAAAAGTGGAACTGGTCCAACCAATTTTGTCCACAGATTGACAAAGCAAGAAAGCACGTCAACAAATCTATTTCTGCTTTCCTCAGAGACTATGGTATGGGTTCTATATACCACAACAACTTGCGTTACAACATGCAAGGCATTTATAGAGGAGACGGTGTACATTTCACTGATGAAGGCAACAGAGTCTTCCTCTTGAACTTTAGACTCTGCATCGGTACTTACTTGTAGGTACCACAAAAAAAACACTTCATAAACACAACGGCTCTTTTTAGAGCCCCCTAATATCTAAACACTTAAATTTGATTTTTACTTCTATTTTTTTAATTGTTTTTTTTCTGCCGTGCGCGTACGGTAAGCTTACCGTACGCGCACCCCGCGATTTTTAAAAAAAAAATTAAAATGTATTTTTCATACTTTTGGGACCTTCTAGGACCCCCTGACAAACGCTAGGGGGTCTGCAATTCTCTTCGTTGCCCCCTTTTCACGTTCTCCACCTTTGTTTATCAGTGTGAGACACACAAAATGGCGGCCGACACTTCCTGATTTCGACCGATTCGAATGTTTACAGTCATGTAACCACCAATCAGAATTAAGCTCGCGTACGGCAGCGTGCGCGTACGGTAAGCTTACCGTACGCTATCGGAGCGCGCTTATAGATATATATATTGATTTAAATGCTATTTTCTCAGGAAATACTGAACAGATTTACACCAGACCTGCAAAAGGCACATCCCTGACCTGAGGACTACCTCTCTGCCAAATTTCAAGTAATTCTGTTCAGCCGTTCGGGCTGTAACTTGGACTAAAGGTCCTATGGAAAAATGAATGGGGAAAACAAGTTTTGGGACCCCCCCTTTTTCTCAGCCCCCGCTTGACGAATCCCCCCGAGACGTTCAGGGTAGGAGCGGAGCGGAGCGCCCCACCTATTTTAATAATTTCGCGAGGATTCGTCAAACGGCGCCAAAGTTATTCAAAATAGAATGTTGCGGATTTCCTATGGAAACACGGTCCTAACTATAACTATATATATATATATTAACATTTCAATTCCAAAACATGAATTTATTTACCAAACAAGTAAAATCTAAAAAAATCTGAAACCAAAATAAGAAATTTACAAAAAATATTATAAACAAATACTATTAATAAATATATTTTACCAATAGTGTTGTAAAAAATATTTGTGTCTGGGAATAATAGATATACTATTATCACTCTTTTTTTTTAAGTTTGAGTTTATTGAAACCACAAAGACATGACAATAAAGAACCATAATATATGATAAGAAATAAATATACTGGTAACAATAAACATTGCATCCTAGAATAAAAAAGGGAAGGGAGAGGGGGGAGAGTTAAGAACTGTATAAATCTCATTTGAAAGAAAAAATGCAAAGCAAAATGAAACAGTAAAATTAAAGCATTGCATGTAATAAAAACATTAAAAAAGATATACTATATATAATTATGTGAATAGAATATGAAGAACAGCATTAATTACTCAGTAAAAAGACAACGAAACAAAATCATGGTGGTTTACGGACATCAACTGATGTTCTCACAATAGTAGTAGTTGAAGTGTTTGAGGAGGCCGAGGCAGATAAATATGTTGTGAAAGGAAGCCAAAGCAAATCTCTTTTAATTGCTAAGGACACAGGGGTAACATAATTAGTATCAAGTCTATGATGGAAACAGAGGGCGTTCCACCAGGCTCTATAAGTAACTTGATCTGCATGTTTCCAATTGGAGGTAATTAAATGTAAGGCTATAGCGAGTAACAAATCAATTAGGTGAGAATGAGATGGGGAGTTAGGCCAAGAGGGGGATAGAGAACCTAGAAAAATATTAAGAAGGGAAAAGGAAACCTTAGTATTAAATATTTTGTTAATTTGAGACCAAACGAGATGCCAAAATTTATTAATATTAGGGCATTCAAATAAAATGTGTTTTAAATCGGCCTGTAAGCATGGACAGGACCAGCATGATGATGAGGTGTTAGAGGAAAAGGAAGCTAAAGTTGCAGGAGAAAATAATAAACGTTGATATACAAAATAAAGGGTTTGAGTGGTGTTGGCCGCCCGTGAAGTTTTGTGAATCTTTAACCATAGTTTATCCCATAGAGAGATAGGCCAACATTGCGAAAGGTCCCTTTCCCATGCCAATTCAGTCTTCGTTTTGCAGCGCACCAAAGAAGATAATAGACATTTGTAAAGGGAAGATGCAGAAGGGGAGGTATTTATTAAAGGAAATAATGTAGAGCATTGTATAGGAAGAACAGGAGAAGGTGGGAGTAGCGAAAGATAATGGGAAAGAGAAGGAAGTAAAAGATCATATTGTTTCTTGGAAGAGTTAGAAAGAGCAAAATTAGATTTAAGATCTGAAAAAGATAAAGGTTGATTATTGAATAAGAGTTGAGAAATCCAGGTCAGCCCTTTGGAATGCCACGATTTCCAATAGAAAGCCCGATTTTTAATGCGTAACAATTTATTATGCCAGATGAGTTGTTGAGAAAGTGAAACAAGCGAGGGATAGAAAGATGGTAAAAAGGGAGATAAGAGTTTATGTGTATGAGAAATGACTGAATAACGCAAAAAAGAGGTGTTAGCAGTGAAAGCAAGGGATTCTAGAAAGCCAAAGAGGGAAGTGAAGAATTTTTCCATGCGCAACCAAATCGGGGGATAGGTAGAGGAGTCAGAGGAGAGCCAATGAGAGGCTTGTTTTAAAGAGAATGCATAATGATAAGATTTAAAATCAGGAAACTTAAGCCCGCCATTTGATTTGTCTTTGTTAAGAGTGGATAAAGCTATTCGAGAGGGTTTGCCCTTCCAAAGGAATTTTAATAAAATGCTATCAATTCTTTTAAAATAATAATCCGGGATACGGACAGGAATCATTGAAAGAGAATATAAAATAATGGGAGCAAGCATCATCTTAATGGAGTCCAATCTACCCCACCAGGAGAGAAAAAGAGGGTGCCATTTAGTAATTGAATCATTTAGTTTCTTATTGATATATTCAAAATTCTGTTTCAACGTGTCCGAAATAGATGAGGAAAACCATAAACCTAAATATTTTAATTTTGAGGGTTGCCAGGAAAATCCAGTTTGAGCAAAATAGTGTTTAAGGCATAAAATATTAAGGGGCAGAACTTCACACTTATCCCGATTTAGGCGGTATCCCGAAATTTTTGAGAACGCATCCACTTGAGAAAGGAAAGGGGGAAGTGAAGTATCTGGATTAGAACAATATAACAGAATATCGTCTGCATAAACAGACATTTTGACTTGATGGGAGCCTAGTTGGAAGCCCGTAATTTGAGCATCCTGCCTAAGTTTAGTAAGAAATGGCTCCAAAGCAACTACGAATAAGAGAGGGGATAAAGGACAACCCTGACGTACACCTCTTGAAAGAGAAAAATAATCAGAAACCTTACCATTAGCAAAAATAGATGCTTTGGGACCAGAATACAACAGAGAAATCAATGAGATCAATTTGGGAGGGAACCCTATCCATTTCAGAGCATGGAACATAAAGTCCCAGCCTATCCTATCAAAAGCTTTTTCAGCGTCTAAAGCTATGGCAGCAAGCGGGTAATCTAGGGAAGAAGCCTTACTAAGAACATCAAAAAAGACTCTAGAATTGTCAGAAGATAAACGACCCTTTACGAAGCACGACTGCTCTGGTCCAAGAAGCTCAGGCAAAACAGGGTCAATACGTAAGGCAAGAATCTTAGCAAAAATGTTGTAGTCTGTATTAACTAAAGATATAGGGCGATAGTTCTTACAAAAAGAAGGGTCTTTGCCTTCCTTAGGAATTAAGCAAATCATAGCATCTTGAAAAGTACCCAAAGACGATCCATTCTCAATAAAGAAAGTGAATAAAAGAAGAAGTTGGGGAAGAATAAGCTTTGAAAAGTGATCATAAAATTTAATGGTAAACCCGTCGGGGCCAGGAGTTTTACCTCGACGTAAAACCGACACAGCATGAATAATTTCTGCCAATGTGACATCTGTCTGTAACGGGTCAAAATCAATATGTTGTAAAGGAGGAGGACTAATGGATTGAAAATAGGAAGACAGGTCCGAGGGAAGAAGTTGGGTTTCAGGAGTGTAAAGATTTTTATAAAAGGACACAAATTCAGACAAGATATCCTCGTCCTTGAGAAGAGTATCACCATTGGAATTAGTTAAAGAATCTATCCTAATTCGATCCCTACGAGCTTTAAGATAATTAGCCAGTAATTTCCCCACTTTGTTCTGACCTCCATAGTAACGAGCACTACTCTTCAATAGATATGAGGAGGCTGCCTCCGTGGAGAATTTATTAAAAGTAATCTTGGCAGTAATAAGATCTTTCAAGGAAGTTTCAGAGTAGGAATGATAGTAGGCATATTCTAATTTTTTTATTTGGGCAAGCAATTGAGCCGAACGTTTCTCAGAAATCTTTTTCTTCTGAGAAACGAAATTTATAATGAAACCTCTTGCAGTTGCCTTGAAGGAATCCCAAATCATAGCGGGAGAGGAATCAAGAGTTGTATTTATGGTGAAGAATTCTGAAGCGAAAGAACTGAATTGGGCTAGAAAAAGTAGGATCCATGAGCAATGAATTATTAAATCGCCAACGTCCAGCAGACGAAGTGTAAGGAATTAGGTCAAAATCAACAGAAACCGGGGCGTGGTCTGAAATTAAAGTGGAGCCATTTTCAGAGTGTAGAACATGTTGCGTTAGAGATTTACTAAAAAAGAGATAGTCAATACGGGACTGTGATTTGTGTGGGGGGGGAGAAGAAAGTATACTATCGTAAATCAGGGTGACACAATCTCCAAATATCGACTAGAGGTTTTTGGTGAATGGCAGAAGTAAATTGTGAGTGTCAATAGTCAAAGAGCTTTATTTTGATAAAATTATATCATAAAAGCAATACATCAAAAGAGCGGGAAAGACTTAATGACGCCAAGGTACAGAATATGACAATTCTTTTTAAAAAATGTGCGTTTAAAAGTCAATTTAGAATATATTCATTAAAACATTTATGCAATAAAAACATGTTAAAAAAGAATTCATTGCTGTAAATGTAAACATTTGGCCCTAATGTTCCAAGACCACCCAAGGAATTTTGCCACACTACAAACTAGCACTGGGCTGGTGTCGGAACGTAATATTCTCAGTGCAACCCGGTAGTTCGACGTGCCCAGCAATCGGCATACAGGTCCCAACCATCGACTTCTTGGCTTTTTGTAGGCTGGGCATTCGAACATGATGTGTGCCGTATTTTCCACCAGCCCACTACAGCTCAGACAACTGGACGGAGTTTGATGGGGTGGCTTCCATTTGCTCATATACTCGCGTGTTGGCAATGTGTCGAGTCTGAATTGGATGTACAGTGATCTGTCTCTGGGCTTCTGTACAAAATCCAGATACGAATCGAAGCTGACAGCCTGTTTATGCATAAAGAAAGATTCGGTCAGGCTACCTAGATTGGGACTACTAGATTCCTGAATGTTTATCCATGTCCAATAAGCTTTCTTCAAGACTGTCTTGCTCAGAGGTACACCTTGCTCCCAAACTTCCCTAAGGCCTAGCGACAAGAGAGACTTCTTAATACAGCATAACCAAGTGATTTTATGGGACCCCGGGGAATTTATTATTTCTCTTAGACCCTCAGTATATTTTGCTAATTCGGGGGTACGCCATAATCGAGCCCAAAAGAGCAGGGGACGTAATCTTGCCATATCTTTTATCGTGCGTCTACCCAAATCTCTAAAGAGGGGCTTGATTGGGGTTCCTCTTGGGAGTAAAACCAACACTCTCATAAATTTATTTTCTGACCTGGAGATGTCCTCGAGATTGTCGAAACCCCAAAGTTCGGCTCCATACAGAGCCGACCCAACAGCTTTAGCCTGGTAAATCACCAACACGGGAGTGATTGGTCTGCTAAGCGAGGTGCGATGTTCTTTGCTAATTGTTCCCGCTGCCCGTTTATGATTTAGCAGCATTTTATCAATATGGGGTCTCCAGCTCAATCTATCGAAGATTCTTATACCAAGATAATCAAATGTTTTGACAAACTCCAGGGGTGCACCATCAAGCTTAAGAGTGACATTAGATGGTTTTCGTGAGCTGAAAGAGAGAGGCTTGGTTTTTAGGGTATTAATACTCAAGCCTCTCTGGGTACAGAACAAGTGAAACCTATCCAGGAGCTTTTGAAGTCCTACTGGGGTTTTGGAGATTAGCAAGGTGTCGTCAGCAAATAATAATGTGGGGACTCGATCACCAGCCAATGACGGGGTGTCTGCAGGGACATCTTGTAGGAACTTCACCACCCCGTTTACAAACAGAGAAAAAAGGGTGGGGGCCAATACACAGCCCTGTCGGACTCCCCTGTTTACAGGGATCTTTGCAGTCTTCTGAGTCTGGCTACCCCATCTCACCTGGGCATAGTTGCCTCCGTGTAACTGGACCAGGAGGTCCAGAACAAGAGGGAGCAAACCCAAATCCCTCAAGACCTGCCATAAGCGATCTCGGGGGACTAGGTCGAAGGCGGTCTTCAGGTCTATAAACGCCAGGTGGAGGCTACCCCTACCAATCAAAACCACCTTCCAATATAAGAGGAGGAGTCTAAAGACCTGATCGATTGTACTTGTGTTTGGTCTGAAACCCGCTTGATAGTGGGAGAGAATTTTATTCTCATTGACCCATATCAGGATTCTTTCTAGGAGGACCCTGCCAACGACCTTCTGACCAGCGTGAATGAGGCTGATGGGTCGGTAGTTGGCAGGGTCCTCCCTGGAACCCTTTTTGAATATAGGAATCACCTCGGCTCCTTTCCAAGATTCTGGAATGGACGACCCCTTAGAGAGAGCATTAAGAAAAATAGCAAAATACTTTGCCCAATGTTTGGGGTCCGATCTGTACAGGTCACCGGGGAGACCGCCGGGTCCAGGAGCCTTTGCTGGAATGAAATTATTGATGGCAATCTCAACTTCCAGCTCTGTGAAAGGATCATGTCCCTCGGGAATGGGGGTTATCATTGCAGTAGATACAGCAAGCCAGGGGCTTTGAGTGTCTTCCCCAGAATAGAGTTTCATAAAGTGATCGAACCACTCCTGGCTCGTAATATGGTTAGGGATTACATCGGGGTCACAACCTCTTGAGTGTCTGCAGAGGTTCCAGAAAGCGTTTCCATCTTTGGCCAGGCTCGCAGCTTTGAGAGCCAACCAACGGGATTCCTCCCAGGCTTTCTTGGCTCCCAGGACTGCCTTTCTGTATTCTTTCCTGGCAATTCGGACTTGGTGGCAATCACGATTTTTGACAGCGAGTATTAGGTTATTCTTTGTTTGCCTGCACTCGGTATTGTACCAAGAGTCTGGAGTTTTATGCTTAATGGAATTTCTAAAGGAGGTAGGTGCCCAAAAAAGGGACCCAATCATCTCAACTGTATCTTTATAGATATTCCCAGCCCTAAGATACCCATCTGTATCGTCACTTACTCCCTGAAGTTCCGTAATTTTATTAAATAAAATCTCCTTGATGGTCAAAAGTTTCTGGTCATCAGAGGAGATTTTAGACCATTGAAGGTGTCTCTTGGAATTTGATGGGGTGACTTCCTTGGTGGACATAATAGGTCTAGGATCAGAGCTTAATGGATCAGGACACCAAGGGCTCTTTAAGGTCAGACACAAGGGGTTATGATCACTATCGACAGTGGGAGTTATGACCAAATCCACTGCGTTTGGCCATAGTCTACGGTCGATATAATCAATTCGAGTAGGGCTGGAGACTCTATTAAAAGTAATAGCACCTTGCAAGTCAGATGGCAATCGACCATTGGCGGCTCTCAAGCCATGTTCCAGTGTTAGTGCATTTAATTGAATTGCCATTGGGGTCCATGTCTTAATTGGGGGTATTGACAAAGGTGGTATGCCCCATTGTGCATCCTCGACCTCTATCTCCAATAAGTCTTCAGAGGCCAGGGGTTCGTAGGTGCAATTCAAGTCGCCTGCTACCAGAATGAGTGAATCAGATGGACAAGAGGAAAGAGCGTCTCCCAAAGTTGTAATAATCGGCAACTTACGGCTGCCATGGGTACCTCGGATGTAAACATTAAAGAGCTCGATGACGTGCCCACCTTTTGGCCCTCTCAAGGATAGATGAATCACGTCTGGTGATATAATAGAAAACTTGGAAGCCCTACAATTAAGTGCAATATTCACCCATATTATAAGCCCTCCTGAGGGACGTCCTCGCCCAGTGGATATAGCTGGGGCACAAAAACAGGTATAGCCAGATTTGTGCAAAGGAACCAGGCTCCAGGTCTCTTGAAAGATACATATGTCGTAAAGATCAATGTATTGGTTCCAATCTGGAAGAGAAAGTTTATCTCTAAGACCAGCAATATTCCATGAAATTATTTTAAATTTATTATTTGATGAATAGAGCGATAGGGTGGGCAAGTCAGATGGTGGGGATTCGATCTCAGGGTCCCCATGGTTAAAAGAGACAATGTTGACAAATGGGCAATGAGTCAATTCTGCAGTGGCGCTAGGAGAGCCGCTGGTAGGTATAGACAGTTTTTAGATGAATTAAAGACAGGTGTTAGTCAGTCAATGTTATCAAGAAGAGATTTATCAGTTTTCGTTAGATCTAGAGTCCCACCCCTTATCCTAGTTGTTTCAGGAAGGGTAGGGGGGAAACGCCTGAATTGAATAGAGGATGAGTCTGGAGAGGATGATCTGAATTCAAGTGCTAGAAGTCCCTCTGCCACTGGATAGCTAGCCAGGGTGAGCTCAATGGTATATGTGTTGTTATCAGCTGATCGTCATCTATGGGCTCTAATTATGTCTTCTCTTATTAGAGATCGGCAACCCCTAGTATGGCGGATCCAGTGGGTGACCTTGTTTTTTAATGATTCCTCATCCTCATGCCCATTTGCCATGGGGACGCGAACCATAAAAACCGTAGGGTTATCATTAACTTGAGGAGTTTGTGTTTTATACTGCAATTGAGTTAAAGGGGAGACAGAAGCTCTGTGGGACGGATTAATCAACCTAGGATTATTATGAGTAGTTGAAGCCACTTGAGGCTTAATTGGAAGATTGCCAGGAGTAACCCCAGCTCTAAACAAGGGATTGGTGTCATTCCTGCCGCAAAAAAGTAAGGCGGCAGGAGAGACCGTATTACTTTCATGGCTTGAGTGAGTTATTTGAGTCGGTTTGGATATTAGGTGGGGAAGGGAATTATCGGTATAAGTGTTCAGAGGGGAAAGATGTTTTTGTTTAACAATAGACATCAGCTCCAGAACTACTTTCCTCAACTCGGCAATTTCTTGTTTTAATGAAACAATGCTGTCGGCGATTTGCCCCTCACCAATTGCCCCCCGTCAAATTTCTCTCGAATTTCCCTTTCTTTATCCTTCAAGGCCCTATTTTGTTTTTCTGGGTCTGTAGGTAGGTTAGTTGGTACAAACATGTCAGGGTTTTCAGCCAGTGCCGCATAGCGGTTGTTACAAACAATAACAATGGGGTCAAGAGGGACTGGATTCACAAGAGGAAGTAGAAGATGGTGCATCTAAAGTTGCTAATAGATTACTTGTATCACTCGGCCGGTCCTCGGATTCGACAGCTAATTGATGGAGAGGAGCTTTACAAAACATTTGCGGAATAGTAACAGTGCCAGCATGACTTTTGATCATGGACATATTACTTGCAGGTAAGTGGGGAGAAGCATTTTCTAAAATAAGTTCGTAGTCATTAACCAATGTGTCTATACGATCCAATGTGGCGGCAGATGTCGATTTTTTCGAAGTCCTTTTAGCCTTCTTCCTTTTGGCTACCCCCACCATTGCAAGTTGTAGACCCTCCATTAACATCAGGTAATTTTCTCTTGCCCATCGCAAAGGATGCCAGTGAGGGGGGTAGGGTAAAAATAGGGAAGCGTCGAATCAAGACCAATATTACGAACACAAAGCAAATGTAGAATCTCACAAATAGTCCCCAAAACAATTAATATACCTTTGGTCACGCATATGAGTTCCTCTTAGCGGGGACCGTGTACACAAACGCTGGTGGGTGGGACGAAAGGGGGGTTGCCCGACCCGGCCACCTCCGGCCCCTGACGGCCACAGACGGCCCGCCCTTTGCCCGGGCTTAGCGCGGCGCGACCCGCGCGTGATCCCACGACGCGGAGCCTGTCGGTTATTTATGGCGCCTCCGGGCGCGGGAACAGCGGTGCAGAGCAGGCTGGGAGGTGTAGTCTCCCTCTCCCTCCACTCGGCGGCCGCTGGATGGACTACTGCGGCGGCGGGAGGGGGGATGATAGAGTCAGCAGCTTGCAGGTAGGTTTCGCCCAGGGGAACACAGGGGAACACAGCGCTCTCTAGCGGAGTCTAATTCCATTCAATTTAAGAAAACTCACCGCTCTCCCAACGCTCTCTTCCTCGCTCTGTTATACTAGCCACCAGCTTTCCCAACGTTTTTCCCTGGCGTTTTCCCGGTGTTTTCATGTAGCCACAGTTCTGTTCTACTCTGTTCTATAAGCCGTACCATTTAGTTTTATTCCCTCCACACAGGCGCTTCTGCAGCAGCAGCAGATCGGCAGGTCAAGAGATTTAGCACCGGGCAGGCTGCCAGGCCGCCATTATAAACAGCACACACAAGGGAGATATGCTGGTTTGGCGGTGTCCACAGGGCTAAACTAAAGACAACCGCAAGACGGAACCGTTGCCTCCCGAGAGGTGAAGAAAAAACATCGAGTGACTCCGTTTTCCCCAATGCCTGCCAGATCCAGCTCCAAAAGCGGGTGGTGAACGGCACTCGAAAAATGCTGTGAAGCAGAACCAAAGCGAAGAAGAGATCAAACAGCAGCGCCCGACATCAGCGCTCTCGACACCTGACCCGCAGAGTCGCCATCACCATGAGTGGGAGGAGCATGTGAAATTGTGAGTGCATTTTATGATGTACAAATCTGACTGGGGAATTCCTATCCAAAATAAGATCATATATTTGATTACAATCACCGCCAAAAATAATATAATCATCATCAAGGGAGAGTAATTTATCAGAAATCTGCAACCAAAAGACATTGTCAACAGAAACTGGAGCATAGACATTAAAGAAAACGAACGGTATTTTATCAATAAGTAACTTAACAATAACCCAACGGCCATCAGAATCAATTTCTTGAGAGATAATAGAGACATCAAACTTTTTATGGGATAGAATGAGAACACCATTTTACTTACCCAGAGCCGGAGAAGAAAACACATTACCAACCCAACTCTTCTTTAATTTGGTCGCTTCAGTATCAGACAAATGGGTTTCTTGAAGAAAAGCAACATCAGTTTTTAATCGAGCTAGGTGGGATAATACTCGTTGTCTCCTAATAGGATGATTTAATCCTTTAATATTCCATGTGGTAACTCTGAACTCAACTGTGTATGAATCAAATCATTAAACCACAAACATACAATGCGATAAACAGTTGTAAGAAGAAAATCAGTAGGTGACTGAAAACTAATAAACATATCAATAAAAAGGTAGGAGAGGAAAAAATTGATAACAGTAAAATTGATAAAGTCAATACGAAGAAAGAACAGTGAACAGAAAGTATGGATTCGTGAGCAGCTAGATAGAATGGAAATAGAAAAAAGGAGAGAGAATACAAAAGAAATAGAACAGAATAGTTGAAAGAAAAAGAATCCAATTACATTCGAAGAAGAAATAGAAAGGATAAATAAATGGAAGAAAAGCAGAGAGAAAAAGAAAATAGAAAGGATGGGTATACAAAAGGGGAACATACCTGCATAGGGAGCAACCAAGCAGAGACAGGGAGGAGGGTGGAACCACATGGGGTGGACGACGCACCAGGGATCAGCAAAACGGAAGGCCGGGAAGACATCATAAAGCAGAAATAGGGAGCCTGTGACGACAAAATTGAATCAGCATTAGAATATTTGTACATAGAGACATTGATCGAGGAACTGAGGAACATGAAAAAACAAAATCTCAAAAGGAGAAGCATAACAAGAATATCTGCAAATAAGGAACAAACAGCAATATTACCCAACATTTGAAAGGAAGAAACAAAAATTTTGTCAGCCTGCGAGTGAAAAAACCATATTAAAAACTCAAAGAGCAGATGCCGAACCAGAGGAATCCATGGTGGCCGGCTTGCAAGAATTGATAAAACTTTGCAAACACACAGGATCCTCATATGTGGTGGTTTTGTTATTATATGTAACTTTGAAGAGGCACGGATGGAAAAGACCATATCTGGCTCCGATTGAGCGTAAATCTTCACGCATGTTCAAAAAGGCTTTGCGTCTATTAGCAGTAGCTTTAGCATAGTCCTGCGCAAAGAATAGTGACGAGCCAGACCAAGTGACTTTAGGAGACGCTCTGACCACTGAGAGAACCTTCAACAGATCTGTGTACTCGAGAAAGTATATGATGACTCCTCTAGGTCGTGATGCGTGCATCGAATGAGCTGGAAGGCGACCAAGTCTATGTGCACGTTGAATGTTAAGGATCGTTCCCTCCGGCATATGAAGCAGCTTAGGGAGGAATGACTTGAAGAACGAAAGAGAATCTGTCCCTTCAAGACCTTCTCCCAGGCCATAAATGCGTAGGTTGTTGCGCGTACTACGATTTTTCAAGTCCTCAACTTGCTTTTGAAGCGTAGAAACTTGAGAGTGGAAATGAGAAACAATAACACACGTTTCCTTAAAAGAGGATACATTATGCTCTACTGACGAGACCCTAGCCTCCAGTTGAGACCAATTGTCTGTTAGAACTTGTAGTTTGGTGTTTGTTTCTTCCATGAAAGGCCGAAGAGCTCTAATCTCCTCCAAGAGTAACTCCATTGATACCGGTGAAGTCGATTTAGGAGGCGATGGAGGATCTTTCTTTAGGCGTTTGGTGTTGGATTCTCCTGAAGCTGTGGGCGGGGGTTCCATTGTTGTATTTGAATTGAGAGTTAAAGAGTTTTCTAATTTGGAAAGTTCTGAAAAAATCTTCGAATTTTTTATAAAAATACATTTTGGTTTGGAGACAGAAGAATGTGGTGTCTTTGTTCTACCCATAAAACTCTATTAGCGCATTCCGAGCCCGTACTAGTGTGCTAGTACTCAGACACAACGAACAGGCACTAGGCGCAAAGAGCAATGACAAGGTGGAACAGGGAGAACTCCGTCCTTCAAAACATTAGTTCATGTCCTGCCACCGTGCCCTGTTTAGAGCATAAGTATGACACACATAGAAGTGCGTAAACCAAAAAGCTGAAAAACGTATCAAAAAGGGTATACCACAACCTATAACACCAGTATATAAAAATATGTGGGCAATAAACTGAATAAAGTGCATCAAGAGTAACTGTGAGAGGTTTTCCAGTAACAGCCTCCTTTTAAAAAATCATATTAATGATAGAGGAAGAGAGTATCTCCACAGTATAACATTGCATCCTGTAAACATGTTGTGAAAAACGAGAAAGTCCCCATAAAAATTTGCTGAGGGAGGAGCAGAAAAGTTAAGGCGCTAAAATGTCTCAGGTCTCCTTAGAAAGATAGCTGCCATATAGTTCAGGTAACATAATTGGCATAGAGCTAATAAATATAGAAGGGAGAAATAGCGTGCTGAGTTTGCCCTCTTTTGTTGTGTGTTTTCTCATTGCCGTGATGAAACGCGCATTCACGCGATAAATTCAAAATGGCGGCCGCTGCCGAAACGGCGCCGCTAAAGCATTCCCTTCAGAGAAAAGAAAGACGCATTACCGGCAAAGAGGTCCACGAGGGCTCCAAAGCACGCCCGAAATGTTCATACATCCATGGACGCTCTTTTTCCAATCGGCAGCCGTCCGCAGAACACCGAACCTTCACAACGTGTCCCGGAGCTTCAGCCCGGCGCCGCCATCCACTCGGGCGCCAAGCCACGCCCCCCCCCATACTATTATCACTCTAGTATATGCAACAGTCGAGAAAGTGTAGGACCTCGGAAATGTTAAATATATATTATTCCCAACACAAACGGTAGGGAAAGTGTTGGATTTTGGAGTGATTAGATTTGCTATTCCCACTGTAACCAGGGCAACAGTAGGGTAAATGTTGGTCTTCGGAGAGGTTTAATGTACTATTCCTTCTCCAAACAGCCCAACAGTAAGGAGAGCATCTGTCTTCTGAGAGTTAACATTTACTATTCCTACTCCAGTCAGTGGAACAGTAGGGAAAGTGTTGCACTCTGCAGTGGTTAGATTTACTATTCCCATGGCAAACAACGCAATTTTATGAATACTGAGGTTAAAAATGCCAAGTGACTGAAACTTGAGTTAAAAAACAGTATTACATAATGTTATGTGAACCGGGAGTCTTTGCTGTTAGTTTGACCCCTGGAAAGATAAGGCCACCTTTTGGCAGATAAACTTTGTGTGATCAAGGCCGCCGTGACGGACGAAACACGTTATGGTTTACGTGGAATAAAGACAACCTGAATAATCCGCAATTGAAGTCTGCTCCGTTTGTTGCTCAATTGTGCCAAGCGTCAAGTTGAGATATATATATATATATTCACTGAAAGAACCACAAAGGCTACAGGGATTGTATAGTTAGAAAATGGAATTTAAAAGAACCATAGAAATTCACTAACAAACCAAAGGTTACAGGTACGTTATAGTTAGGTTCAGGATTTGCACACTTAAAACCATAGAAATTCAGCAGTTATAGTTATCTCAAGAAATCACAACTGGTGCCCTAAGGTAAGTATATTTCGCAACCGCCATGCACAGTTTTCTCATCAATAAATTATTGCAAGAGTTGCAGTGATATTATTAATGATGTCATAGAAGATGTCATGACTGATGTAGTATGTGTGATAATTACAATGCATGGCGAAGGCTCGAGTTATAGTTACCTTAGGGCACATATATCTCCGTGCACTCAATCACTCAACCACCCACAAACTTTTAGACTCCTTCATTCACTCACTTACCCCTTGAACCACTGATGCACTCATCCATCCGTTCTAGCATCCATAGACTCATTTGTTTAGTCACCCAGCCTTGCTCCTAAACACTCACCCATCCATCCATATGTCAAAGAAAATCAAATCTGCCTTCACGCTAATGAAAAGTCTGCAACCATTTATTAATGAATGAAAAATAAATCTGCGAATCTCAGAATCGGGTACCAAGGAGATCCCCTGGCACTCCACTGATCATAAAGCTATCCAAGCAGGGACAAGAGGACACAAATGTAATTTTTGTACATAAGACCCCACTGAGGATTATGACCAGGTACCCATACACAACAGCCTTTTCCAGTGTTCTCTTGCTGCCATGAATAAAAAATATCGAATACATCCTCCTTTCCTCCTGCTCGCTCTGATTTTTCAAATCCGATTTGAGAAAATATGTAAGGAGGAGGTAAAGCAGTAGGGGCAGAACCCATAACTCTGCTCCTCAAGTGGGTACTTAGGTGTTTGTGTCTCTCGTCAGTTTATTTCATGCTCCACATCTGAGACTCTTGTTTTTGTTTGTTGACTTCCTAATACCAGTTGGTTAGCATCTGCCTTTCTTGTAGGTTCTTTTTTTTTTTTTTTGCTGTTTTATACAGCGCGAACTTGACCCGAATCCAATGAGGTATCAGAGGGCTTTACATAGCACCAGTTACGTTACATGAGGACACACATTCATTCTTTGTTAGACACGGGGAGATTACGCGATTTGCCCAGAATCTCAGCTTACGTAAATGCTCTTTGTCAAAGGTGTCTTCCTCTGCAAAGCACTTCCTACCATCTTTATTAGTAAGTCAAACCCACTGTTCCACATCCCTGCTTGCGCTGTTTCTACTCTGGTGGTACATCGCTTGAGCTGGGGTCCCTTTCACTGGTTTTTTGCTAGTTTAACGTTTCCATCTCTACACCCTCGTTCTCAACCAGGGAAACCTTAAGGTGTCTGCCAGACACGTGCCACAGCTCATCTCATGCAGGCGTCGGGGTAGAATAAAAAGAAAGGGCGAGGGTGGACTTGTGGAGGGAGGAAGGAGAGTCCTTCCAAACTTGCTACACGTTATTTGGACAAAATGTCGAGTTGTAAGTATTAAGAGGCTTAAATATTTTGATACCAGGAATATTGTTTCTTCAGGTAAGTATATCGCTGTTAGGAATATCGTTGAAGTAAATATCGTTTCCAATAATATACTTGTAAAGAATTTCGTTTTTTTATTCATTTAATGTGTTTTAGTTTATATATTAATTTTATGTTAACATTGTTTGTATAGTTGCTGTTAATTCTTCTGAATAAAGTTTGTACTTTTAAGTGATTTAGAATTTTTTAATTAAATGCTAATAGTAATTTATACTGTTGTAGTTGACTGTTGGGTTTGTAAGGGGATAGGGTGCGAGGTTAACTAATAATTAATAATAAATAAATTAATACTTTTTAAGTATTTGATTGATATTCATTATGTATATTACGCAATACTGATTTATTATATTTATATTTTAAGTTTGGGTTGCTACATTTCTAGGGGTGTAGGGTGGGAAGTTAATTAGGTAATAATTAATTAACAATTAATTTAGATTGTATTATTAATTATTTAATTGATTATTAAATTGTGTAATAATCGTATATTAGAATCATATTTTTTGTGTGAGTTGCTGGGTTTGTAGGAGTATAGGGTGGGAAGTTATGTAATAATGTATTAACATTTAATTATTAATGTATTATTTATCAGTGAACTGATGTAATTATGTAATACTGATTTATTTTAGTTATATATGATCTGCAGTTTTACTAGGTTTGTATATACAAACCAGTTCTTCTGGACAGATCCCGAAGAAAACAGTGGCACACCTGAGGACAGCACAATGAACTTTATTGTGCATAATAAAGTTCATTGTGCTGTCCTCAGGTGTGCCGCTGTTTTCTTTGGGATCTGTCCCTAAGAACTGGTTTTGTTTATCTTGGACCGCCGCTGCCGTAAGCACCAGCATCGCAGGAAGTGGATTGGTGAAAGTGTAGCAGTAGTTGGAAGGAAAACAAGCATCGGCATAGCCAATAGGTCTCGCCTTTGGGACCTTATAAGTGTTTAGCCATGCAACAGATGCATAACTAAATACTTATAAGGTCTCAAAAGTGAGACCTATTGGCTATGCAAAGCGGCCGTGCGGCCGCGAAAGTGAAAGTGATCGCGATCACGATCAAACATCAAAGCGGCTGTGCGGCCGCTAAAGTGAAAGTAATCGTGGTAAAGCGCGGCGTGCGCACCCGCGCACATGCACTGTAGCTCAAGGCTGGCCTGGTAGCACTTTTTGGAGCCCTCTCAATAAGTCTCGCCAGACCAGCGCATGTGCTGGGTCAGGCGAGACCTAAAAATAAAATAAATATATATATATATATATACACACACACACACATATATGTGTGTGTTTATATATGTATACAAATATGTATGTGTGCTTATTTAAGTATATATTAATACATATTATTCAATATTAGTGAGATTTGTTTAATTTACATTATATTAATGGTATATGTTAAAATATTTAAGTTTACTACTTTAAACTAACAATATTTTTGTATGTTTTTAATTATATTTTTGTACTTGTTATTATAAGGATAGGACATCGATATTTTTGTAAACAATATTTTGGACACGCTATTTCTGTTACACGATTTTGTTGATTCCGATGTTATGTCATGGATCCTGCCGCACAGAGGTTCCTGTGCTTTTGGATCAGTGTCCCTCTTCCATTCACACATTCATCCACTAGGAACTCTACTAGAGGTTGTAGCCACTCTTTTGCCTCTGCTCCAATCCTGCACCGTTTTTCTAGCACCATCTGTACTATACCATGGATCACACAAACATTCACACACTTCTAGCATCCAGGGACTCCGCCATACCTACACAAACTAGTTTTCTCCCATTGTTACTTGCACACAGCCAGGCTTCCCATTTCATAAATGTGTTTGAAGCGCGCTAGTGCTGCCTGTTCTGACCAGTGAGTTGAATGCTGAGGTTGATGGGTTGCCCATTTTCCAACGACGGTTG
Source organism: Triturus cristatus (assembly GCF_964204655.1). Taxonomy (NCBI): domain Eukaryota; kingdom Metazoa; phylum Chordata; class Amphibia; order Caudata; family Salamandridae; genus Triturus; species Triturus cristatus. The sequence goes on from NC_140595.1 coordinate 810,765,274, forward strand.
TCCCCCGAGAATCCATCGCCTTACCTGTGGTACCTAGGGTTCTCATGTGGAGCCCTGCCAAATGTGTCTCCCTTCTTCTGGTCAAGCCTACACACTTCCTAGCCACCTGTGACTGCATGTTTCAGAAAATCTGCCTAGAGGAGAATTTGAATTCTGCAAATGTTTATGAACAAAAGAAAAAAACATATGCGTATCAGAGAATTGAGCGACAAGGTATGCGTATCAGAGAATTGAGCGGCAAGGTATGCGTATCAGAGAATTGAGCGACAAGGTATGCGTATCAGAGAATTGAGCGACAAGGTATGCGTATCAGAGAATTGAGCGACAAGGTGTTCCCATGGCATCCCAACGAGGAGAAAGCTTCCCATGCAGGCACAAGACATACATTTATATGTTTGCACACGTGAGGCTATAATGATGATCATGTGATGAAACTGAAACAAAAATGTTACACAGGTGCAGGATCTGAAGTTATGAGAAAGTCTGTGAACAGCAGATACAGAAATGTACATTTTCAGCGCTGAGAAGCCGTTCAGCAACTTCTCGCCCACAGTGCCAGGGATGAGAGTGAAGCTTTACACGTCAGAGATTGGCACAGCTTGAAGCATGGTTAGCAGTGAAGAGTAAGATGTTTCCAGCAGCTGCAGCTATGATGGGCAACAGCTCTGAAGTTTGACACGTACATTCACGCATCCCAATAATGGTGAGTTTGCACATTCACCGACTCACCCATCTCCAAACACATAAACTTGCCAATCGATGGAGAAGCAAGATGAAGGATATTGGTGAGTGCTGGTGAGTTTTGAGTTCTGCCAAAGAGAGATTGCTACTTCGTACATAAAATGGTTTCCGGGGCCAGTGGCGATCCTCCAGAGGAGATGACCCTAGCAGTCACATGCCGTTTGATGAACAGTTAAGAAGGAACTGGTCTTTAAATGTTATGCTGCAAACACGTTTGGCACAGAGTAGCTGCTGTGCTCGACCAAAGAGCACATGGAGAGCGAAGTGTCTGGAGCCAAGGAAATGAAAATTGGAAACAAATTAAAAGTTATTAAGCTGAGAAAATTAAATGAATAGCTAACAATCTTTGCTTTACTGGATGAACTGCAGCTTTACAAAAGAAGGACCCCATTGACCAGAATTCACTGGGAGGGCTACTGAGTCATGTTCCACTTGAAGCCTACAGCTGAAGGCTATTGGTGAGTGCCAGTGCTGTTTTGAGCCCTGCCAAAGGGAGGTTTCTGCTTTCTGTAATTCTTGTTTTATGTCTGCTTTGATAAAGAATCCAGTGCCGCTCCAACTCCAATCATAAACTGATTTCTCTATTGCAAATGTGGCTTCACCTGATAGGAAGAGTGGAGGCCTGTCCTTCACAGAGAAGGGACCCTCGAGGCCTTGCTGGGTGGCGTGGGGGTGCTTCTATCAGTAAAGAGTGACGTCCCTGACAGGCTCCCCCACAATGGGAATGAAGATCTGAATACATGAAATGATAATTCCACTTACCCTTTGAAGAAACCCTCTGACTTTGAGGTTTAAAAGACTATCAAGTATTATTTCTCACTTATATTCTGTGCTTAGTTGGGGAGTAACTTGTGCAGCTCCCTTCGGCCCTGGCTACTTCTACACTTACTGAGTACAGTGGCCGACGCTACTTCATGGACCACACTGCCTTGGGGTAACACGCTGGTAGGACGAGCAGAGTGCGGCCAATCGGACTTTTGTTTGTATTCAGGCTCCCTTGAGCCGGTGGGGCTGACGAGCCCATGGATCAGCACCTGCGCGCCATGAGTGGTACTTTACCTGAGAATACTTTTTTGGCAGCCTACGCAGCAACCCTACACATATACCTACTCCCTGCTGACGAGAGGCAACTACCTCGAAACACGTGTCCAGGGATGGCTAACGCGACACTTACTTTCACTTAAAACTTTGGCACAGGCGTATTCGCCGACGCTACTTCATGGACCACAATGCCTTGGGGTAACACGCTGGTAGGATAGTGCGGCCAATCGGACTTTTACTTACTGAGTACATGACTGGAGGAGAGGTGCCCTAACCTATGAGGGTACGGTTTGAAACCCCCATCCCACGGAATAGACAACCCGGACAAACGCTCCTCACAACTGGTGGGTGGTGTGACTGAACACCTCTTCACTGAGCTGTCACATGGGAACCCACACCTGGTTGGGATGGAGGTGGACCACTTTCCACAGTCTGGGGTAAATCCCCGAGGGCCATATTAGCAAGAAACTGCGAAAAATATCGCAGAGCGCACTTAGTGCAAAAGTTTTCATCGCCAGCTGTCACTGGAATATATCACCACGCTAACGCTGCATTAGCAACAATTAGCGCTATTGTGATATATATTCGAGCGATAGCGGGAGGGAAGGGCCAACATCGCGACAAAACCTGCGATGTTGCATGGGGAAGGGGGAAAACCTTGCTGATACAACCCTGTGGTCGTATCAGCATAATCCACCCCCCCCCATGTTAGGTATTGCCAAGTCATGAAATTAGCAGGTGTTAAAAAAACAGTGATTAATCCAGTTAGCGCGACTTTTGACATCGCTAACCGGGGCCAGGGCCTCCTTGCTAATAGGCGATAGGCCTGTTAGCGGCTGTTTATCAGGTCTGTTGGTCGGGAACACCTACTTTGCATGTCATTAGCGATAAATATCGCTGACATGCAAAGCGGCCCCCAAAACGGTCGCTTTCGTTAGAAAGCTGTCGCTAACTGCTGTTAGCGACAGCTTGCTGATAGGGCGATAAAAAAATCGCCGCTTTAGCAGCAAAAATTGCCGCTAAAGCAGCGATAGAGCCCTTGGTAATATGCCCCTTTGTTTCCCCAAGTCCAGGTTGGTTTTGGCTCAAATCTTGCACGCATTGATGCACACAAGTCGCTGGCGTGCTGCCGTGCTGATCAGCCACATGGTTTTTGTCGAAATATTCTGTCTTTTTTTTAATATCGATTAACAAAACGATCAAATAGAGAATATTGATTACAGCTGTATTGTGAAAGTAAGTTCATATAGGTAAGTATCAATTTACTATTCTTGATAGGGTAACATGGCAGTGGCCTGTAGGGGGGACACATGGCACCAAGGTGTGCACATTTTAGGCACAGCTAACCAGGGGTGTAACACAGACCCCTGCAGCACAGGGGGGCCCCAACCATCCATGCGGGTACCCCGATATTCAAGGGGGCTGCATTGAGTCCAAGGTCAATTTATCACTGTGAGATATGGGAGACTCAGGGGCCCCTCCTAACATTCGGCATGGGGGCCTCATCCTTTTAAGTTACACCACTGCTGCTAACCTAGGCTCGGGGGAAACAAGGGGATCCCTGAACATCATAGAAAGGCTGGTAGGAGCAACTACTCATGTCTGGTGCTAGGAAAAGCAACCAAGAGGAACTCCCTCCTCTTCCAGAGGAACTGAAGAAAACACCTTTCTCCCTCTCAAGTTCATTCACTCACAGCGGCTTTAGCCTCCAGCCTGCTGACAGACTCTGAATGCAATCAGTGGAGGCCCTTTCACTCATCACTCAATATACAAATGAGGCAAATGCAGGGACTGACAATCATATGTCAAATCCCCTCAGGCGATCTCCTTCACTCCAGCCATTCCGGGAGCAAGAAAGGGTCCATACACCTTCAGCCAATCCCCTCACTCAGGAGTCATCACACTCCTGCCTCATACCTAACCTACTTACACAGACAGTCTGCACAGAATCTCTGCCACCACAAGGTGGTGCTCACGAGCTGCATACAGAATCCAAAGATTTTGTTGTGTGGTAAATAATTTAATTACCGGGACTTAATTTGATACAGAAACATAATAAAATAGCTCAGTAAATAAGAGGCAGAATCCGTGGTATTAGAGGTTCGGAATGGGCTTTATTCCAGTGGTCGATTATAATCGGTTGCTCCAAGTTCCATCACCACGAAGGTTCAGGAAGTGAAGTACATACGTTATTGACAATCAATTACTTTTATACAATAGGCATTACAGTGAAGCAAATACAAGAGGCGTAACAATTGATAGTGGTGATAATATATTCGTGCGTAGCAAAAATAGGCGTAACTGGGAGTGATTTAAAGAACGTCATCAGATGTGATGTCATAAGAGGGTGGTTACATGAAAGAATTTCGCAATGTCAGCAGAAATACTTGGCAGAAATGCGCTCGCAGCAGCATGACGTGTGATTGACGTGCGACTAGGGGGTGAAGGGGACTTGACATTTAGCTCTACATGTGGCGACAGAAGTCTGGAGGGTCAAGTCAACCTAATCCCAAATCATATCTAACATCCTATGTTTAAAGAACTAATTTATCCAAAAGAGAGAGGTCTCTTCGAGTAGAATCTTATTCTATACTGACTATACTGACTGTTAGTGCGTGTACAAGCGTCTAAGTGTCTACACTAGATGCGAGGGCGGAAATCTTCCATAGTAATAGGGCTATGAATTACTTGCGTAAAGACAGAGAAGCCGAGCCTTTGCTCGGTAGCTGGAAGAATGTTTACTTAAACTACTGGACAGGAATGCATCGGGCAGGGAACGGAGCAGATAATTTCGAAGGTGAAATACAGTTTTTGGCAGGCAGCAGGCTGATGTCAGGCTTCGTGAGCCGCGCAGAGAATGAGACAAAGTTCATGGTCGCAGATACAGGCTCGGACTGGAGCTTCAGAGGCAGAAAGCAAGAAAAGCTTGATGACAGAATCAGGGCCTACTTGCCTGGACTGTAAAAATGGCATAAGTGAACCATATAAAGCCGGTGGCCTTTCATATTTAAGAATGGAATATCCGGCCTATTCATGGCGGATCTGACAGAGGACATGTTGACGGTGGACGCACATGTGTTTGCGTCTTCATAACTGGAACTGGAGGGAACATACATGTACTTGTAACATGCACATAGAACCATTGGGGTCCAAGATAGGGGACATAACTGACCAGAAAAATCCATATTTCCACATTCCCTCCTTGTCCCCTACTTGCCCGTCAAGAGACATCAATCTTCATCAATCCATTGATCTGTTCATATAGCATCATTTGTTCTTCTTTCTTCTTCCGGGATTTTGAACGAAAATCTTGATGTGGAATGCACGATGTGGCACACAGACCACAAATCGCTGGTCCACATTGCAGACATAGACAGCAACTGAATAGTATGAGAAGGCCAATACCTAGGAAAGATAGGACCTTCCATCCAAAGGTAGACAATACACTCCAAAACCAACCGGACCAAGTCCAGGTACCTGGATTCTGGTGTATCTGGCTTACAATCTTCTGAAGGCGAGTTATGGCTTTATATACAGATGGCGAATTTTCTGGTATGAAAATGCAACAGCTTGATCCGATGACCCTACAAGCTCCGCCCCTATCGGCCAGGATGACGTCAAGGACAAGACGATTTTGAAGCAATCCGCATAGCAGACTGCTCTTCTGTTAAATTGCCTAAGGCGGAAATAGTTTCGTTCACTACGGCTTCAAGGGTTCTAGTTAATCTACGTATCAGTTTACTATTAGTAACGGTACCTATATAGGGAAAGAGACCTTTATTGAAATCTGTGTATTTTTCCCATGCTGTTTCAGTGTAATCGACTATCGGGAGATCTCTCCTTACTCTATTATATACTAAATGAGCATTTCTGTGATAATCAGGAGGAGCTAGAAAAACAGGTGGCAAAAGGAATCCAATGTAGCAAGTACCATCCCAATCTAGAGGCAAACGTACATATGCCGTCTGACCACATATGAAATAAGAATGGCGGGAAGCTCTAAATGTAGACTTGCCTTGATCACTAAATTCTATTACAGTGGTGCATCTACTATGGCCCATATGTATGGAACCATTCTTTCTTACACATAGTTCACCCTTTACTGGAAATATTGACATAGCGGGCAAAATTGGAGTAGCTTCGGATTCGACATTTAGGATCATAAGATTAAGCGTAAAATTACCTAATCCATACACTTCATTTTCTAGATCAGTTCCTATTCTCTGGGAAATCCCTCCTTGTTAGGATAGCAGACCTTAAGTAAAACTAAATTCAAATTTCCCCATACCCAGTTGTCTTGATAAACTGCAGAATTTGAATCTAAGGAATTAATCAAGCTAAACCATGCTCCACAGGAGCCGTTGTGTGTGAACGGGTATGGAAAGAGAGGTAGAATTCCTTTATAATTCTGATAGGGAGGGAGTCGGCCACATATCCAACAATTTGTAGCATTGCTAACCTGATGGGAATGATGTAACATACTAATAAAAGTGTTATTGCGCAGCGCAAATCTATAAGACAACTCAAGCGGAGGTAATTCACTAAAAGAATGTTCAGCAGTAACATTGTAAACATGTCTAGAAATAGGATAATATATGTGCAACAATATACTTGCAGTAATTATAAAAAGACTTAAGAAAAACAAAATTATTAATGTCACTATGCAATGACTACGCAGTGATTTACAGTACGCCTGTCGTTTCAACATTTTTCGGGTGTTTTCTCTATTCAGGTCCAAGGGATACATGTCAGAGACAATTCAACCGCTTCACCTTGGAGAGGACTTAAACAATCAAATTGCTCGACTGATTGGACCTGAGTTTCAGTTTATAATGTTCGGAATTACTCCTTTCAACAAGAGGAAGTTTTGAGTCAATGGGTGAAGACACACGAGGTGTGGTATTCACATCTGCTGGTAGTCCATGAAATTTCTTGATATGACTTGAATGAATCCAGCCTTTTCTGCCCTCGATCTTCACGGCTGTCCTTGTGGTGAGCAACACCAGCTGAGGCGACTTCCACCTAGGTTCCAGCTGAGTCTTTCGATCAAAGTTCCTCACGAGGACCAAGTCTCCCGGAACTACGTCATGGGGTTTCACCTCAGTGTTGTCAGGAAAAGCTGCAGCTACCTGTGAACGACAAGATTGTAGTGCAGACATCAAGGAAGCCAAGTAATCTGTCAGCATGTTACAGTCAATATCCGTTATTTTGCGTGGTATAGGCGTCCCCCACATATTTGGTGGTCTGCCGAAGATCACTTCATACGGGGATAGCCCTGTTCGAGAGTGTGCTACCATTCTTGTGTAAAAGAGTGCAACTGGTAATGCTACTACCCAGTCGACACCTTTCTCTCTGCATATTTTGGACAATCTAATTTTCAGAGTCTGATTATGTCTTTCTACGAGACCTGCTGCTTCGGGGTGTCGGACACAGTGGAATTTCCACTGATAGCCTAACAAAAGTGAAACGTGTTTCATTAATTCGGATGAGAACGGCTGGCCGTTATCTGAGTGAACAACACGTGGAAAACCGTATCGTGGGAAGAATTCTCGAACCAACTGTTTGGCAGTAGTCGGGGCAGTGTAATCTGATACTGGGTACGCCTCTGTCCAACGGGAAAGAGCACAAACAACTACGAGAACATATTTGAATCCTCGACATCGTTCCATCTGGATATAATCCATCTGGAGGACTTCAAAAGGGTGATCAGGAGGCTGAAATCCACCCTGTTCTACGGGAACGCTTTTTCCTGGGTTGAACTGACAACAGATCATACAGGTACGAACTTTTTGTTTGGCTGCTGCTCGTAAATGTTTATTGAACCAAATGTGTTGAATGCTATCTAGCATAGCTTTTTCTCCTAGATGTGCTGGACTATGTACAGTGTTAATTATAACTTGGACCATTGAATCAGGAAGGAACCACACAGACTTTTCCTTCATCATCCATCCTTGATCGGTTTGGATCCCTCCTAATTCAGTCCATTTCTTTATTTCGTCTGGTGTAGCATGTGTCTGTATGTCAATTACGTCAAGAGTAGGATCTTTAACCGTCATACAATGTGTTGGCGTCGGGACTATTGTCTTTGTCATGTCGGATGTTTGAGTTTGAGCAGTCTGTTTAGCTGTTCTGTCGGCTAGATCATTACCTTGAGAAATGATATCAGTAACTTTCGTATGAGCTTTACATTTCATAATTGATATTGCAGTGGGTAGATGTATTGCCTCTAATAAGGCATGAATGAGGGGTCCGTGCTGAATGTGGGTACCGTGAGAAGTTAAATAACCTCTCTCTCGCCACAGCACGCCGAAGTCATGTACAACTCCGAATGCATAACGTGAATCAGTGTATATGTTGACTTTTTTATTTGTGGCTTGAATACAGGCTTGTGTCAGAGCGACGAGCTCTGCTGCTTGAGCGGACAAGGTATTTATGCAATTTGTTTCAATGATTTCAGTATCTGTTGTGACTGCGTAAGCGGCCACTAACTCTCCTGTACTTGTTCTCATACATGAACCATCTACATACAACGTCAGGTCTGGGTCTGACAATGGGACATCTGTCAAGTCTTGTCTGGGTTTCGTTGTGATTGTAATAACATCAATACAGTCATGAGCTAGTGGGTCTGTTCCATTTACAGGTAAAAGTGTGGCAGGATTCAATGTGTTACAACGTCTGATTTCTATATGTGGCTGAAACAATGTCAATTCGTACCCTGTAAGTCGCGCTATAGTCAAGTGTTGTGTTTGCGTTCTATTTACAAGAACCTCTACTGCATGTGGTACTTGAACTGTCAACGGATGTCCTAACACTATAGCATCGCTTTGTCTGATTGCTAAAGCTGTTGCTGCCACTGATTTTAGGCATGCGGGCAAAGCCTGAGCTACGGGATCTAATGTACTAGAAAAATAAGCACATGGTTTGTGTGCTCCTGCTTGTTCCTGTGTGAGTACTGACAAGGCAGTACCTTCGCGTTCTGTAACAAAGAGTGTAAACTGTTTTCTGTAACATGGCGTTGCTAAGACAGGTGCTTGACATAAAGCTTTCTTTAAGCTTTCAAAAGCTTGTGTATGTTCCTGAGTCCAAGGGAGAACAGTCGATGTGGCTGCCTCCTGTGTTGTCAACTGAATTAGTGGTTTTGCTAGAAATGCATACTGAGGGATCCACTGCCTACAATATGAAGTGAGGCCTATGAAAGTCCGTATCTCCTTTTGTGTCTTGGGTATTGGCATGTTAGCTATTAACTGAATGCGGTCGGGTGTAAGCTGCCTTCCCTCCTTGGACAGCGAGTGTCCAAGATAAACAACTCGCTGGACACAGAATTGCAGCTTAGAAGGGGACACCTTGTGCCCCTTTTCGGCTAGAAATTGTAAAACTGTCAGTGATGCTTTCTCACATTCGGGTTCGCTTCTAGCGGTGATCAGCAGATCATCGACATATTGAAGCAGAGCAGTGTTAACTGGCATGCGGATACTGTCGAGTTCTCGTTTTAGTGCTTGGCTATAGATGCTAGGGCTTTCTGTAAATCCTTGAGGTGCGCGTGAGAATTTAAAGCTACGTCCATTTAAACTAAATCCGAACAAATATTGGCTTTCCGGATCTATTGGGACGCTGAAAAAAGCATTCTTGAGATCAATTACAGTAAAGAATGTTGCTTCGGAATCAATAGCTGTCAGTAATGATGAGATATCTGGGACCACAGGGAATTGTGGCACAATGCATTTGTTCAATTCGCGCAGATCAATAACCAATCGATATACTGGCGGGGCCTTCGGATCTGTTCGTTTAAGAATCGGAATTATCGGTGAATTACATACATTGGAGTCCGTTTCCACAACCACTCCTTGGGCAATAAGCTCGTCAATGATTTGCAGTAAAGCCACTACAGCATCTGGTGGTAACTTGTATTGTCGCATTCGTGGTAGTACCACTCCTGCCTTTAGTGTGACTCGATATGGTGTAATATTCATGCAACCAACATCAGTAGGGCCTTGTGCCCATAGATGTGTAGGTAAAGTCTGCAATCGGGGATCCATGTCTCTAGACACATAGTGACCTTTAAAATCACGTAAAAACAATCTTACTCCTTCCGGAGAACAACATATTATAGCTCCTAGAGCTTTCAGTGTTTTTATTCCTAACAAGTTTTCTGGACATGATTTAGTAAGCAATAAATCTGTAGTTCGGGTCAAAGGTCCTATCGTAAGTGGAAGAGGTTGTGACACTTCATTAACAATAGGTTTTCCTGAAAAACCAAGGGAAATATTCTGTGAGCCTGAGAGGGGTACCCCTGGAACTTCACTACGTTTTATGGTTGTTCGACTTGCCCCTGTATCGAGTAAAAATTTTCTGTCTTGACCTAATAATTCACTATGTACATAAGGTCCTTCTTGATCTACAGGGACCTCGATAAGGGGTAAGTCAACTTCCTTCTCTAGGCTGTTTCATGCATATCGTTGGTAATCAGGATAGTCATACTGTGCGGTCTGGTACAGCTGTCGTGTCGTGGTTTGCGTGGCAGCAGCAGGCAACGCTGGTGCGGCTGGCACAAACTGTATAGACTGTTGTGGAACTGGCATGGACTGTGCATGCTGCGGGGCTCCTTGTTCATTCTGATCCTGTCTAGGTGGCCGTGGTCTTTCTTTTGTAATACCTGTGGCGATATTACGCTTCAGGACCGGACAATCGTGTACATAATGACCTGGTTGTTTACAATAGTTGCATGTCCCTTTCACAGGTCCTGCTGAATCACCGGAATGTGTCGTACCCTTTTTATGTCCTTCAGCTGGAACTGTCTGGGAGACTAGCATTTTCATTTTCGTGTCTTTCATGCGTCTTTGTTCATGATCTTGTTCCTCTCTAATTCTATTGTGATGATACTGTAACATTTGTAACATTTGTGATGGGGTGTTACCTTGCCAGGTACTCTCGAATTTTAATACTCTATTCTTCACTTGGGGCAAGGAATTTTCAACTAATTTTGTCACAAACAGATGTGGGTATGATTCGCTACTTGCTTTTATGCCACTATTTATACCAAAACATTTTTCAAATCGTGCATAGAAATCACTAGTGTCTTCATCTTGCTTTTGTTTACAGGCTGAAATTGCACCCCAGTCTTCCTTTTTCGTGGTTAATAAACGTGGCAGTACCTGTACTAGTAAACCTGGTAGTGCTTTAGTTTTGTCCCCAAGCCCCGAACCTGGACCTCGGGCCTTTTCTTCATTTTCTAATGCTGTCCAGTCTATCTTTTGGTCTCCCACTTCCCACTCTTTTTCCTTGAGTTTTTCATAAATGCCAGCAGGCATCAATACCTTTAATATGGTCATAATGTCGGGATAGGTATACTCTCCCATGAGTAACATGTCTTTAATTTCTCGGTGAAAACCCGCTCGGTCTTTGTCATGACTGGGTACCACTTTCTTCATTTCCAACAATTCTATTTTTGATATGGGCGTATATACATATACACGTTTAAACTGATTGTCCTCGCCCTTTATTGGGTGCACTTCTCGTAAGGGATTCTGTCTGTCCATGTAATACGTAGTTCTTTCCTTGATGGGCAGTAAGACATGTTCTGGGCATACAAAAAGAATGTACTGCTTTCTTGATTCTAGTATTTCTTTAATTAGCTTAGTACCTGAACCTCTCCATCTATTCTTGAGTAATTCAGTCAATATATCAGGCAAGGGACCAGGATCCGAATGCTGACTCTGATATAGTATAAGGAGTTGTTGAATCATATAAATCCCAGCTAAACGCTGTTCATCTGGGGTGAGATTCAAAAATGTGTGTGCTACGGTATCATCATCATACTTTCCGGGACTATCAACCCATTGAACGGCTGACCTGGCTAATTCTTGTTCATCCATAGAATCGAGAAAATGATAACCCCTTCGATCTCGCAGTAATTTGTCAGTGGTTTGGAACGAATGCTCGGAGGACCTTATATTTATTATAGGTGTATGAGAATTCCTGTTATTTTCTAGACATATCGGACGTATCGGGTCAGTAAGACATCTGGTACTATTACAAGATCTTCCTCTACCTACATAGGCTATGGTTTCTGACTGTCCTGTGGGCAGTCCTGATCCTTCCTCCTCATTTTGTTCGAACTGGTCTACCGCTAATCTCTCTTCGTGTAGGCGTTCTATTTCTTTACGGATCTTTCGGCACATGGCTATTATACAGTTTTGCTTATCATGTCTCCCTTCTGATATATTCTGGCTCCATCTGGTAAGAATTTGCATTGCTTCCGGGTCTACCCCCGGTCGGTCTTGATTTCTGATCACACAATTTATGAGGAAACGTAACAGTTCCCCCTGTATTTCCACTTTCTGGTATTCCATAGCTCTGTTAATACATTCAGAATCTCGCCCTGTTTGGACAAAATGGTATATATTATCTAGATGCATAGTCATTCCTGGTAACTTCCCTAAATACACCGCAGCTCGTCTGATACGTAATGATGCCAAGGTCATTTCGTCCTCTTTTCCGGGCACAGGGTCATATCTACAATCTATAAGAAGTTCCTTAAGCGTACGGGCATTTATGAGTTTGGGGGTACGTGAATGTGCTGACTCTTGAAAGGTAAGTTTATTTATTCTGGGTGGTGTAGAAAAAATATTGGTAGCACCTCCGGTAGCCCCGTCTGGGGTATCGGGTGTGAAAGGGTTCGTTGAACGTGATACAGCAACTATAGGTGTGGACACAGCTATAGAAGTAGCTGTAGGAACAGATGCAGAAACAGATGTGCTTGCCGGAACTTGTGTCAGGACTTGTTGCTGTAAAGATACGGATACTGGATCTTGGCGTTGAATCTCCCTGGCAGGCGGTCTATGCGGGGCGGGATTAGCATATTCGGGAGCTGCGTCATCTAAATATGAGGAAAGAAAAACATCTTCTGCGGTTCTAGGATGCCCCTTAGGATGTACCTTTATTGGAAATAATGGGGGTGGCAAGTCTTTTGGTATCTCTGGAGTAGCCTTAGGTAATCCTTCGGCCAGAAGGGGATACATACCATTCATAAGGGCATTTCTTTGTCTGTCTACTTGTTCTGATTTCACTCGGGTACCTTCTTCAATTAATAGATTTTCTCGGACTTCATTTGAATTCTCTTTACTCTTCTCTTCCTGTCTACGTGCTTTTTCTGTACGTCTATACGATTCTTTACGCCATAATTCAATGGCGTCTTTCTGTGATTGTCTAGCTTTCTTTTTCCATAATTCTTCCTCTACATTTACGATGCACTCTGCATCCCAGGTCCCAGTCGCGGGCCACCTCTGACTTTCTGGTAATTCCTTAGTGTAGTCTACCCATAAATCAAGAAATAATATAGCGTCTAAGCCGTGTTTATGATACATGAAGTACCCTGGAGTGTCCCTAGGAGGAATAGGAACAGCTTCTTCGTGTACTCCTTTTCTAGTTGTGAACTGTCTTAATTTCGAAAAGAGCGGCATATTGAGAACTGATCTGATACTTGATCTTGAACAAACTTAATACAGTAATCACAATAATGAACAGTCATTCATACCACAATATGCAGAACGTACTAAAAACATTTGACATTTAACATTCCTGAGCAAACAATGATGATGACGATCTAAGGAAAACTTAATCACTTAAACATAATACTCGGCATTATCTGAATTATTCTGAATTTATATACTTGATATACTAGATATACTGCTAAACAGTACAGATACACTGCTGAAACAGTGCAGACCGGATTTGTGTACCCAAACCCGTCTGGACCGGCACAACTTATGTGCACGCCAGAACGCCCTCCCAGTAATGGTACTCACCGGGTAGCTCGGAACGGAAGGCCTCGGAAACTGAACTGAATTTGAACCGGACTGGACTCGACTCGAACACCTCGGAAACCGGACTCGACTTGGGACTTCGGAAACTGGTGGGTCTCTGTATACCTCGGATCTTGCTCTCTCAGCTAGGCTCTGGTCGGGATACTTCGCACTTCTCACCGCCTCGTCTGGGTGTTGATCGCAGCCTCAGTCGCCCCCGCTTGACCGGAGGGAGATACAGGAAATCCTGCTGGTACGCGTTATGTCCGTCCAGCTGTGGCAGGAGACCGGGCCTGCAACGCACCGCCGGCGCGTGAGATGAGAAAGTGTCCCTGTTCGGGCGCCATTCATGTGGTAAATAATTTAATTACCGGGACTTAATTTGATACAGAAACATAATAAAATAGCTCAGTAAATAAGAGGCAGAATCCGTGGTATTAGAGGTTCGGAATGGGCTTTATTCCAGTGGTCGATTATAATCGGTTGCTCCAAGTTCCATCACCACGAAGGTTCAGGAAGTGAAGTACATACGTTATTGACAATCAATTACTTTTATACAATAGGCATTACAGTGAAGCAAATACAAGAGGCGTAACAATTGATAGTGGTGATAATATATTCGTGCGTAGCAAAAATAGGCGTAACTGGGAGTGATTTAAAGAACGTCATCAGATGTGATGTCATAAGAGGGTGGTTACATGAAAGAATTTCGCAATGTCAGCAGAAATACTTGGCAGAAATGCGCGCGCAGCAGCATGACGTGTGATTGACGTGCGACTAGGGGGTGAAGGGGACTTGACATTTAGCTCTACATGTGGCGACAGAAGTCTGGAGGGTCAAGTCAACCTAATCCCAAATCATATCTAACATCCTATGTTTAAAGAACTAATTTATCCAAAAGAGAGAGGTCTCTTCGAGTAGAATCTTATTCTATACTGACTATACTGACTGTTAGTGCGTGTACAAGCGTCTAAGTGTCTACACTAGATGCGAGGGCGGAAATCTTCCATAGTAATAGGGCTATGAATTACTTGCGTAAAGACAGAGAAGCCGAGCCTTTGCTCGGTAGCTGGAAGAATGTTTACTTAAACTACTGGACAGGAATGCATCGGGCAGGGAACGGAGCAGATAATTTCGAAGTTGAAATACAGTTTTTGGCAGGCAGCAGGCTGATGTCAGGCTTCGTGAGCCGCGCAGAGAATGAGACAAAGTTCATGGTCGCAGATGCAGGCTCGGACTGGAGCTTCAGAGGCAGAAAGCAAGAAAAGCTTGATGACAGAATCAGGGCCTACTTGCCTGGACTGTAAAAATGGCATAAGTGAACCATATAAAGCCGGTGGCCTTTCATATTTAAGAATGGAATATCCGGCCTATTCATGGCGGATCTGACAGAGGACATGTTGACGGTGGACGCACATGTGTTTGCGTCTTCATAACTGGAACTGGAGGGAACATACATGTACTTGTAACATGCACATAGAACCGTTGGGGTCCAAGATAGGGGACATAACTGACCAGAAAAATCCATATTTCCACAGGCGATCTCCTTCACTCCAGCCATTCCGGGAGCAAGAAAGGGTCCATACACCTTCAGCCAATCCCCTCACTCAGGAGTCATCACACTCCTGCCTCATACCTAACCTACTTACACAGACAGTCTGCACAGAACCTCTGCCACCACAAGGTGGTGCTCACGAGCTGCATACAGAATCCAAAGATTTTGTTGGAAATGCCCTTTCATTAGATACCATGTCCATGCCCTTGCTAAGCCAAGCCCCATCATTAGTGGGAGGGTTTATTGTATCTTCCAGCGCCCTCAGCTCTTCATCCTGCAAGAGGGATAGGGCCATATGTATGAAACTTTGGTTTTGCGATTCTCAAATAGCGATTTTTAAAGAATTGCTGTTTGAGAATCGCAAAATGCTATGTATGTAGGATTTGCAAATAATTTTGCGAATCCTACATATTCCTTAATTGCGAATCGCAAATTGCAATTCGCAATTAAGGAATACCTCCCCGTTCATTCCTATGGGCCTAGAGGCCCATAGGAATGAATGGGAAGACATTCTCAATTAGAGAATCGCAAATTGAGAATGCAATATCAAGGGTGCCAGGGTCTCAAAAGGACACCCTGTTGCACCCCTGAAATTTACATGTGTGCACATGTGGCATACATACATGCCCTATGAAAAATGCAAAAAAGTGAATTTTTCAAAGAAATCGCAAATTATCATCGACTTGAAGTTGGTGGTAATTTAAGGCCAAATTGCACTTTTTCTGGGCCCCTTACATTGCATTTAAGGAATCGCAATTTGCGATTCCTTAAATGCAATCGCAAAATAAGGAATCGCAAATTTTGCGATTCCTTATTTTGTGAGGCTGTTTTTCTTTCATACATCCCACTTAGCCAAATTGCGATTTGAAACGCCGAAAATCTGCGAATTTCGGCGTTTGCGATCACAATTTTGAATGATACATATGGCCCATAATGTCAAAAGGGCTGGTGAAAAATGGACGCATGACTGGATTATTGCCCAAGAACGCCCAGATATTCATACTTTTCATACCTGAGCTGGTCATTGTTCTTGACTCTATGTACCCTCAAAATATATTATCTACTGGCGGTCGCCAATAGGTACTTATAGTTAGGTCTGCTTTTCCGCAGACCAAGTGTTTTTTGGTTTACTAATAACTTTACCCTTGCTTGACGAATCTTTACTAAATATTTCAAAACAAACTTTCACCCACCTCAGCTCCTTCCTGATAAGTTTCGGAGTGATCCATCAAGAAGGCCCGAGTGTGGTGTAAATCAGTTCAGTAGTTTTTGAGACATCTGGGGTAAAAAATAATTGTATATTTTGGCAGTTGGGCTCACAAAAGTCTTGAGAAACTCTTGCGGGAGCACCAATTCATAAATAGAGCATTCTGATTGGCCCAGGGAGCTATATTTTTCTTGGGCCGTCTCGCTCTTGTGGGAGCGAGAGCCAGCATGCTGATTGGCTGGCTGTTGGAATGTTAGAAATGAAATGGCCGTCATTACTGTTTACTGTGAAAAATTGCAGGTGTTGTGGAACTTTAGGAATAATGCTATATAAGGGGGCAGCAGAAAGGCATGCTGTCCCCCTAAATTTAGAGAGGAAGTGTCTAAGGGATAACTACTGTGAAGATATTACATGTATATTGTTTTTAACAAATGTTTACAATCTTGCAGGTCTCTCGCAGGGTCGTGAAAAGTAAATTGGAATAGATGAGGTCTCAAGGCACTCTGTTAGTAGGAACGCATATTGTGGTCCTTGTCTTTGAGAGGAAGTGTGTGATCGATATGTACTGTGATGATTAGAAGGTTAAGTCTTTTTTTTTTAAATGTTACAATCTCATGAGACTTTAGAGGGATCGTGAAAGTAGAAAGGTGTAGGTGATGTTTGAATACACTTTGCAATGCACACTTGTAACTGTATGAAGGAGTCTTACTGGAGATGGTGTTTATCAAACTACTATTTATTCTCATTGGTTTGAGATGAGTTGTGAATAGAGTTAAGGTTCCTCCAAAAACCCTACTAAGCACACCCGTCCGTTGAGAGAGAAGTCCGAAAGGAGAGGCCAGTCACTCTTCATACCTTACTACATGCACCCATTACCCGAGAGAGAGGTCTGAAATTAGAACATAGTCCCTCCCCACACCCTACTACGCACATCTATCATTACAGAGAGAGGTCTCAGGAGAGAGGCCAGTCCCTCCACACACCCTACTACACACACCCGCCATCTGAGAGAGAGTTCTGAAAGGAGAGGGCAGTTGCATCCTTCCTATGCACATCTGTCATCTGAGAGAGAGGACTGAAAGGGAAGTCCAGTCCCTCCCAACACCCTACTACACACACCTATCATTACAGAGAGAGGTCTCAGCAGAGAGGCCAGCACCAACACACACTGTACTAAGCATATCTGTAATCTGACAGAGAGGACTCAATGGAGAGGGAAGTCCCTCCACACACCCTACTATGAATCCCTGCCATCCAAGAGAGAAGTCTCAGTGGAGTAGTAGTTCCTTCATATACCCTACTAAGCAAATGTGTCATTGGAGTGTGAGGTGTGAAAGGAGAGGGGGGTCCCTTCCTATACTCTAGTATGCACACCCTTTATACAAGGAAGGGCTCCCGGTGAAGAGGCTAGTCGCTCCCACATATGACTATTTCCCTACAAGTATGTTGCGATCCCACAAGAGGCTCACGGGAGTAGAGTGCAAGCTTCGGGGGGAGGCTTGCCGCATGAAGCTGGTGGGATCCCGCAAGAGGCTCACGGGAGTAGAGTGCGAGCTTCAGGGGGGGAGGCTTGCCGCATGAAGCTGGTGGGATCCCGCAAGAGGCTCATGGGAGTAGAGTGCGAGCTTCAGGGGGGGAGGCTTGCCGCATGAAGCTGGTGCGATCCCGCAAGAGGCTCATGGGAGTAGAGTGCAAGCTTCAGGGGGGAGGCTTGCCGCATGAAGCTGGTGCGATCCCGCAGGAGGCTCACGGGAGTAGAGTGCAAGCTTCGGGGGGGAGGCTTGCCACATGAAGCTGGTGCGATCCCGCAAGAGGCTCACGGGAGTAGAGTGCGAGCTTCAGGGGGGGAGGCTTGCTGCATGAAGCTGGTGCGATCAGGCAAGAGGGTCACGGGAGTAGAGTGCAAGCTTCAGGGGGGGAGGCTTGCCGCATGAAGCTGGTGCGATCCCGCAAGAGGCTCACAGGAGTAGAGTGCAAGCTTCGGGGGGGGAGGCTTGCCGCATGATGTTGGTGCGATCCTGCAAGAGGCTCACGGGAGTAGAGTGCAAGCTTCAGGGGGGAGGCTTCCCGCATGAAGCTGGTGCGATCCCGCAAGAGGCTCACGGGAGTAGAGTGCAAGCTTCAGGGGGGGAGGCTTGCCGCATGAAGCTGGTGCGATCCTGCAAGAGGCTCACGGGAGTAGAGTGCAAGCTTCAGGGGGGAGGCTTGCCGCATGAAGCTGGTGCGATCCCGCAAGAGGCTCACAGGAGTAGAGTGCAAGCTTTAGGGGGGAGGCTTGCCGCATGAAGCTGGTGCGATCCCGCAAGAGGCTCACAGGAGTAGAGTGCAAGCTTCAGGGGGGGAGGCTTGCCGCATGAAGCTGGTGCGATCCCTCAAGAGGCTCACGGGAGTAGAGTTCAAGCTTCGGGGGGAGGCTTGCCGCATGAAGCTGGTGCGATCCCGCAAGAGGCTCACGGGAGTAGAGTGCGAGCCTCGGGGGGAGGCTTGCCGCATGAAGCTGGTGCGATCCCGCAAGAGGCTCACGGGAGTAGAGTGCAAGCTTCAGGGGGGAGGCTTGCCGCCTGAAGCTGGTGCGATCCCGCAAGAGGCTCACAGGAGTAGAGTGCAAGCTTCAGGGGGGAGACTTGCCGCTTGAAACTGGTGCGATCCCGCAAGAGGCTCACGGGAGTAGAGTGCAAGCTTCAGGGGGGAGGCTTGCCGCATGAAGCTGGTGCAATCCCGCAAGAGGCTCACGGGAGTAGAGTGCAAGCTTCAGGGGGGAGGCTTGCCGCATGAAGCCGGTGCGATCCCGCAAGAGGCTCACAGGAGTAGAGTGCAAGCTTCAGGGGGGGAGGCTTGCCGCATGAAGCCGGTGCCATCCCGCAAGAGGCTCACAGGAGTAGAGTGCAAGCTTCGGGGGGAGGCTTGCTGCATGATGTTGGTGCGATCCCGCAAGAGGCTCACGGGAGAAGAGTGCGAGCTTCGGGGGGAGGCTTGCCGCATGAAGCTGGTGCGATCCCGCAAGAGGCTCACAGGAGTAGAGTGCGAGCTTCAGGGGGGGAGGCTTGCCGCATGAAGCTGGTGCGATCCCGCAGGAGGCTCACGGGAGTAGAGTGCAAGCTTCAGGGGGGGAGGCTTGCCACATGAAGCTGGTGCGATCCCGCAAGAGGCGCACGGGAGTAGAGTGCGAGCTTCAGGGGGGGAGGCTTGCTGCATGAAGCTGGTGCGATCAGGCAAGAAGCTCACGGGAGTAGAGTGCAAGCTTCAGGGGGGGAGGCTTGCCGCATGAAGCTGGTGCGATCCCGCAAGAGGCTCACAGGAGTAGAGTGCAAGCTTCGAGGGGGAGGCTTGCCGCATGATGTTGGTGCGATCCTGCAAGAGGCTCACGGGAGTAGAGTGCAAGCTTCAGGTGGGAGGCTTCCCGCATGAAGCTGGTGCGATCCCGCAAGAGGCTCACGGGAGTAGAGTGCAAGCTTCAGGGGGGAGGCTTGCCGCATGAAGCTGGTGCGATCCTGCAAGAGGCTCACGGGAGTAGAGTGCAAGCTTCAGGGGGAGGCTTGCCGCATGAAGCTGGTGCGATCCCGCAAGAGGCTCACAGGAGTAGAGTGCAAGCTTTAGGGGGGAGGCTTGCCGCATGAAGCTGGTGCGATCCCGCAAGAGGCTCACAGGAGTAGAGTGCAAGCTTCAGGGGGGGAGGCTTGCCGCATGAAGCTGGTGCGATCCCTCAAGAGGCTCACGGGAGTAGAGTTCAAGCTTCGGGGGGAGGCTTGCCGCATGAAGCTGGTGCGATCCCGCAAGAGGCTCACGGGAGTAGAGTGCGAGCCTCGGGGGGAGGCTTGCCGCATGAAGCTGGTGCGATCCCGCAAGAGGCTCACGGGAGTAGAGTGCAAGCTTCAGGGGGAGGCTTGCCGCCTGAAGCTGGTGCGATCCCGCAAGAGGCTCACAGGAGTAGAGTGCAAGCTTCAGGGGGGAGACTTGCCGCTTGAAACTGGTGCGATCCCGCAAGAGGCTCACGGGAGTAGAGTGCAAGCTTCAGGGGGGGAGGCTTGCCGCATGAAGCTGGTGCAATCCCGCAAGAGGCTCACGGGAGTAGAGTGCAAGCTTCAGGGGGGAGGCTTGCCGCATGAAGCCGGTGCGATCCCGCAAGAGGCTCACAGGAGTAGAGTGCAAGCTTCAGGGGGGGGGAGGCTTGCCGCATGAAGCCGGTGCCATCCCGCAAGAGGCTCACAGGAGTAGAGTGCAAGCTTCGGGGGGAGGCTTGCTGCATGATGTTGGTGCGATCCCGCAAGAGGCTCACGGGAGAAGAGTGCGAGCTTCGGGGGGAGGCTTGCCGCATGAAGCTGGTGCGATCCCGCAAGAGGCTCACAGGAGTAGAGTGCAAGCTTCAGGGGGGGAGGCTTGCCGCATGAAGCTGGTGCGATCCCGCAAGAGGCTCACGGGAGTAGAGTGCGAGCTTCAGGGGGGGAGGCTTGCCGCATGAAGCTGGTGCGATCAGGCAAGAGACTCACGGGAGTAGAGTGCAAGCTTCAGGGGGGGAGGCTTGCCGCATGAAGCTGGTGTGATCCCGCAAGAGGCTCACAGGAGTAGAGTGCAAGCTTCGGGGGGAGGCTTGCCGCATGATGTTGGTGCGATCCCGCAAGAGGCTCACGGGAGTAGAGTGCAAGCTTCAGGGGGAGGCTTGCCGCATGAAGCTGGTGCGATCCCGCAAGAGGCTCACGGGAGTAGAGTGCAAGCTTCAGGGGGGGAGGCTTGCCGCATGAAGCTGGTGCGATCCTGCAAGAGGCTCACGGGAGTAGAGTGCAAGCTTCAGGGGGGAGGCTTGCCGCATGAAGCTGGTGCGATCCCGCAAGAGGCTCACAGGAGTAGAGTGCAAGCTTCAGGGGGGGAGGCTTGCCGCATGAAGCTGGTGCGATCTCGCAAGAGGCTCACGGGAGTAGAGTGCAAGCTTCGGGGGGAGGCTTGCCGCATGAAGCTGGTGCGATCCCGCAAGAGGCTCACGGAAGTCGAGTGCAAGCTTCAGGGGGGAGGCTTGCCGCATGAAGCTGGTGCGATCCCGCAAGAGGCTCACGGGAGTAGAGTGCAAGCTTCAGGGGGGAGGCTTGCCGCATGAAGCTGGTGCGATCCCGCAAGAGGCTCACGGGAGTAGAGTGCAAGCTTCAGGGGGGAGGCTTGCCGCATGAAGCTGGTGCGATCCCGCAAGAGGCTCACAGGAGTAGAGTGCAAGTTTCAGGGGGGAGGCTTGCCGCATGAAGCTGGTGCGATCCCGCAAGAGGCTCACGGGAGTAGAGTGCAAGCTTCAGGGGGGAGGCTTGCCGCATGAAGCTGGTGCAATCCCGCAAGAGGCTCACGGGAGTAGAGTGCAAGCTTCAGGGGGGAGGCTTGCCGCATGAAGCCGGTGCGATCCCGCAAGAGGCTCACAGGAGTAGAGTGCAAGCTTCAGGGGGGGAGGCTTGCCGCATGAAGCCGGTGCGATCCCGCAAGAGGCTCACAGGAGTAGAGTGCAAGCTTCGGGGGGAGGCTTGCCGCATGATGTTGGTGCGATCCCGCAAGAGGCTCACGGGAGTTGAGTGCAAGCTTCAGGGGGGAGGCTTGCCGCATGAAGCTGGTGGGATCCCGCAAGAGGCTCACGGGAGTAGAGTGCAAGCTTCAGGGGGGAGGCTTGCCGCATGAAGCTGGTGCGATCCCGCAAGAGGCTCACGGGAGTAGAGTGCAAGCTTCAGGGGGGAATCTTGCCGCATGAAGCTGGTGCGATCCCGCAAGAGGCTCACAGGACTAGCGTGCAAGCTTCAGGGGGGGAGGCTTGCCGCATGAAGCTGGTGCGATCCCGCAAGAGGCTCACAGGAGTAGAGTGCAAGCTTCGGGGGGAGGTTTGCCGCATGAAGCTGGTGCGATCGTGCAAACCTATATTGCAAACAAATGTTAAGGACGTCATAGGAAGTGATATCCTATGCCCCACATGACCCCATGTCACATGACCTTACATCACAACATCACAAAGTAACGCAAAATTGCGCTATGCGCTGCTTTGCTTTATTTTGTATTATGGGGACATTCCATGGATGGTGCATAGGGATTTCCATGCAACAACCCATGGGTTTTGACACAAATCCTTATCTACAAACAGTGTTAGACAGGAAATGATGCCAAACTCTTAGGCCTCCTCGAGGCAGGCGTAACGATGAGAAATGTTCTAATTTCTTTTTGTTTTTCCCACTACGCATGTCTGCTGCATTGTGCAGCCCACATACAAAGAGGGAACACCTTGAAGCATTGTTTTGTACTGGAAGGGACTCCTTGCCGTACACATCCTGTGCTTCAGAGAATGCACACCCCTTGCACTCTGGCACAAGGTCGCGTGCATCGATAGAATATTATTCACTATTCGTATAATGAAAAACAGACAGACAGTGAGGAATGCAGAGCCCCTGTGTGTTCTTAGCACTGGTTTTGGCACCCCTGAGGCCAAGGGTTGCACAGACACTGCCAGGGGTCTCAAGGGAAAAGCCAGGGTTTGCAGCTGCGACCCCTGGCAACCCCTAAATGATGTCCATGCTTAGAGGGGTGGGAGGTTGGAAATCTGATGGGACTTTCAAGGGCCCACACATGACACTGAGACCTTCTAGGCGCTATCCGCCTTAGGGTCTCCCTCTTGCTGAGGCAGTCCTGCAAAGACCAGGAACCTCTGCAGCCACGTTTTGGAAGCAGTGTATGTTCTATCCGAGGATGACTCCCAGGCGTTTACACCTCTGCGGTTGAGAAAATGTCAAGTCAGCTGAAGTACAAAAAAAACATTTTTCCAAACCTGTTAGATGCGAGCGCATCACAAAAATAGCCACTGAGACAGATGCTTTAAAGGTCACACTGCTCGGGAGGTGATGCGCTGTCTGGGTACAAACACCTCTTAAAGTAGGAGCATTGTTTCTGGGTGCAACACGCATGCGCTTAGCACAGGGGAGATGATTCTCATGGGAGACAGAACTGGCCTGAACAAAGGTGTCCAGCACCGAGGCAGGCCAGCCTCCCATAAAGCGAGCTGCTCGTGGGCGTGGCATCCATGGTGGTGTATGGAATACTCGTTACACTTACAAACAGCCTTGTTACTTACTTGTAATCTTCATTACTTTCTCGTCCAGTGTATTTGTAGCAGTCCTAACATAAAGAGGGGGAAAAACAGAGGCAGGGTGATGTAACACCATGAAGATTTTAATACTCGAAAAAAAACTCATGGTACCACGCACACACCGCAGTCTTTGGTGAAACCCTAACCTACTGTAAACAGTAATCATACATAAAGGTGGGCAGATAATCACCAGGTGGGGGTATTACAAACAGGGTTTAGGGTAAAGCAGGTGGAGATGGCGTCCACCCACTATTTTCACACTGTGGACACATCCACCCTGCCAAGAAGTCGGCCCCAGTGAAATATGCTGAACTTGTCCCGAGGTCATTTCAGACACCGGACGTCCATCAACGCCTGCACGTTGTCTGCCTCCATTCCAAGCAGCAAGGTGCAGGCAGTCAGAGGGCTTTGTTATTTCGAATTCCATCTGAGGCCAGAACAAAGGCCGATGTTAAGGGGTCATCAGGACTCCTTTTGATTGAGTATTCTGGCTGGGAGCTATCGGGAGCCTCACCCCTAGATGCATGGAAGATGTGTTGGTCTGGCCCAGTATTTACACAAATAATTTAAATACCACTATTCTGTTTTATTGATTTATTTTCATAGTGCTACTCATCCCAATCCAGGGCGTTGGAGCGCTTTACATCACACTTACACATTATACATTGACAATAAATCAATGTGGGTAAATCAATGTACCGGATGTGTTACATAAGACTGTGAGTGTTACCAGGTGAAGGAGTCACATGTCCTCCATAGCTCACTGTGCTATATGCGAAGGATTACAATTTATGAACTGCAAGTAACAAAAGGATCTCTGTGTTAAAAGCAGTAACCCACTTATCCATCTACATAAAATTAAAATCTGTCTTATGTGAGTCACATGATGGGCTTTGCAGGAGACATATTAACCCTCTATGCTACTCTGATTTAAAACTGGGACTAGACCAAACACAGATCTCTGCAGTAAGTGCATGAACCTCCAGAGCTATCTTCCCATTAATATTATAGTATAAAAACATTTCGGTAGTGAAACCATAAAAGCACAAACAACCAATTACAGTGAGTAAAGACAAGGCAATTCCATGACAAAAAATCACAATAGCATTTAAAACGAGCCCCAAGTTCAGTTAAATAAGCTTCCCATAAAGTAGCATCAAACTATCATAAATATATGTAATAAAGGGCATAGCGCATGATGTACCGTAAGCAGGGTATGCATGGTAGTTGCCACCAAGGAACCCGAAAAGGATCTCCTGCAATTGATCATTATTTCCCACCATCGGGTGAGCCGTATTCAGACGGAATCTTACAAGGTAGCACCTTTGTGTGCTGGGAATAATAAGCAGGTAGGGCTCTGTGCCAAAAGTTGTCCTTAATAAAGTGTAGGTTCTGACCTGCATCTTACCACTTTGCCTAGATTCTCTGCTGGTTGCCAGTAGGGCTACCAGCTCCTTTTTAACAAGGGATTTTGAGTTCCTCATAAGGGGCTGTGGCTTATCGAAGCACTCATGGCAACCAATTAGATACAGCTGTGTCTTAACGTACGGTGGCCACAGAAAACAGTGTACATTCTCCAGGGCCAAACAGTCTGCGATAATGGCCTTATTAAGGGTGGTTTCAGGACAGCACCAAATAGAAATCCATAATAGTGTCGAGCAGACTTAATTGTATCCACTAAGTGTTGTCAACCCAGCTCATCACAGCATACACTGGCATGAACTCACTGGGGTGGCCACAACAAGTTGTGCAGGAAGGTTTGTGCGGGGTTGAATCACAATAGCCCCAGAAATCAGCCCCATACGAGGCAGCCGAAATACATCTGGCTTTATAAATGGTGAGCATGGCTTCAAGGGGTGACGAGCTGAGGGGCATATTATCAAGAAACAGCGTTAAAATTATCGCCACTTTAGCGGCAGAAAACTGCTGCTAAAGCGGCGATAATGGGCTTGATAATATGCCCGTGAGAATTCCCATAGAAGCCCATGTTCTGGTGTCAACATGGGCTTCTATTGGAATTCTCTGCGGCATATTATCAAGCTCATTATGGCCGCTTTAGCGGCAGTTTTATGCCGCTAAAGCGGCGATAATTTTAACGCCGTGCTTGATAATATGCCCCCCAGTTTCTTCCCAAACTTGAGAACTGCTGCCCAGTTCTGTTCAAAGAGCGTGCATTTGACCATTATGGGCTGCTGCCAAGAACAGCAATTGGTAAAGGGGTTCCCCAGTAAGAGAAAGCTGTAACTGTCTGAATTCTGGCTCCAGTAAGCCAGTGGAATTCAAACTTTTTAATGCCACGCCCCCCCAGTGAAAAAAATAATAATCAGGCCCCACCCCTTAGTATTTTTTAAAATATTCAATTAAATAGGTAATGTTTAAATTTGTCTAGACTCATTTAAGCATTGCAGTTAAGTTTTGTTATCTTTTTAAAAATGCAATCAAATACATGATTGCCAAACATACTATTGTGGTCAGGCAGGCCTTACCAACGTGTAAAAGTATCAACAGTATGATTATTGGAAATGGGTGCGGGGGTTTTGAAGAATATTTGGAGTTCTTTCGCTATTGACACACTCCAAGCTAGGATACAAATGACAAAAGATGTGAGTGATGGCTCATTCCTGAGGGGCTTACTGCCACTAATTTTTTTCTGCGTAAAACAAAGAACTTATCACAATAATGCTTCTTCTGGCCAGAGCCTGTGCCCGCCCCCCCCACCCCTCCCCGGGAGCACTTCAGATCAACCTCTAGGGGGCCTGAGCCCAGTTTAAAGACCACTACAGTAGTCTGCAAAGAAAAAAAAAACACACAAAGCTAGCGGTATCCCTCTAGAACAGCACCGGATTTAACAATAACTCAATATATCTACTGGTGATATATTCCATTCACCACAAGTGTGCAATCTTGGTTTGCACCCGCCAGCACAATGCCGTTCCAGTTACTGGAATGTACGTGAAAAAAACAGCACCAAATGCACCACTCAACTTGTACAATGTAATTTAAATAAGTCCAAATCCTTAGAGTTTTTTTCTTTTCAAAAAGTTCTTCTTTATTGTGCAGTTTGTCATGCAATTATTAAAACTTCCAAAACAGCCAAAGCAGCCGACGTGTTTCGTCCACCTCTGGACTTCTTCAGGGCTGCAACAAATTTATACAAAAGAAGAAATGTAATATAAATGACACACATAAGGACTGAGCACAAACAATTATGTCAACACAATAGAGGACATTATAAACATAACAGACACAATCCAATACAATTGGACACAAACACCAATACAATTACATCTGACATAAATAACAATTAAAAATCAACATATAATATTGCAAAAGTGATCCATATTTCATAAAATATCTATTTAATATTTACAACATCGTATTCGTGACATGTTGACTGGTTGAAATGGCAGGTAAGTGTGTGATAAGTATATGAACACTCCTCTCAATATGTCACATTAAAAAGCCTGACAGGGCTAGTTTAACAAAAAAGTGAGACCAATGTCAGGCAATAGGTGGCAAACCAAAAAAAGCCTAATATGAAATATGTTTGTAAAAGGAGTTAAACGTAAATCTCTAACAGGTGAGCAAAGTCTTTTACTCAGTAGGGGCAACGTTAGTAAACCCCAGTCTTAATCTGACACAAAACGGGGGGAGCCAGGAGAGAAACAGTTGCTAGGGAAAAAAGGAAGGTATGTACCCACCAAAAGAATGGAATTGATGTCACCGTCTTTAGGTTCTTTTTTACTTTCTTATCCCTCACTACTTCAATTTGTAGTATTGCTGGAAATGATAATCAAAGTCACTGGGGGAAAGAACAAACACATAGGGCGCGCCAGTGTGACAAAGGGTTAAGCACATAGAACCTCTAAATTAAGGGTCATGAAAATTTCTTACTCACTTTTTAATAAAACATACAATCCGATGTAGAAAGGTTGTCTATTAAGTAGCCCAAATGAAGCATGTCAATATAATGGTGGTTCTATATAGAAAGTCATCCAATGATAAGAGCAGCTATATCACTTTCCAAGGTACCTATGATAAAAGATATGTATATGGAACATCCAATCAATAATGAATCGTCAAAGTTCATATAATCATATTACATCAAAGAGGTTAAAAGGGAAAAGCATCATCAGATGGGGAACCCTAAGTGAATGTAGGGAAGAAGCCATACAGGACCAAGAAATATTTAAACGAAAAACAGAAAACAAAAAACAAAAAACCTGCCCCCATGACCTAAACATGTACTTTTATTGTGCCCTTCTCGGCACCTAACCATCGAATGTAATGGTTTTATAGAGCCAAACCAAAAAGTATGTGCATGAAAGAAACGCCCTCATAACCTCAGAAGATCCCCCTGTCGTGCCCATCTCGGCATTCAGTCATCAAGGGAATTAAATCCAAAGAGCTTAAGGCAATCAAAATGAGAGGAAAAAATATATAAGTATGAAGTACCCTGGAAAAATCTAAATGCAAAATCACCATAAAGCAACATCTAAGAAGAGGCGAGAGGCTGTGCAATAAAGATATGGACTGCCCCATGTCATCTCATAGATATAATCTCAAACCGCAAACTAAACCTCGGGAGGCAAGTGTTGAGAGAGCCGGGCAAATAAACTTACCCGATTCCGTATCGTTATCCTAATGAGAAATGGCACCGACCCTGTCAGGTAGCAACAGGACCTATGATTGAAGGTTCTTGCTTATATAGTATCCATAATAGGTGAAAGTGATAACACCTGAGTTCTAGATCCCGAAGCGCGGGAATTTCAAACATCGATCAAAGGTCCAATAAAAAAGAGTAAGTAACTGGCCGCCATCTTTGAAAGGTATTGTAAACCTATGTGGTGGTCAAAAGAATCAGAAGTATAAATGGTTTTGTATTTAACAATGAAAGCCAAAAATATAATATAATTGCTAAGTATGTGTAAACCAAGAGATATTTGGAAGAGCTATGTAGATAATGCCAATAAATAACGTTTAATAGGACATCGAATAACGGATTGGAGATGACGTAAACAAGCGCCATTTTGGAAAAGTAAGCATGTAATAAAAGAGACGGTTGGGGATAAAGTAAACGAGCGCCATATTAGAGAAGTGATGAAATTAAGGTATCATACGAGAATGAGATTATTACTAACAGAAAGATTCCAATGAAATTAATCAAATAAAGCTGCCATTTAAAAGTTGTCGATGAGGCCAAGATCGGGAAAGAGAAAAGATGGTATGTAATGATGTAAAAGCCAGAAAGAAGCATGGGTAAAGGTAAGGGCTCACACAAAACCAACTTCCCACAACAACGTAGTTAGCAAGCGGTCGTTAGGTTTAACAGAGAGAGTAGTATTTAGGGCTAAGGCTTAAGAGGGGGAAAGGTAAATATGTTCATAAGTCAGTTTAAGGTGAGAAACAGGGGCAAGTCTCTGTCATGTCACGGTGAGGGTATTTAGTAAGTCAAAGCGAACCACGGAAATTTTGCTAGATTAGAATCCCCTAAAGAGGGATAGGAGGCTAGAGAGGGGCACCATGAGAGGAGGTGGCCAAAGGAGCCCACTTGCAAAGGTTATCCAACCGTATTTTGCCCAATGGGGCTCAAGCTTCTCAAAAAGTGTAACTATGAGAGGGGAGAAGGGACAAATATGTATTTGGCCAAAGTCATATGTCATACGGAAAGAAGTGCTCATCAAACGCATAAAAAAGAACATATCATCTCAGGAACTATAACAAAACCAACCACAAATGGTCGTTCTTATGAAACATACTGAGGGCAGTACATTGATCGTTTTGTACTGATATCATTACAGGCATCGTGTGGCGTAAATACAGACAGTATAAAGTGTGGCCACAGAAAAGGGAACTTATATGGTGGTCTGCTAGTTTTAAAGAAAATAGTGCATTTCTGATTCACTATTATGACCCATTTCCACACAACTGAGTCTGCATATCCAACTAGCTTCATTTCTTCTTAAATCCTGTTCTCTATTTCCTCCCCTAGGGGATATCGGTATATGGTCTATTCCAAAAAACCATAACTCATTAGATTTATGTTGTTCTTCCTGGAAATGCGATGTAAGGGGATATCTAAGATCCCCATTGTTTACTGCCCTAAGATGTTCTTGTATCCTAACCCTTAATTCTCTTTTGGTACTGCCTACATATATCTTGTTACATGGGCATCCCAGAATGTATGTCACAAACTTGGTTTTGCACGTGATGATGTGTTTGATCCTGTGCACTCTTTCAGTGTTAAATTAGAAAGTACGAGTTCTGTTTTTTCCAATTTTACAGACGCAACACTTAGTACATGTGAAAAACCCCCCTTGACCTTCCCTCATCCAATTAGAAATTTTAGGGGATGTAACCAGGCTAGGGCAAAGCATATTTCTCAAATTTTGGCCACGCCTATAGGTAACCCTAGGGTTTTTGGTTATTTCATCCTTAAGGCCTGGAACTTCCTCAAGCAGTCTCCAGTGTTTCCGCAAGATGTTAAAAATCTTGCTACTGTCCCTGTTGTAACCAGTTACAAGGGCAGTGGGCGAACATTCCCCTTTCTTCTTACGTGGCATTCTTTCTCCAAGTGTGCTTTCTCGTTTAACATTCAAGGCCCTCCTCTCAGTTTTATTCATCAGGGTGACGGGATAACCCCTTGCCAAGAATCTCTTTTTGGTTTCTGTTACATTCTGAATAAATGTTTCCTGGGTGCTGCAGATCCTTCTCATTCTTATCATCTCCCCGAAAGGGATATTTTTTACCACATGTCGGGAATGGGCACTATCATAATGTAAAACACTATTGCAAGCAGTGTTTTTTCGATGGACTGTACTTTGTATTACATTGTCGTGAACAAAGAATTGGATGTCAAGAAAGTCAATCCTCTCCTTATTCCAATTTAAGGTGAATTTCACGTTATATGGATTATCATTAAGATAATTATGGTAATCCATAAGATCAGGGACAGGTCCATTCCAGATAATAATAACATCGTCGATGTACCTGCCCCAAAAAAGTACATACTCCGTCCATGTGGTGGAATGTCTGCCCCAGGCATGCACCCGCTCAAACCAGCCCATAAATAGGCCAGCGTAAGCGGGCGCAAACCTGGAACCCATGGCCGTACCCTGTATCTGCTGGAACCACTCATTGTCATGAAGGAAGTAATTTTTAGACAGAATTATATCTGTCATTTCCATTATCATTTCATTATGGGCCAAATGGTCAGACGTCCTTTGTCCCAGGTAGAACTCCATAGCTCTAACACCAAACTCCTTTTTAATGCTGGTGTAGAGACTGGTTACATCAAGAGTGACAAAAACCATAGAATCCAACCATTCCAATCCCTCAAATTTTGATAAAATGTCCTTGCTGTCTTTTACATACACAGGTAATTTCTGCACCAATGGCTGAAGAAAACCATCCACGTATTCAGATAGCCTTTCCGTTGGGGAGTTGATACCGGAAATTATTGGTCGCCCAGGTGGAAAAGGGCCTCCCTTGTGGACCTTGGGTAGGATATAAATACATGGGAAAGTAGGTTCCATGACTGTCAAATACCTGTATTCTTTTTCATCCAGAAGGCCAATTTCCCGCCACTCAAAAAGTTTAGTGTTGATGTGGTTACATAGTGGTCTAATGGGATTAAGGGTTAGTTTCTTATAGCAGGTGGTATCCACTAATTGCCTCTCAATTTCCCCCATGTAATCTACCTTTTCCATCACAACAACATTACCCCCTTTATCCGCCTCACGGATGACTAGTGTGGGATTAGATCTTAATTCTTTGAGTGCCTGATTTTCGGTCATAGAAAGGTTAAATGTCATACTACTCGTTCTAGTGTGTGATGCCTTCAGATTGTATAAATCATGATTGACCCTCTCGTGAAAAATGTCAATATTAGGATGTGTCCCCGTTGGCATGAATTTGGATTTCACTTTGAGGCCACTATTTATACTCAAATCCTCCGCTAAGTCCAATTCCATACGTAGGGAATCCGTATCTATTTCTGTCTCAAACTGAATTGATAACATGGATTTAAGAGTATTAAATTCTGAGACAGTCTGCTGAACGCAAGTTCGATCAGGGTGTTTATCAATACATGGAGGCAAAACATTTGCAAAATGATCTTTTAATTTTAATTGCCGTACAAATTTATACACATCAACAAAAATGTCAACATCATCACATGTTTGAGTCGGGCAAAAACCCAAGCCCTTACTAAGGACAGATATCACACAATCAGAAAGCTCTTTTATAGATAGGTTAACAATTTTCAATTTTTCAGTCATGTTAGTCTCAAGCTCTCTTACTTCCTGGTTCCTCCCTTCCTAGATCTGGTTGTCCTTTCTGAGATCTCGTTTATCGTGCGGCCAGTTACTTACTCTTTTTTATTGGACCTTTGATCGATGTTTGAAATTCCCGCGCTTCGGGATCTAGAACTCAGGTGTTATCTGAAGCTGTTGTAGTACTTTATTCGACATATAAAAATATCATAAAAGTGCAGTGCAATGTGTGATAAAAACAGATTAAAATTATACTACAACAAATGGCTTCAGTCCATGCATAGTAAAAAAGACTAAAAAACAGCGTGTATATACACATATCAATTCCACATATCCCCTGTAATTAATAGAGTGAACAATAATAGTCACAGGGTCAGGGGAGTGGGAGGTTAACTTGACGGTGGTGCGCCTAGAGCAGCCTGCGTCTTAATCTCCAGGCCCATCCCAGGTATTTGGCAGTCCCACAGATTACACTAGGGACAGTAGTGTCGTAGGTCAAAATACGCAGTGCCACCCTAGCGGACCTTACACCCAGATTATTGCAAACAGGTTTAAGCCACCTTAGTCTTGGTTGCCTGTACGCCTGGCAGGCAAACATGAAGTGTCCAATAGACTCTGTGGGCGAGGCACACCCTGGGCAGCCTTTTGGGTGTGTGATGACCTTACTCCAGCGGGTTTGAAAATCATAGAGTGGGAGCGTGCCATATCTCAATTTGAGATATAGGGATCTGTCTTCAGGTGATTCAATGAGGTCCATAAAGGATTCCAG
The DNA here is from genome assembly GCF_964204655.1 of Triturus cristatus. Classification (NCBI taxonomy): domain Eukaryota; kingdom Metazoa; phylum Chordata; class Amphibia; order Caudata; family Salamandridae; genus Triturus; species Triturus cristatus. The sequence goes on from NC_140595.1 coordinate 810,797,760, forward strand.
GCTGGGAGCTGGTTTTGTATCCAGGAAGTTTACAGTAAGCACACCCTCCTGGTTTCTTAGGGTATCGGCCGTGACCCAATCCCAATAGATTTTTTTTATCGTAAGTTTGGGAGGGGGAACCTGGCTCACCCAGGCTTCTTCCAGGCCAATCGTCTGCAGAAGTTTTTTCAAGTTTGATACCCATGGAATCTTATGATCTGCTCCCAGATTTAGTAACTCGTCCAGGGCAGAGGCAAAGTGGTGGAGTTCAGGGGATCTTCTAATCCTTGCCCAGTATAGAATAGGGCGCAACCTTGCCATGTTACTGATGTTTTGTCTGCCGAGGTCATTACGGAGTGGAACCAGCGGGGTGGACAGGGGAAGCGAGACTAAGTCCCTAAAGAACTTGTTCTCGGATCTGAGTAGCTCTGCCAGATTTTCGAAACCCCACAATTCCGCCCCGTAGAGCGTTGCAGACAGTGCCTTCCTCTCATAGACTTTAACAGCCGCCGCTATCGGCCTGCTATATGAGAGCCTCTGATGTCTCGATATTGCACCTGCAGCTCTTTTGTGGGCAAGGAGCATTTTTGAGAGGTGCGGGGCCCATTTCGGCTTGTTATTTACCCTCACTCCGAGATAATCAAAAGCGTCCACTAGCTCAAGAGATGTACCATTGAGCTTGATGTTGTTCTTAAAGTTTTTAGAGGGAGATAGCGCCATCAGTTTAGTTTTCAGCGTGTTTATTTGCAGCCCCCTGGAGTCGCAGAACTCTGAGAAGCGGGACAACAGTCTTTGTAAGCCCATAGGGCTTTTCGAGATTAAGAGAGTGTCGTCAGCAAAGAGTAGGGTAGATATTTTTTCCCCGCACAGGGTTGGGGCATCGACCCTGTCGTCTCTCAAATAGTCTGCCACACCATTTATGTAGAGAGAAAACAGGGTCGGGGCCAAAACACAGCCCTGGCGCACACCTTTCTCGACGGAGATCCTCTCTGTGAGCTGCCCCTGTTGTCCCCACCTGACTTTAGCAAAATTGCCTACGTGGAGACGTTTCAGGAGGTCCAGAGTTAGGGGAGGGATGCCCAGGTCATGCAGTACCTGCCACAGCTGTGAGCGTGGCACCAGGTCAAAGGCTGTTTTTAAATCGATAAATGCCAAATATAGGCTGCCTTTTTCGATGACCACGGATTTCCAGTATATAATACAGAATCTAAAGACCTGGTCAATGGTACCTACTCCCTCCCTAAAGCCTGCTTGTAGATGGCTCAGAATGCCCTCCTCGTCTATCCACTCCTTAATCCTGGTCAAGAGGACTCTGCCAACCACTTTTTGAATTACGTCGATTAAACTAATCGGTCTGTAGTTGGCAGGGTCCCCTCTATCCCCTTTCTTATAAATAGCCACCACCTCCGCCCCCTTCCAGGAGTCCGGAATTGGGCAGCCTAGAGCTAGATTTTTTAGGATCCGAAGGATGAATTCGGCCCAGAGATCTTTTTCATGGAGCAGTAGATCGCCTGGGAGACCATCGGGGCCAGCTGCCTTTCCCGGGGCAATTGTATTAATTGCAGAAAGGACCTCATTTAGGCCAAAGACGGGCTCCAATTCCAGATGTTCCGAATGCTCCCATACCGGCAACTGCTCCTCATGGCCCTCTCTTTCCCTAGATAAATAAAGGTTAGAGAAATGTGAATGCCATTGGGACCCCGTTATATGATTCGGGATTGGATCTGCCCCGCCCCTGGTGCTGATGTTTATAAGATTCCAGAAGGAGGATGAATCTTTTAATAGGGCTGCGACCTTTAAATCCTGCCAGAGGGATTCGTCCCACAGACGCTTTGCCTTTCTTATGGTGGTGTAATACATTTTCCGGGCATTGGTGATAGCTAGCTGGTCCTTGGATTTAATAGCTCTAGATAGAGTCTGTCTCTTAGCCCTACAATCTTGTGAGAACCAGGGGTTTTCTGTTTTTGGGGGATGCCGCTTTTGATCCCCCTTTTCCTGAGTCACAAAAAAATTCCCAACCTGTGCTACCGTCCGATGATAGACTTCTAAGAAGTCATTATGGGGGAGAGTCTTCGAGAGACAGCCTGTGGGCAAGTCCAGAGCAACAATGCCTTCTTCGACTATGCTTCTGATTTTACACAGGTCCCTCTCTCGCTTTACCACCTTAGGCCACTTCAGGCGTCTGTTACAATTGGTGGGGGCAACCTCTCTAGCCCCGGGCCTCTGAATAGTTGGGAGTTCAATAGAAGTAGTAACCAGCCCTCGCCTGAATTGCATAAATAAGGGATTGTGATCGCTCTCGGGCCTATCAACCACTTCCATGTCACTGAGGTCTGGCCAAAGCTCTGTGCTCAACAAGATGTAATCAATGCGTGAGGGGGCGCCAGTTCTTGTGAATGTGGGGGCACCCAAGCCATCTGAAGGGGTTTGTCCATTTGTGGCCCTCAAGTTGAACTCCAGAGTGAGAGCATTAATTTGTACAGCTCTCTTTGACCATTTTTTCAGTGGTGGAAGAGTTAGTTGGGGGATACCCTGCTTGGAATCTATAACGCCAATACCCAGAATGTCATCGCTGCTCAGGGGCTCAAAAGTGCAGTTTAGATCCCCGGCGACTATGACACCCGCCTTGGGGGAGATTGCTGAGAGTTCAGACTCCAAAACTGAAACAGTCTGGCTTACTTGACCGCCAGGGTTGCCCCTAGCATAGATGTTGAATATATCAAGAGGTATTTGATGGACTAGCCCCTTGATAGAAATATGCAAAAGGTCATCAGATGAAGTTACATGGCTCTTGACTGCCCAATTCAAGCTAATATTAACCCAAATTAAGAGGCCCCCAGAGGGACGACCTCGTATGGACCTAGTAGCTGGGACAGAAAAAGTAGTAAATCCTGGTCTATAGAGGGGGACCAGACTCCAGGTTTCCTGAAAGAGGATAACGTCGAACTTGTCGATGAAATCGCTCCAATCAGGATCTGGAAGGTTCCTCCTTAGCCCTGCGATGTTCCATGATAACATCTTAATAATACCCGAGGGGGATGGCATTAGGGGGGTCCCTGTATCTGCTGCCGTACTAGCTTGGCAGCCCTCATCAGCTATCAGACTATTAGTAACTTCGCCTGAATCAATTAAAAACGGGTTGAGAGCTGAGATGGTATTCGAGGGTGGGCCCACTACAGAATGCAGTGTGAACGGATGTAGTGGGGATCCTGTGTATGCATTATGTAGTCAATCTACTTGTCTTAAGCCGGAATCCTCATCCTCCCTCTGATGTGTCCAGACAGGAGACTTGCGAATCTGGATTGAGGAGTGAGCGGGGGGTGAAGTCCTATACTCAAGCAGGAGTAGGTTTTCAGCCAAGACGGGGTCCCCAAAAACAATCTCTATGCAGTCAGAGCCAGAGTGTGCCCGAGAAAGCCTCCTTACCCTTATGATGTCCTCTCTAATGATTGATCTACAACCTCTTACATGTCTCAACCAGTGTATAACTTTATTATGTAAGGATTCGCTGTTTTCAACGATACAACGTGATGTCAATTTTGGAGCGTTGGTCATGAAAACAGGAAAGCTGTTATACACAGGGTAAGGGGTCACCGGGGGAGCTGGGATGTAGGGTGTAGGGTTGTTACTACAAGGCAAAGAGGAACTAAGAGTGTGTCTAGAGAGAGGAGCTACAGTGGGTAAGCCTGGCAGGTCAAAGCGTCTCAACATGTCTTGGGAAGGCTTGGTATGGACATTTCCTCTGGTATTTCTCCCCTCATCATGCACACCCAGATTGGTATGACCAGAATTCGTTTTAGGGAGAGTAGGCTTGGGTGATCCAGCCTTCTTTGTAGAAGGATCTACCCCAGGATCAGATGGGAGAACAGGGGAAGACAAAGAGGGAACCCTGCTCAGGATAAGACACTCCACTCTCTTTCCAAGATCAGCCACCAGCTCCTCTAATCTCTCAATTCTACCATAGAGCGATGCCAGATTGTCAGCATCACACCTGGTAGCAATCGGTGGATCCACTATGGGCTCAACAGCCTTGCTAGAAGAATGAGACAGGTCAGGGTCGAGAGAAGCAAACCTGTTGGTACATAGTAAGGCTTGGAGGGCAGGGTCCGGAATTATTGGGACTGCTTCAGGGGCATTCGAGGTAGGCATGGCCTGCGATGAAGTAAGTTGCAGGTCAGGAGTAAGAATGACGGGAGCGGGGTCAGACTTTTGTTGTTTTGTCAGGCGCTGAGTATGAAACATGGATGGTATTGTGCTGTTGATCTTTGGGGCACCTTTAACTGACTGACTCCCCGCTTGCTCGTCATGTAGTGTATCCTCACAATCATGTACGATCTCCTCTATTCTAGTCAGGACACAGTTCATAGCGGCGTGGACATTCTTCTTTGACTTTTTACCCTTTTTACCAGTGCTCATCAGCCCTCCCTCTACAGCTTTTCTTTTACCCATGATTGTAGCCCAGCAGCAACGGCAGAGTACAAGCTGTTGGTCCGTAGACAAACAATTTGCGGGAAACAAAGGTCAAAGTTCCACAGCAAACAGACGAGGTCCAGCACACACTAACTAGAAGTCATTTGCCGTAGCACAGTACCTTATCTGCAGCGGGGGAGTGTAGCGTCCAGCACTCCTCAATCAGGGGGAAGCCCGGCCCGACCTCTTCCGACCTCGGACGGCCTCAGACGGCCCGCCCTTTGCCCGGGCTTAGCCCGGCGTCGCCCGCGCGCGTCCCGCGACGCGGGGGGAGCCTCGCTCTTATCACAGCCTCCGTGCGCGGGAAGCGCGTAGCAGCCGCTAGGCAGCCTGGGAGCTGTAGTCTCCCCCTGCGAACCGCGGGATGGAAGGAAGCGGCCACAGAGGGGACGAGCAGCGTCGGGGCCCCAGGAGCGGCGAAGAGTCCAGGCAGGAACGGCTCAGGTGGCTGGTAGGTGAAGAGTCCAGGTAGGAACGGCTCAGGGGCTGGTAGGTGTAGACAGCTGATGCAGACCCCCGCTCCGCCGGGGGAGCCTCGCTCTTATCACAGCCTCCGTGCGCGAGAAGCGCGTAGCAGCCGCTAGGCAGCCTGGGAGCTGTAGTCTCCCCCTGCGAACCGCGGGATGGAAGGAAGCGGCCACAGAGGGGACGAGCAGCGTCGGGCCCCAGGAGCGGCGAAGAGTCCAGGCAGGAACGGCTCAGGTGGCTGGTAGGTGAAGAGTCCAGGTAGGAACGGCTCAGGGGCTGGTAGGTGTAGACAGCTGATGCAGGTGTTATCACTTTCACCTATTATGGATACTATATAAGCAAGAACCTTCAATCATAGGTCCTGTTGCTACCTGACAGGGTCGGTGCCTTTTCTCATTAGGATAACGATACGGAATCGGGTAAGTTTATTTGCCCGGCTCTCTCAACACTTGCCTCCCGAGGTTTAGTTTGCGGTTTGAGATTATATCTATGAGATGACATGGGGCAGTCCATATCTTTATTGCACAGCCTCTCGCCTCTTCTTAGATGTTGCTTTATGGTGATTTTGCATTTAGATTTTTCCAGGGTACTTCATACTTATATATTTTTTCCTCTCATTTTGATTGCCTTAAGCTCTTTGGATTTAATTCCCTTGATGACTGAATGCCGAGATGGGCACGACAGGGGGATCTTCTGAGGTTATGAGGGCGTTTCTTTCATGCACATACTTTTTGATTTGGCTCTATAAAACCATTACATTCGATGGTTAGGTGCCGAGAAGGGCACAATAAAAGTACATGTTTAGGTCATGGGGGCAGGTTTTTTGTTTTTTGTTTTCTGTTTTTCGTTTAAATATTTCTTGGTCCTGTATGGCTTCTTCCCTACATTCACTTAGGGTTCCCCATCTGATGATGCTTTTCCCTTTTAACCTCTTTGATGTAATATGATTATATGAACTTTGACGATTCATTATTGATTGGATGTTCCATATACATATCTTTTATCATAGGTACCTTGGAAAGTGATATAGCTGCTCTTATCATTGGATGACTTTCTATATAGAACCACCATTATATTGACATGCTTCATTTGGGCTACTTAATAGACAACCTTTCTACATCGGATTGTATGTTTTATTAAAAAGTGAGTAAGAAATTTTCATGACCCTTAATTTAGAGGTTCTATGTGCTTAACCCTTTGTCACACTGGCGCGCCCTATGTGTTTGTTCTTTCCCCCAGTGACTTTGATTATCATTTCCAGCAATACTACAAATTGAAGTAGTGAGGGATAAGAAAGTAAAAAAGAACCTAAAGACGGTGACATCAATTCCATTCTTTTGGTGGGTACATACCTTCCTTTTTTCCGTAGCAACTGTTTCTCTCCTGGCTCCCCCCGTTTTGTGTCAGATTAAGACTGGGGTTTACTAACGTTGCCCCTACTGAGTAAAAGACTTTGCTCACCTGTTAGAGATTTACGTTTAACTCCTTTTACAAACATATTTCATATTAGGCTTTTTTTGGTTTGCCACCTATTGCCTGACATTGGTCTCACTTTTTTGTTAAACTAGCCCTGTCAGGCTTTTTAATGTGACATATTGAGAGGAGTGTTCATATACTTATCACACACTTACCTGCCATTTCAACCAGTCAACATGTCACAAATACGATGTTGTAAATATTAAATAGATATTTTATGAAATATGGATCACTTTTGCAATATTATATGTTGATTTTTAATTGTTATTTATGTCAGATGTAATTGTATTGGTGTTTGTGTCCAATTGTATTGGATTGTGTCTATTATGTTTATAATGTCCTCTATTGTGTTGACATAATTGTTTGTGCTCAGTCCTTATGTGTGTCATTTATATTGCATTTCTTCTTTTGTATAAATTTGTTGCAGCACTGAAGAAGTCCAGAGGTGGACGAAACGCGTCGGCTGCTTTGGCTGTTTTGGAAGTTTTAATAATTGCATGACAAACTGCACAATAAAGAAGAACTTTTTGAAAAGAAAAAAACTCTAAGTAGTCTGCAAAGACTTCACTTTACTCTTAGGGCAGCCACAAATGACGGTATATGATTTAGACTTATCTGTAAGTAATCCTAGCTTGTCCATATAACCCATAGAACTATCCAGCAGCCTCCGCAGACCAACTCCATTCCTGGACATAAGTACAGAATCATCGGTTTACATAAGGACAGGTAGTCCTTTGGTTCCGGCCATAGGAGGATCACAGACCACCTCTGAGAGAGTGGCCTCTAAATCATTAATGTAAAGACTAAACAGAAACAGAGCAAGCACACAACCCTGCCTGACGCATGGACTGATCTCCGAGGGGGATGTGCACTCACTATTAGGTCCGTATCTAACGCATCCCATCACGTCCTCATGGAGTCTATATAGGATATGCACTATCCTCTTATAAGCATCCATAGTTAGCTCTTAGACCAGAGTCTGCCCCTATCAAAGTTGTTGACGGCAGAACAGAGGTCCATACACCCAGGTATGGGGGCTTACAGAACCCTGGGGAAGGACAAAAGTTAGAGTGAGACCAGCCGGCCCAGCAGGCTGGCCATCTGGTCATCCGGCCTGCAGGGCCATCTGGTCACCTGTCCCGCAGGGCCATCTGGTCACCCGGCCCGCAGGGCCATCTGGTCACCCAGCCCACAGGGCCATCTGGTCACCCGGCCCACAGGGCCATCTGGCCGCCCGGCCTGCAGGGTCAACTGGTCACCCGGCCCGCAGGGCCATCTGGTTGCCCAGCCCGCAGGGCCATCTGGTCGCCCGGCCCGCAGGGCCATCTGGTTGCCCAGCCCACCGGGCCATCTTGTCACCCAGCCCACAGGCCCATCTGGTTGTGCAGCCAGATGGCCTGGAAACACCCAGTGCCCAGGTGGCCTGAGACAGCCGGACCCAGTCGCCCTTTGCAGTCTAACGACGCTGATGGTGGCCAGGCATTCCGAGGCCGCTGCTCAGGAGGCTCCTTCCCGGGGCTGCTCGCCTCCCTGCTCGGCTTGCGTGGGAGCAGTGGGAAGGGGGGAGCTCCCGGCCGGCCCAGGCCAGCTGGTCACCCAGCTGACAAGCAAGAGATGGTGGCCCCCATCCCAGCACCCCGGTGGGGCAGGCACGGGAGGGGGAGGTCCCTGTGCTGGAGGGCACGTGATGGGGGCAGCCTCCTGCAGGCCCGCCTCCTCATCCCTCCCGCCATCCCAGCGGCAGGGGGACCCACCACTGGGTGTGGTCGAGGAGGGCATACATGGGTGCCCACACACGGGAAGACAAAAGCTTGGCTCAGAGTATGACTTTCTATAGATCGCAACGAGGTAGCTGCTCTGCTACTTACGAAACCCTGACCCAGAATTAGGTCATCAACGAATGATTTAGCACCGGGTGCCCCATGGACATGCGGTGCACTAAGGGCAATGGAGGCGGCCTCCTTCCATCCGTACTCCGGTCCCTAAGCAAGCGGCTCTACGCACCGGCCCCCCGAATGAGGCCGGCTATTCCAGGCCAACCGAGGCTCCACAGCACTGCAGTATCGTTACGGTTTATGGGGGATTCTGACTTAGAGGTGTTCAGTCATAATCCCACAGATGGTAGCTTCACCCCATTGTCTCTTCAGCCAAGCACATACACCAAATGTCTGAACCTGCGGTTCCTCTCGTACTGAGAAGGATTACTATTGCAACAACACATCATCAGTAGGGTAAAGCTAACCTGTCTCACGACGGTCTAAACCCAGCTCATGTTCCCTATTAGTGGGTGAACAATCCAACGCTTGGTGAATTCTGCTTCACAATGATAGGAAGAGCCGACATCGAAGGATCAAAAAGCGACGTCGCTATGAACGCATGGACGCCACAAGCCAGTTATCCCTGTGGTAACTTTTCTGACATCTCCTGCTTGAAACTCAAAAAGTCAGAAGGATCGTGGGTCCCCGCTTTCACGGTCTGTATTCATATTAAAAATCGAGATCAAGCGAGCTTTTGCCCTTTTGCTCTGCGGGAGGTTTCTAGATAGTAGGTAGGGACAGTGGGAATCTCGTTAATCCATTCATACGCGTCACTAATTAGATGACGAGGCATTTGGCTATGTGTACCACTTCGCGGTGGCTCATTCTGGGTTATTATGCTGCCCATCAGTGTCAAATCGGTTTTGCTTCCAACAATACAACATTCTTTCGCTCCAGAGTACAGCCACACTGAACGCTGTCCTCACTGGAACTGGGATCCCGTATAGGCCAGAGATAGAACACCCTGTGGTACTATTCAAACAATTTAAAATTGTCTACGAACAGTCCTGAGAAATTAAAGTATGATTAGCAGGACATCAATAATCAATGTGTGGTAATTATGTGTATGTAATTATTTGAGACCTATTCATCATTCAAGACATTTCAATAATTATGATGTACACAATTGTATCTAAATTGTTATAAGCACACATCTATAAAAATACACTTCTACTAATTGCGCACCTAACTAAAATAAATGCACATCTATAGAATTCTAAAAAAATTCACATCTATAAAATTCACATCTATATTAAATCTTGTGTGAACTATAAACTAATATGTAACTGTATAACCACATTTAAATATTGAAGGATCAATAGTTTAAAACAATATGCTTTATAAGGGTGTCATGTGTGCTTCAAGAAAGTGTACATCTTAGCATACTTGGCACATTTTAATAGTGTCCATTAAAGTAGTCAGGCAAACATTTTTCCTAAATGGGAATGACATTTGGAGACCTAGATCAGCCAGAACAACATCATTACATTGAGGCCAAATACCACGACATCCAACAATAAAGCCATGAAGTTTTACAGTGTTACATTTGGTGAGATCTTTGATTTGCTGTGACAGATCCTGATAGTATTTAACTTTACTCTCAAACGCTAATTCAAGGGAATTCTGTGAGTTTTCATAACGAATTGAAACATCAATCACTACAGCTGTACCATTTTTGGTAAACACTACATCTGTTTTTCGTAGTTCACCTTGATTATTCTTAACATGAGGTTCCATATATGCCATCCAACCACACCTTTTAGCTCTATCAAGGAGCAATTCCAGAATTTTACTATGTCTTTTTATCCTAATGTCCTTGGTTTTAGGACATGCACCTGAAATATGTGAAATTGCTTCGCAAACATCTTTACAGTACCTACATGCAGCAAATGTACGATTTCTTCCCCTAGTGATGGTTTCTCTAGTATATAAAACATTTGCATCTTAACATCAGCGCAGCTATGTATTGATTTTCTTTCATTTTTGTTATGCTTGCGGATCCAGAAGTTTGAGGTTGGATTACTTTCTAAGGGGCATATCAGCAACAACCGGCGATAATTATCTCTAAGCGCACTTAGCGCTAGGATAATTATCGCCGGCTGACGTGGATTTTTATCGCTAAGATAGCATGCTATTAGCAACGCTTATCTCAAAAGCGATAAAAATCCTAGCGCTAACTGCCAAACGTGAGATTATCGCTAGAAACTCAGCGATAATCTCACGAAGTTTGGCGTTAGCTTGATGATAGGGCCTCACATACTTAGCCATGATATCCACCTTCCATAGGATATCATGACTAAGTTAGTCCTGAAGCAGGCGTAAGGAAAGTAGCGATAATAGGGGTTATCGCTACTTTTCTTGCCGCTATGCTTCATAGCGTGGGACTTGATGATAGGAGAAATGTTGCTTAGCGACATTTTTCCAGTCATGTCAGGTCAGGAACGCCCACATTGCATCTCATTAGAGATGCAAAGCTGGGCATTAGGAATCTGGGCACTAATGCAAGGTTTCACGTGATACCGTGACCTTGCTTATAAGGCGATAAAATGATCACCACTTTTCGGCCGAATACGGCCGCAAAAGCAGCGATAATTTCTTATCGCCACATTGTTAATATGCCCCTTAGTATTTTATACCATCACCTTGGACAGGGAGATTTGTCTATTTCTCAAACTCTTCTTTTCTCCAGTCATATGTTGCTAACAAATTCAAATCATAACTAAGAAACCTACTGTCTAAAATGTCGAGTTTGTGTGTTTTGATGATAGCAATGTTTTCATTTATTACTTCTCCTGCATACATGAATGAATGAGCTATGTACAGATCTGGAGCTGCCCTGAGATACAATAAATTATTGACTTTATTTAGACCAATATTTGTACATAGTTTTGGTATACCGAGGCCCCCAAATGATCTTTTCGAATATAGGAGACCATCACATGTGTATGCAGGAAGGTGTAGAAAATGTTTGACATACTTTTTTATTGTTTGAACCAGAACATTTAAAGTTTTAGCTCCTGTTCCTGTCATTTCCAATTTAAAAGACAGTTTAGGGACCAAGTACTGACACAACATTTCTATTTTCTGCGTGGGCTTAAGTGGTGGATTATCAAGTTTTTGAGCCCAATTAGCAAGAACCTCATTCATTTTGTTGTTGCTCGTATGGCCAGTGTGAGGGTCAAAGTTCAATCTGAGGTATCACTCACTTTCTCCTCGATTAATGTTTTCAATATTTTCTTTTTCAAATTGCCATGGTTTACAGTTGTTAATCAGGATCTTATCTTTATGGTGACTGATATAAAATCCATGTGTCTTTTTCAC